>NC_040025.1:7107495-7429081 GCF_000972845.2 Larimichthys crocea
ACTTTATTTAGAACAAGCAACAGAAGAACTGGACAGTTAAGTGTGCTGATAGTCACAAGAGCACCACCTACAAAAGGTTCATCATTTCCAGCACAGTACTCAGTGTTTGAATAGACACAAAGTTCATGACTACGATGACAGTATTTACAGCACAGTTGAGTTTTCAGAGAATTTGTAGCACTTATTCTTCAAACCTATTGCACTATAGGCTGTAGACTCCTGTACAGAGGTTGTCACAGTGGCAGAATTTTAAACTTCTATACAATACTAGTATAAAAATGAGGTTTGACACCACAGCAAAAAGAAAAAGTCACCAAATAGCATCATTTATAACAGGGGTGTCCAAAGTATGGCCCAGGGGCAAGTCATGGCCCGCGGTCAGATTTCATAAATATATTATTTATGGGCTGCTAGGATTGTCAGATACTGTATGGCTGGAAGATTTGGCCTTTTTGGTTGCCATAACGAAGCATTTGAACCTTTAAGGACATAACTGCTGCCGTTATATATCTGTAGATGTGACCCAAAATATGACTTTCTGAATGATTTTGTTAAAGACAAGAACAAGAGTGACACTTTTTAAAGTGAAACGTTAACAGACTTTGCATTACTCATTATAAGTCATGTTTAGAATGAACATGAGGTTCAGATTTGTATCAACTTCAATGAAGTTTAACGTATTCCATACAATTTATTCTTTGTTATCTGACTTCAGATGTGAAAGAAAGGAAGAACTGTTTTTAGATTTGTTCACGCCTGATTGGCTTAGATTTGGTTACATTGTGATTTTAAAAAAGATATAATTATGACAATGAAAACCAAATTGTTTTGTTGCACTTTTATTTAACTTTTAGTAGTAATTTTTTAATTTTTAAAACGTTGTCAAATCCCTCTTTAAAGGAAGTCTGGACACCCCTGATTTATAGCATCAACACAAAGCTGGTACAGAAAAAGTCACTCATAATAATGTTGATTGTATTCCCACTTATTTCATCCATCAACCCTGGGTTGAAAATATGATTATAGAACTTTCAGAACTATTAAATGATAGTATTTTATCATTTTAAAATGTGGTATTGAAAAAGTATTGAAGTATCAATACTTTCGACAACTTTATTTCACAGACAGACAGCTATCTTGCAGCAACATTAACCCCAGACTATAAGCTAAGTCTGGCACAAATCTACTTTTATGAAGCGCACGTTTCAGTTTTTGTAAATGGGTTGGCCAAAATATTAGAAACGCCAATATGCAATATATTGCAGTCCAGTTTAACAATGCTGCAAACATAATAGTAAGCATGTGAAATTAAACTGTATGCCATCAAAGTACACAAAGTACACCAGACGTGTATACCAAGTGTCTTAGCAAAATCATCTAATATTAGATGTGTGCAGTGTGTACAGGTGAAGCTTAACTCATAAGAAATTATGTCAATACAGGATTTAATAAGTATTTTTTTATCTGCTGCAGGGATGATGAAAAGAGACTGCACACCTGTCTGTGGTTTGTTTTCTCTGAAATATTACAAGCGTAACAACGTAATTACTTTTCCATCTAAAGTCATCCATCTGCAGCTCTATCAGCTGTCACCGAGTGACTCCCTGAAACACATCAAACTGATCAGCAAAGCATTGATCACTGAGCCTGACAAACATTTGGACTTTTCATTAAAAAGCTATAAACAGAAACAGTGTGAGCTTTGTGTTCCCTTAGAACAGGCATTTCCTCCTATTTGTATGAAACCACAAAGCCCTTTATCAGATCACCAGATTCTAAAAGCTAATTCTGCGCTCCGAGCTAACGGGGGAGGCTTCCGTCTTGAGATATTGAACCTTTTCCGTCACGCCCGTCACTTTTGTGATTTGTGCACTTTATGAAATCAAAGCGGTTCTCGAGTCATTCTGGTTCGTTCGCTGCTCCCGTCTCAGCAGCAAAGGAAGAAAAAGAGGACACGTTGATGATTACTCAAATAAGAAGCGACTATTTAAAAACACTGACTGCTTTGCTCTCTTCTGGTGTCGGGATTAGACACTTGGCAGGAAATCTATCCACAGAGTGATTCGTTGAAATTTGATTTTTTTTTTTTATGGACACTTTTAAAGATAAAACACCTAAAGAGAGAGAGAGAGTTGGTTGAGCATTAACTGCCCGTTTCCTCCAGCATCCATAACTGTTTACTGTCTAATGATTTCTGTATGAAAGAACTGCGTGTCAATACAGCAGTGTTTGTTTGCTGACTGGAAGTCCCTAATGTCCAATTTCTACCACCAAGAGAACACGGATCCACACCCACCAACAGTTATGCTACTAATGATTCTAGCAACTGTAATCATATAATGGCTTTTCAGATAATCAGCCACTTAGAAACTCAAACACAGTTGTGAGTGATGACAGGTTAGGGTCAGACATAGGTTAGTGAGGGTTAGGGTTAGTTAGTGTCACAAAATCACAGTATGAGGACAAAAATACAAATATACACAGGCTGTAAAACATTACATGAAGATCCAAAAGGACTTTTGAGTAACTTCAGGTGTCGTTAGAACCTGAACTACATGACCTCCTGTCTGGAACTGGAAGCAGACCACAAGACTGAAGAGGCCGGCACAGCATTCACACTGATAGGACAGACAAATACACACACACACACACACACACACACACACAGTTATCTTAGGCTGAGCTGAACATTCATGTTGACAACTGCCACAGAAATAGCTGAATACAGTGTTAATGTATAGACATAGCCATGATGGATGTGATATCATTCCTTACCGACCCCCGACCCTGTCCTCTTCCTGTCTCTTTTTACAACAATCTCACTTTCCTATACTGTACACTTTATGATATTATCTACAGAAACTTAACAGTTCCCACCATGAGCAAGCACTTGGCAACGGTGGCAGGTGAAAACTTCCTTTTAACAGGCAGAAACCTCAGGGCAGAACCGAGCTCTTTGGTGTGATGCCATCGATCATGACTGGTTGAGTTTAGAGAGGAAAAAAGAGACAGATGTACAGCATACACGATAGTTGAAGGATCTGACAGAGACCAATAAATCAGGTAATTAAAGCTGAGAACCAACAGAGACTTGAGGAAGTACAAAGGTGAATCCTCTAAAATAAGATGACTGTTTTGTTGCAGCTTCTAGGTTTCTGGGTTCTGTCAGTGAAATGGTTCAACTCGCTCACAGATCGGAAACAATTACTTGATGACTCGATTCTTTGATCAACGGAAAATTGATCAGAAATGTATTTTTGTTTGTTTGTTGTCGTTTTTCCGCTTCCTAAATGTCACTTTTGATTTTCATTATCACGTACGACAGTAAACTGGATAAGTTTGAGGTTTGAGGGACTATTTGTCAGACAAAACAAGATATTTGATTCTTTGATGGCCATTTTTCAGTCTTTTATTCATCGATAATGGAAAAAATGATCAGCTGCAACTCTAGTTGTACGATTGTCAGTAAAATCTGATCACACAATCCTGCCAAGGCTTTGATGAATGAAATATTAACATTTACAGATAAACAGCAGAACAGCACAAAGCTTCGTATGATCTAAATAGTGCTTACATTCTGACATTTACTCGTACATCGATGTGTTGCATAAGCTGCCTCCTCCAGCTTTAAATCCACGACATGAGGCTGGAACACTGTGGCATGACAAGTTATGGCTGGCTTCAGTCTGTCTTACATGTTCCATGGCAAGTCTTCAAACTCTTATCCAAACAGTGCTGAGCTCCTCTCAGGCAAACTGCAAACCAGCTTCAGTTTAGTGAACAGATTTTTCCTCCAATCCTCGTTTTTCTGCACATGAACAGAAAATGAACTGTTACCAAACATACTGTACACAAATAATGTGATTCATGTTATCATTTCATTTCCTTGATGAATGTTTCAGAGAGATGATACATTTTCTAGAATTTTTCAAATCTTTGGAAGCTCACACAGATTGGTCATGTGTCATGTACATGTGCACACTGAAAAATGACACGTGTATTGTGTGTTATGTCTGTCTATACCATGTATGTAGACATTTTCTCCATCACTTTTCATTCCTTTTTGCCTCCCTAGCGTCACCATGGACATACGAAGTGCCGCTATTAGCACAAGATGGTTTGACAGTGAAGTGCTACATACCGTGCGCGTGGAGACGGCCACACATGCAACCATTGACTAGAGTGGGATGAACTACATTTTTCAGATACTTGAGAGAAATAGATGCAGTGCTCTGCACAACACCTGAGATTATTAACATTTTTTTAATCTCACCGTGGAGCTGAAGTATCTGACAATGAAAGACTCTGATGATTTGTTGTCTCAAACAAAACTTTATACTCTCACTCTCACTCTATATACCTCAGTATATAATAATATATAGACTGTCTGTCTGTCTGTCCTGGCTGTCTGTCTGTCTGTCCCTGTCTGTTCTGTCTGTCCTGGTCTGTCTGTCTGTCTGTCGGCTGTTGTTTTTATGTAGATAATTTAGATGAGTGTATTTAGATGCCCTGCGGTATATATATATATATATATATATATATATATATATATAAATATAGATATAGATATATATATATATATTATATATATATATATATATACTTTATTTCCAATTTTATAATAAAAAATAAATAATTATCGCTGCATTATCAGCACAAATGGAACATAGTGTTGTGTGTGTGTGTGTGTGGTTATATTAATATATAGATATATTATATATAATAATATATATATAATATATATATATATATATATATATATATATATATATGCACCAGCTCTTGACACACACACTTCTTTAGAGCCTGACCTTCTTCAGTCCCTCCTTCACTATCATAACATCACTCACACCCGGCCCACTCCGAGCCTCCTCCCCACCAACATAATGACATTTGCATACAGATGTCTCACTTGTGCTGATAATGCATGCGACAAGCCTGTGTGTGTGTTTGTGTGTGCATGTGTGTGTGTGTGTGTGTGAGAGAGAGAGTATAGGCTGTGACTGCAATCAGCTGACATCTGAGTACAGGTTAGGGCTTGAAGGCAAAGCTGGATGTTCAACCTTGTGAAAAAAAAAAACTCATTGCAATTATTATCACCATCATTATCACAAGTATGACAACTTCTTTGGCCTGGAAAAACAACACACGCACACATACACACACATGCAGTAATGTGAGCACTGAAAAGTGAGAGGTTGGGGGAGGAAGAAAGGATGGAGTGATGGATGAATTGAGGAGAAAAAAAACTCCTTCTAGTTTGTGGAACAACTGTGCCTGGCAGACACAAGTAAAAAGGGGATTGAGTTGAACTCATCAGGGCCCCGTTCCAAATCTGTGGCCCTGCCCCCAACCTCCTTCTTTCACTTCTTCTCCTTCTTCTTCCTTCTGCGCTTTCTTCTCTTGCCTCATGAAACAAGCCACCTACACTTTAGGACATCTGCTAAGCTGATTTTCTGGAGCTTAGCAGCACCACAGTGGTATCAAAGAGATTAGGTGAAACAACATCCAACTCTGGCTTTGTGCTGTGTTTCAATAATGCAGCGCTGTGCGACTGGGCGCATGTGTTTGTGCCTGTTTCGCCTCCAGTGCGCGTTTGCCTGCACACAAGCTGACTGTGCGTGTGCGTGGGTGTGTGTATTATGCTTGGTGTTACGGTGCCATAAGTCACAGAGCTGGTGTAATACAGTTGCATCTGGAGTGTGAGCGCTTCTTTGCAAACAAGCGTAACCAAAGAGCTGCTTCAGAGGATCTCTCACTCTTCTCAAAACTGAATGCTGTTTTTTTTTCTGCCATGTGAGACCAAAAAACAATCACACGTCTGCACTTCATGTGTTTTTATCCTGTTTGTTTTGTCTGGCTTACCTTAGAGCACATGTGTTCATTTGGTTTTTTTTTCTGCCGTACATTTGGTAATGAAAGGGTGCTTTATGAAGCGCACTGACTATATCTTACTGCATTATGCATGCATGATGGCTAACGCTTAGTAACTATCCACACACGTAATTAAGTAGTGAAATGTAATAATGTCATTTATCCCTCTGGGTTTAGGGTTTGAATAATTGCTGCAGAGTCAGCCTACTGTGCATTATATTTGTGTGTGTGTGTGTGTGTGTGTGTGTGTGTTTGTGTGTGTGTGTGTGTGTGTGTGTGTGTGTGTGTGTGTGTGACCACGGCTGCATGCGTGCTTGCTTTTTCTCTCCTTGTGTGTGTGAGAGAGAGAGATCAAGAGAGGGTCTTCTCATTTAGTTTTTTTTCTTTCTTTCCAACAGCTTTCACTTTTTTGTGCTCGCTAACTAGAGAAAAAAGAGTGGAGAGAGAAGAGAAGGGAGGGGGTGAAAGAAGAAAAGGGAGCAACCCAGAGAGCGTCGGGTGCTGTGTCAGTCTGATATTTTCCATAGTGACAGCTGGGCCCAGAAGCTCAGAACCTTTTCTTCTGGCACACAAAGCCCATTAAGTATGCCACTCGCTCAATGGCCCCCGCAGCCTCCAAATTGCTCCAAGCTCCTCCCTAAAGTGTGGCAGCCTTTGTCATTGTAATCAGGCCTTGTATGTGGAGTGCTGCCTGTATTTACCACTGCTCAGGGTGCATATTTGCCCAGCCTGCTGCTGCCGGGTGAGCCCAGGAGGAGAGAGAGACAGAGACAGAGACAGAGAGAGAGAGAGAGAGAGAGAGAGAGAGAGAGAGAGAAAAAAGAGGAGGAAGAGAGGGCTTAAAGACGGGAAAAGATGAGAGTTGGAGAGCTTGAAAAAGAGGAGGGGAGAGGAGATGGGAATAGTTGCAGGCGTGAACAGAGAGAGGATGAAAGGCTGGGAGGGTCAAGTGTGGATGGAGAAAATGATGTGAAGAAATCAGTAGTGGTTAGGCCTCAAAGAATTTGACTCAGTGACTTCGGGGGGTGACGGAGGGTCAGGCAGTCCAGCTCAGCAGGGGGGGGGGGGGACAGATTTTGGGGACACAGGAGTGAGCTTGCAGTGTGATGCTTGTCTGGACTGCGGGTAGAAGAGGAGGGGTGTGACCGGAGGGCTTATTATTTACAACTTTGTCAGATTGTGCGTGGTTCGAGGTGTCACTGTGCACGTGGAGAGATTCAGGCGTGATGGTGAGTTGAAGAAAGAAAAAAGAGTCGCACAGTGAAGTCCAGATCAGTCTGACTGACAGGCGAGGCGGCAGAAAAGTACAGCAGACAGACAGATGAACAGACGACGCAGAGGAGTGGAGCGATGTGATGCCTTTTGGCAGAGCTGACCCCATTCCACGTGTCAAACCCCCCTCCACCCGCCCCCGTGGGGAGGCCCAAGCTGTGGATCTGGATGGGGAGGGTAGGGGTGGTGGGGTGCTCTAGAGATGACGGTCATCCAAAGTGGCATCCAGACCAAACTTTGTCTGTCTCTTGGCCTTTTCCTTTCACTTTGAGTGTGTGTGTGTGTGTGTGTGCGCATGTTAAAAATTCATAACTCCCACAAAAGAGACAGGAAGGAGAAGTATAATAAGGTAGTAATGAGGAGCCAGAGGCAGTTTGTGTCTTTCTTTCTTGTCTCGTGTTAAAGCAAATGGCGTCACATTTTATATACACCACCAAAGTTGATTATGTTAAAAGGTATGTAGTCATCTGAGCGTGCAGTACATGAAACAGCTCATACTGGCTGTGATCCTCCTGTTCAGACTGAGTGTACTGAGGGATTCCTTCCTGATGTCACCCCTGCAAGTCAGCGAGGAAATGAATAAGACACGAACATGCATTCTGTACTAAAAACACACAGTCATCAACACCTGTTAACTACCATATTTAATCAGTAATCAATAATCAATGGTCCCAGCTTCTCAAATGAGAGGATGTGTCACTTTTCTTTGTCATATATCTGTCAGCTAAATATTTTTGGGTGTTAGACTTTGAAGTGATTAACTGATAATAATAATAATAATAATAACAATAAGCACAATAATAATAATAAGAATAATAATAAGAATAAGAAGAAATAATAAAAAAGAATCATACGGACATGATCATGTGAGTTTTTTTTCAAGACAGGCTTGAAAAAAATGTGACTCCTCCGTGAACAAACACGGCATGTTGTTGTCTGCATGTTGAATTAAACTCCAAAGATAGATCCCTTCCCTCTGTGGGTGAAGTGCTCAACTGTGTCTAATGGGAGTTGACAGATATGGGTATGATCATGCTGTATGGATGTTAGAGAGAAAGAGAGAGAGAGGGGTTGGGGGTGTGAAAGTGAGAGAGGGAGAGGGAGGGAAATAAAGCCATCAGGTTATGAACCGTGATCGTTATCATGAGATCAGGAGCAGGACTCTGATGTCAAACGTCCATCTGTGCGAGAGCCCTGGGATGTGTGAGCGTGGAACTGTTCCTAGATCAGCAGTGTCTCCGCACAACGACACACAACTTCCACTTTGTTACTTCAAACACAAATCTGCACATTTATTAAAGGGAGAACTTTTCCCTTCCAGCGGAGGCTGACCCCTTTGTCTCTCCACCAGCTCGGTGGAAAGTTGTTACTATTCCAGATGCAGAATAATGGTAATGAAAGCGTAGGAGTAAACATTTAAGAGGACTTTTGAATAATGATGATGAAGACGGAGTGAAATTTCCATTAATTAGCTCACACGGGTCATTTTCTCAACAAGGTTCTGTTTCCTACTCTTCAGTGTGTGTGTGTGTGTGAGTGTGTGTGTGTATTTGTTTAAACTTTATTGTCACCACTGTCTCCGGGACAGCTGGAGGCTATGTCAGAGTTCAGCTGCTTGTTATACAGAGCAGAGAATAAAGGGGAGGAGGGGTTCTGTGTGTATTTGTGTGTTTGCATATGTCTATGAATGTGCAGTACGTGTGTGTGTGTGTGTGTGTGTGCGTTTGGTCCTATCTGGGTAGTGGAACAGAAGGGTGAGGGATGAATAGTGAAGTTAATAGGCTAATGAGAGCACGGTGCTCAGGAAGAGTACAAGAGGCTGTCTGGCATCGCGAGATAAAAACTTGCTATGGCATTAGTGGACACCCAGCAGTCCTCCTTCACAGCAACACCTCCTTTGTCCACGCACACCCAAAAGTCAGTTTAATAAGCCGTGTGTGTGTGTGCGTGTGTGTGCTTCTCTTTCACTTTTCTGTGTGATGGAAGCAGGGGTGGAGATGGAGATGGGGAGTTGAGGCACAGCTGAGTGTTCAGATAAGGATTTTTTTTCACTAGATAAAAACAATTAAGGTGTCAGTGTCAGGTTTGGATGGTTGTAACCTGTGTTTAAATGGAAAGATAGATTAAATTTAACTGTGTTAGTAGCACGTGATAATGCAGAATCAGGTTCAGTTTGATGTATGAAGCAACAGTCAGCTGGTTTGGTGTAGTTGACAACATGTGACAGTATGTATGTGTCCATACAGTGACAATATGAACTCTTTATCTTGGTTTAGTTTAGTTATGGCAGTTCAGGCTTAAATTATGACATTTAGTTTGGTTTCTTTCAGTTTCCTTTAGTTCAATTAAGTTGAATTTAGTTTAGTTTACTGAGCTATTGGTGCTAAAAGATCTAAAATGTGTTGAGATGAGCCGGGTGAAATAAGTTCATTTGTGACAAAGTTTGAGTGAACTTTGACTGATTTTGGATCAACAATCTTTCATTTAGTTTACTTCAGTTTAGTGTGATGTGATGAGAAGTGTTTTAAAAGTGAGGTCAGTACATTCTGTTGTGTTTCTTTCTTTTTCCTGAGTTTGGGAAAACAATGATTTGAGCTCAGAGTGAGTTTAGTTTAGTTCAGACATAAGACAGTTTCAGCCCCTGAGATGAATCCAGATGAGTTTAGTCATGACACACACATTACAATGAATTTAGTTGTGTATTTTTTTGGTTTAGCTTAGTAAAAAAATAAAAAATCAAGCTTCTTGTGAGGAGAAACTATTATTATTGTTACTTTAGTTTTGTTGCACACAATTATTCCACTATTCATTCCTGCAAACAATCCAGGGCGTTCAGTTCAGTTCAGTTTAGTTCAGTTTAGTTTATTTCAGTAGTGACAATTTTAGCTGATTATACAAAATTGAATTCAGTTTGATTTTGTTTAGTTTTTGAAAACTGAAATTAGTTTTGTGTTTATTACTTTACACGGACACAAGGACCAATGTTTCTGTTTCGGTTTGTCATCGAGGATCCGTTGAGTTTAGAAACAGTTTGGACTTCTAAAACTCAATAACTGAGTTTCATTTGGTTTTGTTTGATACCAAAAATTCACTCATTCAGGATTAAAGTACATAAAGTGAATTTAGTTTCTTTCAGCTTTGTTTATTAGACCACACAGTGAGAATGAAGTGATTTTAGTTCACATGAGTTAAGTTTTACCTACAGGGACTTGTAGTAAACAGTGGAGGGATTTAGTTTAATACCACACATTTATAAAAAATAATTGGTAATATGTCTTACTGTTTTAAACACACAATAGTTGAATGGTCATGAAATAATTTGAAATGAAAAAGAAAAGCAGTAGAATGTGGTGAGGTTACTTAACTCCCCCCCTCCCCATTATATCTTGGAAAGATGGGGATGGGGGTAATGGGAGCAAGCAATGGGAGAGCTCATTATCTGGCAGACCATCTGCTATTGGGAGGGAGGAACTGTCTGTCTGTCCCAGACACAGGCACTGTGAATAGGCCTGGAGTTAGAGTGAAAATGTCCTCTAACTTCCCTAAATGAGCCGTACATCTGCTACGTGTGTGCACATGTGATCAAGGAGGCTGCTTTAAAGCACCGTGAGAGAAAATTCTGTTAACATGAGCAGGGTGTGATAACATGTATGCTGGGTTATAGATCAGAAAGTGGAAAAAATAAATAACAATTATATAAAAAGGAACAATAATATATATAAAATGCATGTTGTGTTCTGTCTGTGAGTTTATTTTTATTTTATTCATATGCTTTCTCTCTTTTCAAACTTTTTCTGTCATATTTCTATATCCTTCTCTGGTTTCCTCTGGAGTTGTATCTGTATCATCATCATGTTTGAGAGAAATGAGTCCAGATCTAAAAATAGTGATGAGATAAAAAAAAAAAAAGTGTGTGTGAGCTGGTAGACAGAGTTTATGGAGTTTGAATCAGATGGCTGGCTGGGGGAGCTTAGTGTGAGAAGTTGCCGGGCGCAGCAGATGCTCTTTGTTGCTGTTCAGGCTATTGTTGTTGAAAGCTGAGACTGGGGAGACTGGGATTGGGTCCAGCTCGTCGGCAGCAGGAGGGCATAGCCCATTCCTATTGGCACTCTGGGAGTGTCAGTCAGCTTGCACGTCCCGCCCATCAGCCCTCCCTTCTGTCCCCGGCCGGGGAAGTTGATGTAAAGTTTGAGCAACTTTGTCCGGCAGAAGTAAACTCCAGCGGCACTTTGCGGGTCGCTGCGGGACAGAACAGAGAGAGAGAGGCAGACAGGAGGACCGCAAACATGAAGCTGTGTCGCACCTTTCTAGGTTCGTATCCCTGACTTGTTTTCACTTTACAGCAGTAACTTAAAGTTCTGTTTCGGCATGTGAGTGTGTGTTTATGATGATACAGTGTATATGTGTGTGAGTGTGTGTGTGTGTGTGTGTGTGTGACTCCTCCGCTTTGGCTCTGTGGTAATAATCAGATCTGCTGTAGATGAATATTACACAGAAGTATTTTAAAAGGTGCCGGTCGCAGCAGAAGCAAAACGGGGTTTCTTTTCAGAATAAAAGTCTTCTTAAAGACAGTGCAGCCGTCTCTGGTCAGGATTAAAGAGGCTTATCGTTTGTCTCATCACACCAGCTGTAACTTTAAAACCTTAAAACGCTGCAGGCTTCATTCAGCACACACCAGCTTTGTTAAAATAAACTTGTGAACTTCTCCACAGACTCAAACTGCAACCAAACTTCGACCCCCGTGGTAAAAACTGGCCAGACAAAGGACAGTTGGTCCCCTAGGGACCGTGTGGCCCCGGTACCGTGGGGACAATGCCAAGCTGCGGGCTTATTAAAAACTTTTTTTGTTGTGTTAGTCTGTCGGCTTGTTCCATCTGTCGAGGGACTATAGGGGCCTCCCCCAGTCCCAACCTCAGCGCTCAGTCAGCTGCTGCCCCATGTAATATTTATACTGGCTGCCTGCATGGCCCGGCCCCGCACAATATACCCACCATACAACAGCTATAGTCTGGAGCGACGAGACCATTAAAATGCTTCAGGCCTCTGCCATCTGCATCTGCACAGACTTTCTAACAACAGAGGAAAAGTTTTCCCAGCTGATGGACCGGCTGTCGGGTCACAGCCGAGCCTCAGACCTTCAAAATAAAATCTGAAAGTGAAGTTTCATACAGTTTAAACGTGACCCGTCAGTTTAAAACAATGAAAATATATAAAATAAAAACTCATTCAATTTATTTGACTGACGCTTTTAATTTAAAGTGACTTACAAACATTCAAACTTATCATGAGCTTTATTTGAAACGATTTTTGGTTTAGCTGGTGGTGTTCAGGTGTGACAGCACCCAGTTATTCATTATTCATTATTTCATTATTTTAACTTATAATAACAGCTCAAGGGGGCATATTTGATTTAGTTCCACAGAAGTTTACAGCTTATTTTGAGCCTTTCAAAATAAAATGTAAAAAGTTAATTAATCAAAGTGGATCTGGCTTTGTTTGTTTCAGTTGATTTTAGTAACAAACAACCATTTGTAATATCCTCCAAATCCTTCAAAATAACAAACAAAAAAAGAAACAACTTCAAATAATAAAGTATCCAATAGTTTAATCTAATCCAGTTGGTTTTATTAGTTTAATTGAGGCAATTCAGTTGAATTTTATTTTTGTTTATTTTAGTTGAACTCATTCAAACTTGAGCCTATTATAAGGACACAGTGAGATCAGGTCGTGTCCTTTTTTAAGATAAAATGTCCAAAAGTGAAACAAGTTGAACTAAATGAATGTCAGCATATAAATAAATACCTGAAATCAAATATTTGAGTTTGATGCCATTAAACTGGGCTGATGCTGCAGCTAATGAGGCACACATTGAGTGAGAACAGCGCTCAGACAAAAGCCTTTGTTAGCTCTACAATATGCTTATGTAAGGTATTGTGCAGGCCTGAGAGCCTCAGCGGCCCGGAGCTGTCCACAGTCCTGAACACACACACACACACGCGCGCACACAGGCGCGCTCGTGTGCGCGTGCTCAGCACTTTGGAGCTGTCCACAGTCCTGAAATCCACACGTGATGATGCTGTGAGTTGATTTGAACAGTTTGTGTTCAAACTCTGACTTTCTATCTTCTCTATAATCTCCCGGTATGTTCCACTCAGGCCTCCGTACCACCGCTCTGAGCCACCTCTCAGCTCACATCCGTACCTGATCCGTTACAGGCCCCAAAGTTTCACACACACCGACCGTCCCCTTTGCTGGATCACATCCCAGATTTTCTCTCTTTTGTTTATTGGACTGTCGATGCTGTTGTTGTTGTGCACCCCCCTTCTCCTCCCTCCCACACACACACACACACAGAGTCTGAAATCATACTGATGCGGCGTGCACGGCCGGTGATTGATTTCAGCTCCAATGCATAACAATGGGATTGCACAAAAAGAGCCTGCTGCAAAGAGATAAGAATTTAATAGAATTTCTGAAAGCTGAAGGTTGGGCTTTTTGAATATTCCCTGCGTACGCGGCGTGGAGACAGCAGATAAAGGATGGCATTTGTGGGGACTATTCTCAAATGGCTTGTAATGAATGGTTGTCATTTCCACTAATGGTTTCAAAACAGCAAAGCAAAAAAAAAAAAAAAAGCACGGTGTGAGCAACATTTGGGAGTGACTCCAAGTTGCACTATTAAGACTAGCTGTTTGTTGTTAGGAGGCGCGCTGACAGTTGGCGTTATTCTCTCGGTGAGGCCTCTCAAACTATCAACACATCTGGAGTTGACGGAGATCACTCTGCTTCGAAACACGCCGCACACATCTCCACCTGATATATGTTTGTATATTTCAAAACAATCCCGGAGCATATTATTTACCCGCGATAATTCAGATTGATATCGCGCCTCCATCCCCTCACCTCCCCAGAGCATAAATAATTTTGAGTAAAGCTCCCTTGGAGACTCGCCTCTCTGCTTACAAGTCGTTAAAACCCTCTTTCCATATACGCAGGAATTATCAGATGCTGTCAGCGCAGCGCGCACAGACTAACTCTGCATACAACTACTACATCAATTCCCAGTCCTGGAGAAAAAAATGTCCCCTGAATGAATTATTGGACGGTACCACTTTCCAGGATGTGTGTGGGGGTGGGTGAAGGATTACAGTAACCTCCGTAGTGCATTTGCGGAACATGAAGAACTTGTCAGTGGAGTGAATTGTATAAAAAAAACATAAGCTGATATAGTGTGGAAGGTGGTGCTGGCTCAGTCCTGCACAGTCCTCAGGACTGTGTGTGTGTGATGTTCCAACTGTTCGGAGTGAAGCAGCACTTCTTCTCATATCTGGAAAATGTGGTTTGAAGTTTTATTGGTTCAGATGATCTGTGTGTTTGTGTGAGAGAGAGGGAGGGAGGGAGGGAGGGATGGAGAGGGGGAGGAGAAAGTCAAAGAAAGAGGGAGTGTGTGCGTGTATGCCCATTGAGTTAGTGTGTAGTAAGGGGGGACCTCAAGCCCTGCCCATCTGATGCTGGAGGTTTTACTACAGCTTCCGTGATGTCATGGCAAAGGGCGGAGGGAGGAGACGGGGGGGTGTGGAGAGGGGATGGAGAGGGGTGGGGGGGTACAATGGCTCATGAGGGAAAGGTAAGTCAATATTACGTTTTTTTTTTCTCGCTGACAAAGGCAAATGAAGCCATGTTTTTGCTTACAAACAAGTAACATCTTAACGCCTCGATCCGGAGCCGTGCGCCGGTGCGCTGTGGAGGAGAGGCCGCCCCGGACAAACCTTCGCTCGCTCGCTTGCGCTTTATTATTGATCACATCTGGACATTTGTAACGGGATAGATGATCGGTTTTCCCTCCCCAACATTTACTCGGGATATCTTTTTTTAAGCAAACTACTTTGGCAGCGAGCTGCAACTCTCAAAACACAACAAGGACACCGCGCCAAAGCCCGACGGAAACATTATTAATCCAGGTAACGAGATGTTTTTGTTTTTGATCATGAGACACATTTAAAAAATTAGTAAACACAAATCGGAGCTCTTCTTTTTTTTTCTCTCACAACTTTAATATTCCCTTTGACATCAGTGTATCACGGCTGTTTGAACGCATTGGTGTGATTCTGCTGTTTTGCTACATTTATTCATTTTCTGAATGTGACTTGAAACTTACATCTGATCTGTGAGCACTTTGATTTTTTTTTTTGTTTTTCCTCTTAGAGGTGCATATTTCTTTACTCCGTTTATTCACATCCTCAAACAGCTGCTCTTGATAGCAGGCTGCTGTGACCTGCGCGTTGTTTTGCCCTCAGATGTTCATATTTACACTGACGCCTCAGAAGAAGTGGGAATAAAGCGACTATGGCGCTTTCTCTCAAACACTCTGAACCTTCTCACTTCTGTGTGTGTGTGTGTGTGTGTGTGAGTGAGTGAGTGTTTGTCACACTGGGTCTAAAAATATTATTTCTCATGATTCTCGGTGTTTATACTTGAAGTGTTATTCTCCACTCCGTCCTCTAGTTTAACCTTCTACATCTTCAGGAATAAACGAGCCTTTATTTGCTTGACTCACACGGTTCTGGGTTGTTTCAGTGAAGTGTGTGTGTGTATGTGTGTGTGTGTATGGAGTTCAGCTCAGAATTGTGTTATTACGATGTTACAGTGGGCGTAGAAGCACAACTCCCGTGTGTGTGTGTTTGTGTGTGTGTGGATGCACGGACAGATGGATGGATGGAAGGATGGAGTGAGTGTGTGTGTGTTTGAGGGGAGGGAAGGGAGGGAGGGGTTGGCCATTTGATCCTCTGCAGCAAAAAACAGAGATGCTCTCTTCAAATGTCAGCCGCCTTTAGAGCTGCGCAGATTAAAAAAAAAAAAAAAAAAAAAAAAAAAAAAAAAAAAAGTCCTCAGAAGCGCGCGCGCGCCCTAGAAATAAACACCGGGCCGTCGGGAGGCAGGCTCGAGCTGCACATTTCACCGGATTTTTTTCCAAGTGCTCATCTTGTCGGATTCACCCCCGAGAGCTGTGCTGTGCTGCGGTACAGAACGGGAGCCTGTGCGTTGTGTTTTTCTTTACTATCCCCCTCCCATCCCACACCCACCCCTTCTTGCTTTGCTTAGATGGCCACGTAATGTGCTGTGTGTGTATGTGTGTGTGTATGTGTGCGCCTCACGGTCTGTCAAAGCACCTGCGTCCTAAGATGGAGGAAAGAGATGAGGGATGATGATACACACGGTGTTATGTCACCCCGCTCTTTAAGTTGCTCTCCATCCCCGCTGGATGAGGCTGATCAGGACCGAGCAGCTCCGGCTCCGGCTCCAAACTTCAAGCCCTTTAGTTTTTTTTTTTTTTTTTTTTTTTTTTTTAGATGTTAGACGATGTTAGACGGTGGTTCATGGTTGGAAGGTAAAAAAGCATCTCAACTTGTTTCACTTGTTTCCGTTTGAGAAAAAAAAAGCACTTTGGAAAACTGGATTGGATTCATGTAAAAAAAAGTCTTTTAATTGTGTTACTGTCAGACTGCATGATGATGTTTGACTATTTTTTTTAATAATATGAAAAATATGAATCTGAATTCACTTTTTTAAGTTTGTAGTCGTGATTTGCGATTTCAGGCTGTTTAGTTGATGTAAATTCCCAGAAGGAGCCTTTACCCATTATTAAGCTGCAGGTGTATTGTTGATAGATGAATGCATCAGAAGCAGAAATATTGTTTTTTCTTCTGTTTACTTTTCCTGTGAAATGTAGCCTAGTTTCAGGGGATTACAGAATTAGGTTATTGGTGCTTTATGCTGTCAGTTGGAGGCTATAACAGCAGAGTATGGAGCTGCAATGTAGCACAGGCCCTGATGTGAAGTTTTTTTTTGTTGTTACCGTGATAGGAGGAAACCTCTCTATTTATGAAGGGTTGAATAGCCCATGGTGAGGACAGCAGGTGCCGGAGGGAGGGAGTGCAATAAACATGTTGGAGGAGCAGCTGGGGCCAAATTGCACCCTCGTCATTCAAAGCCTATCAGAAATCTAAGCAATACAAGCAAAGGTCAGGGTCGACCAGGCAAGCAGGCATTTAAAATGAAAGCCTGGAAATAATGAATTTCGTGCCCCGCGTTAAAAGGGAAATGAATAAAAAAAGGAAGAAAATTAATTAAAAAGTAAGCCAAACATGCATAAGTTCTCAGAAAGGGAGCGAGGAGAAAAAAGCCTGACATGCAGAACTGTTTAGAACGTCACAAGCTGGTGCACAGATAGCGCGATGGATAGATAGATGTGATGTTTTATAAGCGGCAGTGACACGTTGGTGTTGTTTCTCAGATGCTGAGGTCAGGGTGGCTCTCAGGGGAGCTCCTCCAAAAGCTGGTTACCATGGCGCCCTCTCTTCCACACCCCACCCCTTATAAACTCCCATCCCATAACTGATAAGACCACACAAACACCTCACACACACACACACACACACACACTACGTGTTGTTTCTGACTAAAATGCTGCCCGTCTGTAGTTCACTCAAATAAAAGAGAGCACTTTTATTTAACCTTCAGGGACAGGAACAGTCAGACGAGCGCTCGAGGAGCTTATCTGAATGATATTTTTCATCACAAATCAAATTTTCACATCTGATAAACTGGGTTACTCAGATTTTTCTTATTTGTCCTGTGACACAAAGAAAGCAGTGAGTAATATGAGACCGTCCTGCTCCACAACTTTTGATTTCTCCATCTCTTCTGCCCGCCTCACTCTAATCACACTAAGTTGTCTCTAAATCCTGCTTAACAGGACCAGGGGTGTACAGCTGGCCCCGGGCCTGTATGGACACTAATACTGTTACAGACAGTTCACCCTGGTATTTAATCTAACTATGGATTTAGGCCTCTTTGCTCCATTGTCCCAGTACAGTAAGCTGTCTGACTATAATGGTATCACTCAGGGCCATACTTTGTTTCCTGGTGTAAGATTTTTCTTCTATTATTTATAGGCTAAATATGTTGACTGTAGATTTTTTCTCTTTTGCAGAACAGGAAAGATTTTCTAAACTTCGAAATCCCATAAACGCAAGCTTTGATATTTTATTTCAGAATCCTGGCAGTAAAATCTGTTTTTTTTTTTAATCCATTCACTTTGTATTCATCTTTCTCCCCCTGGCCCCCCTTGCTTCTGATTAACCAAACCTCCCCGGTGAATGGCTAATTGTCTCGTACTCCTCCAATTTTCACTGCAAAATAACGAGCTGTGAGTCTTTTAGGGTGGGAATGAGAAGCATCTGATCAAAGAATAAGAGAGTACACATCCTGAGCAGACAAGGCTCAAATTAGTTTTATGTTTTTTCATCTGTGAACGATCCAGATGTTCAGGTTTTCACATGAAACAGCAGAGGATAGTGTAGAATGGTCAGCTGGGCCACATTTTCTGTGATTTTTTTTTTTATAAATCTCAGTGATCAGATATCCCACACAGGTTCTGATATTTTCTGTGTCTGTAGCAGGAGCAGTGGCACAGGACTGAACAAAGTGAGCAGGGACGCTGACACATGGCCTGAGGCGACGTGTCCTAATAGAGCGCTGTTATATATTTGGCATTTAGGAAGGGCTCTCAGCTCCTTGGCCCTCAAACTAAACTATACAGGACCGATGTTCACTTCACTCCACTTTAAAAGGAGGGGGGAAAAAAGAGAGAGGAAAGAAAGAAAGCGAGTGAGTTTGCGTACATAGAGTCAGGGATAGCTGAGACAGAGATAGAGATGCAGACGAACAGCATTGCTGTTGTAATCACTTTTTCTCTGAGGGGGGGGGACTGAAAGTTGATAAACAAGCGTTTTGCAGAGTGCTGGCTGTGCTTTGGCGAGGTTTGCATGTAGTGGGCAAAGTAGGGATGGGCGTGGGGGGGTGGTGGTGGTGGTGGAGGGGGTGATGGAGCAGGAGGAGTGAGAAGAGGAGGGGGGATGGAGGGTAGGGCTGGTCTGCCTTTTGGGACCCCTCGGATACGGACATGCAGCCTTTTGTTGTCTCTCTGACTGTTTGCTTTCAGCGCGCACTCTGCATGCACTGTGGGTTCACGTACAGGACAGCGTGTGCAGAGAAAAATAACTCACTGTATCTCTGAGAAGAGAAACAGGAAGCAAGATATAAAGGTAGAGATGCTGGATGGGAAGAATTGAGATGGACAGATGCATCTTGCACAAAGGCCAGGGATTTCTATTCAAGTTCAAGTGTGAAATGGTTTATGTTCTTTAGACACGGCGAGTGATTTGAAAGAGCTCTATTACTGCAATCATTTCAAATTTGGAACATTTATTCAGTTTCTCCTAAAATATTTTGCCTTGAATTTCCACTGTGTAAAACCTGATTTGTGAATGATTACTCTTCCACAATATTGCAGCTTCAATTTACATTTTCAATTGAGGGGATTCAGAGTATCCTGACCCAAACCTTGGTCTGTTTGAGTGTTATTTCTCTCTGAGATATTCTTGAGGACAGACCAGATAGGTAGCCCATACGACAGCGAGTCACTGTAAACTCAAGGGCACTTCCTCTTTCACAACGTTCCGCTGCCTGCCGCAAAGCACAATCCATATAAAGGTGAAAGCTAAAGGGTATAGATGTGTATATATCCGAAAAAGAATCAGATTTCACCGTACCAGCTCAGCGGTGCATGAAAAGAGAGAGTGAGAGGGTGAGAGAAGGAGGGAGCCACATCCGCCTGGTTTGGAGTCCTGCAGCTGAAGTTTTAAAGATACACTAGTTGAAAAGTTCAGCCTTGGGCATTCTCTAAAAAAAAAAATACACTGCACTCTTTCTGAACCGGGGGGGGGGAGAGGAAAAAATAGGACCAACTTGACTGTGTTTTGTGTTTAACACCTCCATCACGGGCAGCCTCTCTGAAAGCAGGAAGAATGGAAAAGGGATTTGTATTAGATGTGGTATGTTTCTCCCGGCCGATCAGGAAGATGAAGTGAAGAGCTATTACCTTGATGCAAAAAAAATGGGGAGAGAGGGGAAAAAGAGAAAAAAGAGGCTTGATTTATGTATGATTCATTATTTACTGACCATTCTTCAGCCCCTCTCCCTTTGCGCCGCCCATCCCCCTATTCGCTTATATATGCACCCTGAAAAGCTCGATAAAAATGCGCAAATTTGATTGATTCTAATAGCAGACTGACAGGGACCCCAGCTGGGGCACTTAACCATGCCTGTGTGTGTGTGTGTGTGTGTGTGTGTAAAGAATACACAGTGTTCTTTTAGTTAATAAAGGAGTGTCTGCAGCATGCTCGAGTGCCCCGACCTCAAAGTAGCACCCCCACCCTCCCCTTCCTTCCTTTATCCAACCCGCTGCCCCATGCATTGATGCTGATGCTGTAGATTTCATATGACAACTCTATTTTTTCCCCCTTTTGTCTTTTCCCTAAATTCCCCCTCCTCTTGCCCCCCCTCGTCGTTTCCTCTCTCTTTTCTGGTTTTTAGAAAATGAGTTCCGGGGTGAGCTGGTGAACCAGCGGTGGACACGAGGCGAGAGGACCAGCAGCCGCTGTCAGGCCTCCCAGAGACTGCAGAGCCGTCGACCAATCATGGTGAGTGACAAGGCCCTGCATCCCCCTCCCTCGCCATCCCTCTTCACCACTCACCACGCCCCCCGCCACCCACTCTAACCTGATTCTGCTTCCTGGGCATTTCCCCAATCCCTCACTCAGCAGGGAAAGTAAAAAAAAAAAGGGTGGAGGCAGAGGGGAAGGATGGAGAAAAGAGAGTGTGTGTGCGTGTGTGTGTGTGTGTTGGGGGGAAAAGGGGGCTTCATGGCCACACTGGACAGAAAAAAAACATGAATCAAACAGCACATCAAATCTCCCACTCGGCCCTGCCCATCCTCTGCCTCAGCCCCGCTCTGCTTAGTTCAGTTTAGTTAAGCTCAGCATGGCACAGCTCAGCATTTTCCCGCTGCTGAGTTCACTTCACTTCACAGGATTTTTTTTTTTCTGTATTGAACCAGAATGAAAAAAAAAAAAAGAAACTCAAAAGGATGTCCTTGAGCTGCTCATACTTTTTGTCCATGATATTCCTCCTTATCAGCAGAGGAGAGAAATGCTCTCTCTTCTCCCACCTCTCTTCCTCCCTTTTAACCCTTTCCGCCGTCCTAAACTCCTCTCCTCCTTTGCTGTACTTCAGTCTCAAAGTTCTGACCCGTTTCAAGTTTATTTCTCCGTTCTGAAGACATCTGCTCCTTTTCCTCCCCCCCTGCGCATCACAGCTGAGATTGTGACACTCAACAAAGAGATGGAGGGATTGAGGGGAGATTGAAAGAGAGAGAGAGGAGTGGGGGATGGTGAGATAGGGGTGGTGATGTGTGTGTGGCAGGTTCCCCTGGGCCCGGTAAAAGTAGTTTTGCTTTCCCCCTGATGGCTCGGGTTCATCTGAAGAGATGACTTTTATTGATTTGGTTTGATTTCTGCCGCTGAGGGAGTCGCAGAGAGGGTGGAGCCAGTTTCAACACTACATCATGTGAAGACCCCCGCCGCCCCCCCCTCTCCCCCCGAACCCACCCTGTCCGTTTGGCCTGACACTTATGATACCTGTCACACAACCTTCTTATTATCTTCTTGTAGCGGACTGAGATGCATGAAAAGAAGTGAGGATCAGAAGTGAAGAGACGCTTCGTTATGGACAGTGAGATCACATCAGGATGACTCACACTGTGAAACGGCAAACCCTTCTGACAGCACACATACTCACATTACGCGGTGACACATGCTCAGTCTTTTTTCGCATATGAAGTGAGAAACACGCCGTCCCCCCCTCCCTCCTCCCTCCTCGCTACTCCACCCTGCCTTCTGTAAATTATTGAAGTGAAACTGTGGAAGGGGCTCGCCGTGCGCTGATCCAACATGGAGGCAGGCGCAGCGTGCTCCGCCTGTCGAGGGAAGTATGCAAGCGCGCCTCTAATTGGCAGCTGCTGTCCGCAGGTGATTTTTTTTTTGGGAGATGTCAGTCTCCGTCGGCAGTTGTGAACACTCCTCTCCAACTCCTCTCCGTCGGTGTCTCCGCCCCACCTTAACCCCCTCCTTTCCTCATCTCCTTGTAAACCTGAAAATGAATAAAAGAGTCATTTATGTGCACCAGGGGACGAAGGGTGACCTTCTCTCTGAAGTCATTGCCCCCAGCCAGCCATTTACATAGAGCTGTCAGAATGCAGAGCAGAGCCGGGGCCCTCCTGCTCCGACCGTTGCACACAAAGAAGGACATAATTGATAATGTACAACACAGCCTGTAGGGATGAGCCACGTCTTCCTCCTCCTCTTCCTCCTCCTCCTTCTTTTTCTTCTTCTTCTGCTGCTGCTCCACACCACATTTCACACTAGTTAAACCCCAAGACACACACACATATGCACATGCTGCTGTGCACACATAGTGGTTCTTGCATAGGCACACACGGACACACCGCCTCCCTCTCTCTTTATTTTCTTCTCTTCCTTCTGTCTCTTCCTATCCCTTTCTCTGTTCAGCATAAGACATTGCTGGCACCGTGTGGGCCCGGCTACATACACCGTTCAAGGAGTCTAATTAAAAGACAACAAGGTAAAGGACAAGTTCTGAGCATACATTAAAAAGAGCCCTTTGAAAGAGATTATGAAAATCAGGTGAATGCCTGCCTGGCTGCATCTGGATTCACTCGCTGTGACTTTGTGTTCATACAAATTTAATGAGCTGGAATTGAGAAAAAGGACAGGAAAAAGAGGAGAACTCAGATGTGCTTACCTATTTAAATGTGCGTAGCTATGGTTACGCAAACATGAAAGCAATAGGGTCCCTTTTCAGTCCAGGTTTTGATTCATCCGATGACTGTCAATGTAAGGAGGAGGCAAAGGATGAAAGAAGTACAGGAGTAACACAACAGTATATAATCTTCTCTTTTTCACACACATTCATAAACACACACTCTGCCTCGCTCTCCTTCCCTCCATAGTTACATATCACGAAGTGGTTCGCCAACATTGTTTGTGCATCTATAATTGCATTTGATTCATCAACGGTGAACCTTCGCTGCTTTTCTTTACCTCACATTTACAGGTTAGTTTGAATTCAGAGACATTCAGAACTGTGATCACAGTTGACTCTAGCTCTGATTGACTAAACAATGAATCCAGAAATTAATCCGCAGATTATTCCGTCAGCTGAAATGTAAAAATACAGCAAACTGCTAAACGTGTTCCTACATTTGTAGGAACATGTGGTGATGTCACAGCTGACTCAATATGTAAATTCTAATTTCTACTTTTCTATATGTTGAAATTAGCTGAGCTACTCAATAGTCTTTCCACATCCACCCCCAACCAAATGCAGAAGTAACCCCCCGGGGTACTTGTTATGCAGGAGAACACTCATTTTGAGTGTTGTGTTATTTTAATGGAGGTGAAGCTAATTTTAATGACTTCATATACATGCTGGGCAGTTTGATCATGAGTTTTGTGTGTGGAATTATAATCTGGAAGTGGAATAGAGAATACATTTCCCTCTTGAGGTGTAAAATAAAAACCTACGAGCGCCTCAAAAGTTTACTTCATTACATCGCCTCTGCTGCTCCTTTCACATGTGCATGCAAGGAAGTGCAGACAGTCGAGTGTAAGGAAGTGGACTTTGAACTATACACAGCCACAGGGCGCACAAAGGGAGAGCACACACACACACACACATTGACAGAAAAACTCTTCACCGCACACTCTACTTCCCACACAGCACTGTGAGAGGAGCACGGGAGTCAACTGCTCCCTTCAGGCAGGGGCACAACGCTGCTGCTTGTTGCACGACTCCTACATTAACAGCGCTTGATCAAAAGAGTTGAAGCAGAGAGAGAGAGAGAGAGAGAGAGAGAGAGAGAGAGAGAGAGGAGCAGGCCAAGGCGGTGGAGACTCACACAGGAAGGGAGGGGCTAGTGCCTGCACCTGTACCTCCGGCCAAACACTAGACGCTAATGAATGAAGCGCGGGGGGGAAAAAAAGGCCTTAACAACAACAACAACAGCGTGCTTCATCTTCCTCTCATCCCTCTAACCCTCCTTCTTTTCATAAGTAGTCTATTAGCAGGAAAGGGGTATTGCCAAATAGAGAGAGGGAGAAGAAGAAGAAAAAAAAGAAAAAGAAGAGGAGTAACAGGGCCCCCGTGTTTGAATCCCACTGTGGCCGTGCCAACTTGACTATAGAGAAGCAACAAAGCAGCTAAGTGCCTGGGCAAGGAGAGGAGGCGGGGGGGGTGCGTGGGCAACTGGGGAGGAGGGGTTTGAGGGGGGGGGGGGGGGGGGGGGCGGTGGGAGTGTCAGGAGGGAGGAAGTGTGAGACAGAATAAGTGGAAGTGTGTGTGTGTGTGTGTGTGTGTGTGTGTGTGTGTGTGTGTGTGTGTGGGTGTAGGGGGATACATATGTATAAAAAAAATCCAGAGTCCAGTAATCAAAGCTAATGGCTCCATTGTGTCTAAAAAGCATCTGATAGCTTTAGAGTGCAGCGATGAGTGAGGAGAGGAGGTGCTGAGGAGGTGTGGCCGAGGGTCAGTGTGTGTGTGTGTGTGTGTGTGTGTGTGTGTGTGTTTGAGGCAGCAGGGTTAACACCTGCTCCTTTGTGGCTTAAAAGCCGAGCCAGGAGTAAGCAAGCAGCGGGCGCGCGCACACACACACACACACAAACACACACACACACGCACGCACAGGCTCTTAAAAGGGTTATTACTGTGGTTTTTTAGCAGCCTGTGTGTTTTTGCTTTATTATTATATTCAGCATAGTTATGATTGTCAGTCCCTCTGCTCATGGGGGCCGTGGCCTGTGTGCACTGCCTGTTGCCTCTGCACGGTGTACAATCATGTGTACCATTCAGGTGCAGGAAATTACAGGGAGAGTGATGGGTGGTGTGTATGTGTGTGTGTGTGTAGGGGGAGTGGATGGGTAGGTGGGTGGCGGGGTTGAAAAGTAGCTTTAACAACAGGGTTTGTTTTCCGTTCCATACCATGTAGCCTTTGTTTCCATCTCTCTTTAGACTAAGTGCGCAGGACAGTGGCTTCACTATGTGAGCGACTGGTGAGGAGGGTGTTTTTTTTCTTTTTAAAGAATTACAGATATGATCGTCTCTTTGTGTCAGCGTTACCTTTGGTGTGTTTCAATGGGAACATTCTGAGTGAGGGTTATTATAGCAGCTCTTTTGAAGCAGAGGAAGGACAATTAACTGTGGATGTGTGGAGGAATACAGTGAGAGCATTGAGAGATTTCCACTCATGGTCTCCCTTCTCTCTCCCTCCTTCTGTTTCTCCTCCATGCTCTCTCTCTCTCTCTCTCTCTCTCTCTCTCTCTCTATCTCTTTTCCTCTTTTCTCCATCACAGATGAGTGTGGAGGGTGATGACAAGCGAACACGCACTCGGTCCAAAGGAATCAGAGGTAAATGTTTGTCATGTCTCTCCATCATGTCAGGCCCTGTCTGTTAAAGGGGCTTCATTTAATACACATTCACTCACAGTCCTTCGTGCACACATCTCTTCCTCTTTATCTCGGCTGAAAAGACTTTAGACCAACTTTAATTTAATCTCGGATACGTTACATAATAAAGGCAGATCTTGCAGTATGGACCAGTGAGCTCCACTTATGTCTGGACAGCTTTTATTTAAACTCAGTTTAAACTATAGAGTTCCAGTGCAAAGCATGTGTGAATGTGAATATAAATTAATGTTAGTGTGTATATATACATATTGATACATGTCTTTCTTCATGTGTTTGTATGTGTACAAACGTGTGTGTGTGTGTGTGTGTGTGTGTGTGTGTGTTTGATGTTTAGAAGTGAGACAGCTGAGCAACAGTTCACAGGGCGTTCAGAGCGCAGGAAGGCGTCCAGTCATTCCAACTGCATGATGAAAGACTGAGAAACTCATATGCTGTACACACAGACACAGACACACACACACACACACATCACTCACACATCAGTGTGTGTGTGTGTATGCTCGAGTGTGTGTATTGTCTATGCTCTTAGTGTATCTTGATACTCAGGCTCTTTCTGACATGTGATTAATGCATGTGATATGGGAGCCCAAGCTGAATTCTCCAGGATTGTATTGTTTTCTCGTTTGCTCCAAATGAAAATAGGATATTTCTCCAAACTCATTCTATCGCTCGACTCCCAATCGATGCCTATAGCCAGCTGAGATCGCTATGTGTGTGTGTGTGTGTGTGTGTGTGTGTGTGTGAGTGTGTGTGTGTGTATTTGTGAGTTTGTGAGCAGAGCTTGATTTATGTTTTGAAGGCAATTACTATAAGTTGTCCCAGAAAGAAGGGGCTGTTTTCTACTGATGAAGGCAGTTTTCCTTTTAATTTCATTTTCCCAATTATGATAACTAAAGTGCAACAATTAATCATGTTTTATTGCTGAAGTCTGCATATAATTGTCATTTTTTTTCTGAACCGTTTGGCTGATTTAGGTTTTCTCCTGTATGTGTGTATGCTTTTGTGTTTGCCTGTGTGTGTGTGTAAGTGTGTGTGTGTGTGTTATTTTATACGGTATGTTTGTGCAGGCCAGCGTTTGTTTTGTGTTGGCCTTTCTGAATGTGTGTTTATGCGTGTGTATGTTTGCATGCAGATATGTGTGTGTGTGTGTGTGTTTGTATGTGTAGCTCAGGAATGTGTCGGTGTGTGTTTTTTTCTCTCCTGATCATACAGTCAGCAGTGTGTAAGCTTCTATGAGGAGGCCTCATGGGAATCTTATGCATTTGTGATTTATTGATCTGAGTTTCTTTTAGCAGAGCGGCTTTCTGAGCAGTCGTTCACCTTTGTTCTCCCTTCCTGTATCTTTTTTTCTCCTCCTCCCCCCCTCCCTCTCTCTTTCTCTCTCAGTTCCTATTGAGCTCGTAGGACAAGAGCTGAGGTAAGGAAACACCTTCATCTTTGTGCAAATCCCTTTCATAAAGTTCTTTTATGTGCACCGCAGAGCGCCCCCCGGCACTCATAGAATCACTATCAGTGCTTCTTTAGATGATGTCCTATATTATTATTTTTTTATTTCTTATCATCAGCGCTCCTCTGCTTGTGGTCAGTGCCTCCAACAGGCTGCTATTGATTTCTCACAGCCTTCTGCTATTTCCTGCTATGAACACATACAATAGATGCAATAAAAGGGGCGTATGATCTTTTTGCAGTCTGATCGAAGGATACAGTGTGAGGAGAGAGGATGGTGAAGGGCGAGGAGTTTGTTCTCTCCTTCCTTCCTCTCCTCTTCCCCTTTCCCACCCAGGTGGTAGCATTTTAAGGGTCTCACTGCTCTCCAGGCCCATTGTTCTCCTTCCTCTGCCTCCTTCGAAATTATTTTTTCATCCTCTTATTTTGTCACACTTCACCTCTGAGCATCGATCTGTGCTCAGCACTCCAAAATAACCTTTTCGCTTTGTGCATTAAGGAAAAGGAAAAAAAAGAAACGGGTAGAGAGGCCAGAGATCAGCTCATTTAAAATGCAAATGCATTTTTTTTAATAAGTGAAATTAATAATAAGGATAATTGGAGTAATAAAGGGCAATTGCAGGGGGAAGTTAATGAGAATTGAAATGAGCCGTCCTGAGGGGTCATAGCAACCTGAATCAGAGGAGAGAGAGTGAGAGAGAGTGGGGGCGAGGCCTGCTGATGATGAGTGGTGAGGAGAGCAGAGCAGGGGAAATTACAGCAGGTCTCCGCTGATCTTTATCGCTCATACGAACAGGATATAGGCCAGGGTTGATGTACGACATACAATATTATGTTCTCTGCGGCTTGATGCCACCTGCATTCATGCATTATGTGTGTCTGCTAGACAGATGGGGTGTGTGTGTGTGTGTTACATATCGTGCATGTGCATTCGTATGACATGTGTGCTCAGTTTGCATGTCTTTGCCTTGCTTTGCTTTATCTTAATTTACTTTGTTTATTGCCTGTGGTTATCATTGCTTCTGCATAGGGACTAAAATGCACCATGTCTTAAACATATCTCTAACCTCCATCCATCCCATCCAGCTGCCCCACCCCTGGATGCAATGGCTCTGGCCATATCAGTGGGAGATACTCACGACACAGAAGGTAGGGCAGATTAAAAACCCACCCTCTGTCTGTCCTTCTTCTCTGTCTGTCTGTCCTCCTCATCCTCTCTGCCACGCAGCACCTCGCTTTGTGGAGGAAAAGCACGTATCACTTTTTTAAAAAAAGAAATAAACCACACTGTTGCCCAAAAAGTTGGAATAAAAAATATTTTGACCTCTTCTCATGAAATGATTGTGACAATGTGAAGTGTATCTTCTCAACACTTTATTGATCTATCTCTTCCAAACATCAGAGTGAAAATAAAACCACAAGTTACCTGATGTGTATAAACAGGAATAAAAAGAGGAATGTGTCTGAAACAGAATTATTCCATCTTCATGGGCAACAGTGTAATAGTTGGACCTGGGCAATACGCTTTTTTGTTTTCGTAAATGAGATGTGAACAATAATTAAGGAGCTCTGGTTAGCCACCGCATAGCATAGTTAAGCAAAGACTGGAAGCTTTGGTCAAAAGTAACAAAATCCACCTACCAGCACCTCTGAACCTCATATGTTATCATTTATTTAGTGTAACAGTGTGATCTTAGGGGGTGTTTTGTTGAAATTGCATTGCATTTCACCCTTTATTATGAGATAAACAAACAAAACGTGTTAATAAAGAGCTTCAGACATACTTGTTTTGTTACCTATGGACAATGCAAGGCTACCCCAATCCCCTTATCCAGCATCTGTTTTTTTTTCATCATAACTTTGAGTTGCAGAAATATTCTGAAAACATCTGCTCTAATCTTGAGTTAATCATCTTTCTCTTTTGTCTTGTTTGGAGACTTCTGAGTTAGACGAGCATTACAGTGCCTTCATTGACACAAGGTGAAAATCACAATGAGACGTACTGTACTGATTTTATCTTTTGTTATTATGTAAATTGCAGGCGTTCATGATATGAACACGTTTCAAGGATACTGAATGACCCCTGAGAGGGGCCAAAGTCAGATTGGAAAAAAAAAGGAGCACATTAATTATGCAATCTTGAATAATCACATGCCAGTGAGAGGAGCTGGTTTTGATATTGCAAAAAACTCCCACAGCCCCTCAGTGTAAACCAGTAACAAAGCTTTCAGTGGACAGTAGGGTTACGTGCTTTCTTCAGGTTTTTATTCCAGCTCCATCCTCCCTCCCTGCTCGTCTGTGTCGCTTACCCTCAGAGACCTTGCGCGACTCGGGGCAGCTCACTGGCTTGTGACTCCTCTTTATTGAGGGGCAGATATTAGCTATCTGTTTACATGTGTATTCATTCAGCAGGCAATTTCAGATGCACTTTGTTTATAGATCGTCCCTCAGTCTCCCTCGGCGTCTCCCAGGTGAGAGTAAGAGGGAGTTTATTGGATTTCACCCTCCGCTGCCTCGCCCGCCCGCTTCTCCATACAAGTTGTTCATTAAACGTTCCAGTCAATTGGCTGAGATTGGTTGTGATGTCTGAGTAAGCCAGCATGGCGCCCCCCCCAGGCCAGATGTGTGGACTCGCACTATCTGCTGCTCCATCCTTCTTCATGTCAAAACACATACACATCCTCCATTATGCTGCTTAAAGTCACTCATGATGAGGTGCATGAGGTTTTACTGGAGCGGATTTGTGATTTCTAATTACAGCCCTGCTTGGTATTCATGATGATTGTCTCCCTGCTCTCTCTTACCTTTCTCATATCCATCTTTCTTCCCCTCCATTAGTGTTCTGGGTTGCCCAATAGCAAGAAAGCGTCGTCTAGAGGAAGCCGAGCAGGAGCAAGAGCAGGATACAGAGCGGCCTGCCTCCAAGAGGAAGGCCCACCCACTGAAACTGGCCCTGGACGAGGGCTTCAGTGCAGAAAGCGACGCCAGCAGTGAGGCTGAGGGCGAGGGAGACAAGGATGAGGAGCGTGCAGGAGAGACCAGGGAGGTGGAGAAGGAGGAGAGGGAGGCATCTGTAGAGGAGGAGATGACAGAAGACCTGACGCAGGATGGACAGATGAATGGACAGGAGGACGATGCACAGCAGGAGGAAGAGGAGAGAGAAGAAGAAGAGACATATCAGAAGGAGGAGAACACGTTTGCAGCTGATGAAGGTAGGCTGTCATCGTACTGTCGGTCCTGTTTCCTATACCAAAGCAAGACATTCAAGGTCGTCTCCTTAGGATCCTGGTATTTTCTGACATTTTATAGATTAAATAATGAACTGATTAAAGGGGTATGGAGTGAGGTGGAATGATATATCCAGATTTGAAGTCTCTTGTGTTGTTTAAACTCTAAACCATGCTGTCACCAGATGTAGAGGCAAAGAAAACAAATGATAAGTCTATCCACCTGACAGAGAGGCTACAAAAATTCTCTGCACAGGTCTGTAATATTACAGGAGGGGAGTTGTCACGCCTCCTAATGACCACTTGGGGCACTAGAACTTTGTGAATGACTTTAATGGAGACGCTGTTCTACATCTCCACACTCCCAGCCGCTCACAGCAGGTGTTTTATCTCATTGGGAGTTCGCAGTGAATGACTTAGCAGGCAGGAAAACGATGCCAGTGATGATACAGATATCGCTGACGACAGCTTTAGCTCACTGCATGACTCACGTTTTCCTGCGTGTCACAGCTCTGACCTCTTCATCTCTGCTTCCACAGAAGAAGAGTGTGTGATCATTGAGCCTGAGCAAGAAGCAGCGCCACCTGCTGCCGAGTGCCAGTCTCCCTCTCAAAGCGCCGAAGAGGTGGCCAACTCGCTCCTCCATCTTGGCCGAGTCTCCAACAACAATGCTCCAACTGTGGCCACTCAGCAGCCTGTTGCTATGGAGACTGAGGAGGTTGTCACCGTGGCAGCTGAACAGGGTGAAGAAGCAAAGGATGAGCAGGAGGAGGACAATGAGGGGGAAGAGGAAGAGGAGGAGGTTATGCACAGAGTTCAAGTTCTGGAAGAGACGGCCGCTGTGCAGAAGGAAGGAGCTGAAGTAGAAGAAGAGGAGTTGGAGGATGAGCAAGAAGAGTGCCCGGTCAGCAACCACGAGAGCCAGGAGAACCACCGTCATGTGACCGAAGATGTCCACCAGAAACAGATCAAAGATGTAGAGGAGGAGGAGGAGGAAGAGATGGCAGCGCCAGCACAGCGGGTCACTCCAACAGAAGAAGAGGATGAGGAGAAGGACGAGGAAGACCGCAGGGAGGTGAACCACATCCTGCCCATTTCTGATGTGCCAACTGCCATCCGCACCATCACCAGCACCGCCGCAGCTCAGGGAACACACATCGAAGCTCAAGACCACAGAGCCAGTCCTCAGGAGGACTACAAATCACACAGGGGTAGTCCCCTCGGAAACTACAACACCAACAGAGCCAGTCCACTTGACAAATATGACTCTCATAAACGTAGCCCACCTCAGAACTACAAGGCCAGTCCTCCTTTAAGTTACAGCTCCCACAGGGCCAGTCCACTTGAGGACTACTTTCCCAACATTCGAGGTGAGAACTATAAAATCCACAAAGCCTCGTCCTCGGCCTCTCCCGACATCATCGAGGTGAGATCGGATAAGTCAGAGGAGAAAGACTTCGATGACATGGACGGGGATGATGAGCGCGACGATGAAGACAGCCTGTCGCAGCGCTCCACGGTGACGGACGAGTCAGAGATGTTCGACATAACCCGAGGGAACCTTGGCCTGCTGGAGCAGGCCATCGCCTTGAAGGCAGAGCAGGTGAAGCCGGCTGGGCCCAGAGAGCTGCTTTGTGCCCCAGATATCCACCACCAGCGATACTTTACCATGGATGACAGGCCCAAGCACCTGGACATCATCCGCAAGAGCTACTTCAGCAAAGGTAGGTCAGAGGTACAACATGTACTGAAATGTCAAAAGTTGCTTTGGGTAGGCAATACATCAGGAACATTGAGTTTACTTATTTTGTTAAAGCTACGTTTGCATCACGTGGCCGTGCTGCTACAAGCAGGGCCGTCACCTTGATGGTGAATTCAAGGACGCTGTGATATCTGAGGCTTGACATTCACCTGCTGACAGTATCTTTTTTTTTTTCCACAAGCTATGAGCATTGACAAGAATAAAGACGACAACGTGTCACAAGAAAGTTTTAATATTTTCAAACTTTCTGTAGCGTTGGAGAGCAGTGAGCGGTAAAAACCAAACCATCTGCATGATACACAGATATGACTGAACCATACATTTAGTCACAGCGTACAGAAAATGAAACACAGTGTACCAATTAAACAAAGTTACAGGGGTCCGCTTCGATCCTCACCCCTCCATTGTGACGGGGTTCCAGCTGAATAGACTTCCATGAAGTGCTTGAACCGCGAGGGAGGGAACATGAGAGAGATGACAACATGGTGGAGAGAGGGCGGAGAACGGGCGCGGGTTGCTCCGCAGCCGGCGCTGTAGTGTTTGTTTACATGCTGCATGTGTTCGGGCCTTGTATTTCACAGTTGGCACGCTGCCCACTTGTCATGCTCCTCACAGTATAGCAGTAGTGTGATTACATGCCTGGTAGTGCTGCCCTCTCCTTGGCCTCAGCTCCCTCCTGTGGTGACGTTCCTGTTCTGCTCACCGCTAATTAGGAGATGCGTGTCTCGTTAACATTCAATTTGAAGGCCAATAGAGCATCACACCATCCTCTTGCTCCTTTTCCCTCTCTCCAGTGCCACCGATACTGGCTGGCCTACCTCCAGTAGCTGTAGGGAGCTGCAGGCATATCTAAACCGTGCGTAAATTAGAGTGCTACGATTTCCTCCTTGTGTATTTTGTCAGGATAAGCAAGTCCACTTTGTTCAAGTTAACTATGGAAAAGCTGTAATATTTCTTAAATTTGATAATATTTCATCCTTGACAGCGTTTTGCAGGGAACACAAATCACATTTAGACAAGTGCTTCAAACACATGCATTTACATAAGCCACGAGGAGCAGATACAGATGGTGTTGCTTTTGTACAGTCGTCTGAAATATGTCTAGATTTCACGCTCAGCCAAGCAGACTGTCTGATGGCATTAACCACTTGCGTTTGTCCTCCCTATTCATCCCGCCTTCCCCTCTCCTCTTTTCACTCTCGTTCCTCCCTCGACCCTCCTGTCCTCCTCTATCCAGAGAGCAGTAGGCCAGAGAAGAGGGAGATCAAGTGTCCCACCCCAGGTTGTGATGGGACGGGTCACGTGACCGGTCTTTACCCCCACCACCGCAGCCTGTCAGGCTGTCCGCACAAGGACAGGATCCCCCCGGAGAGTGAGTTGTCTTCGGCTGCTTAGGAGATGAAAATAAGCACGGAGAGAAGAAAAGTGACAACAAAGGGCAGGCTGACAGGAAGTCAGACATCAAAATAGCTGCAATATTCACCATTTTGTAATATTTACCATAGTCCATAGAGGGGGGAGGGTCAAAAGAAGATATTATAATGCCAGGGTGGGTCTAGCTTTTTTAGGAAAGGAAATAAGAGATTCAGCATCTCTCCTTGTACATGAAAAGAGTGTTTGACATTGGATTGTGGATTTCTCTGACTGTGTGTGTGTGTGTGTTCTCCTCCTCAGTTCTGGCCATGCATGAGAATGTGCTGAAGTGTCCAACTCCTGGCTGCACTGGTCAGGGCCATGTTAACAGCAACCGTAACACACACCGCAGGTATTCATTCACACCTTCATTACAGTACAGAATCTGTGTAGATGTGTGTTCATTTGATTGTCTGCATCTCTGCAGATGAGAGCGCCATGTACAGAGTGCATATTCCTGTTCATGTATTTGCAGGCGCATACATTCATGTATGCAGGACAGCGAATGTGTCAGTCCGCACAGCAGTGTGATGCAGATCTGCGTGGTCAGCAACATGCTCCCCTTTTCATATTCGTCTTCTTTCTCTTCTTCCATCCCTCCAGTCTTTCTGGATGCCCCATTGCTGCTGCAGAGAAGCTGTCCAAGGGCCACGATAAGCCACATCTCTCTCAGCCAGGCAGCGAGCACCTCAATGACAGAGTGCTGCGGTGAGTAATCAGTCAAAAAGTATACAATCGTATGATTGACTTGCTACACAGAATAAGTATGGTTACCAATAGCGACAAAAGTCCAAAATATAACTGAATACATTAATCAGATAAATGACCTAAGGCTTTACACTTCCCACTGAAGCTAATGTCCAAAAGAGATGGGTACAAAGAGAAGAGAAAAGGGCTTTTTAAAATTCTTCAAATCCACCTCTTTATATGTTAATATGTCTTTATATGGTAATTAGCTATTTGCATGCACTGTACGTTTATCTCCATAAGACTGTCTTCTATTACCTGCAGTGTCAGAATATTTAAGTAAAGTGAGTGAGTAAGTCAGTTTCACCAAGCCCAAATCCCCTTCATCACTTCATCAATCCAGGGCTGCATTAACAGTTGATCGCTACAATAACAGCTTTTCTCTGCAGCAAGAACCAAAGCGGAGTCTTGGACATTACTCAGACTTTTTTTTTTTTTTTTAGATGTGTACGATTAATCTCCTTAATGTCAAAAACCTTCTAATTAGCATCATTTAGCTAACATTGTCAGTGTTATTTTTGTCACGTCAAGAGTTCATGCAGGGATGTCCAGGAGTATGCAGTATATGGATAATTAAACATCAATTATACTAGTATACTAGTATAATGAAATTAGTTACAGCGACTACACACACGTATCTCATTATAATACAAGCAGGAGCAAAATTGGAAATGTCTGTTGGGTAATAAATTAATGATTAAACATGTGAAATAAGCAAAATAGGATATATATATATATATATATATATATATATACTATTATCTATATTATCTATATCATGTATATAAATAATGTTTTTCTTTTTTTAACAGTTAATTGGAGGTTATAGGAAAAGGAAAAAGTTTACATTTTTTACATTTCATTTGAATTAAAAGTATTCACATTTAATGTATTCGGTTTTATTTTTGACTCGTCTGATGACCCTTAAATGCTGGGTGGGCATATCGAACCCGTTTCCTCCAATCCAAACCCCACACGGCTGAATCCTCCTCAAGGTTAGCTAGTTTACAACTGAGCCACGGAGACTGTCCTGACCTTGGTTATTGTGCCTCTCACAAGGGGTAAAGCTGGCCTGTGAATGGCTCAATTTAACGAGGGGGTCTTGAAGCATTCAGTCCGGCGGTCCAATCATTACTGTCACCTCACATACTGAGATCTCTTTATCTCCATTCATCTCTCCAACTGGTCAGACGCCGTGATCACGGCCAGAAGAATGATAATTAACACAAACCAGACACTGGTATTATGCTAAATCCACGCTCTTCCTCATTGGTATTTTAATTAATAATGCAGCTGATAAGCTAATTATACAAGTTGTAGGGGCATTGCGGAGGGATAGGAAAAATAATTGCTTTCCTCGAGGAAAACCTCATCAGTGGTCGGACAAAGCATCAAGGATTAAAATATAATAAGGCTTGCTTTGTTTTTTCCTTCTGAGATTGTTATTAAAATGAGCTCAGTTGTCTGTTGTGTATGTAGCTGAAGAATTCCTCAGTGTGGTCTATGTTCTGAAGGAATCCATGCCCAATAAATAAAGATCCCCTGTGATCAGTGCCATAAAGTTTCTGACAGTCATGAAAATCCTCCAGATGTGAGTGTGTATTTTTAGTGTGCCACTGTGTGAAGGCCATCAGTGTGACTACGGAACAGGTCATGGAACTTATTAATGAGCGTATGCTTAGAGACCAGAGCCTGTGATATGGGCGTCAGTGAAAATGATGGCTAGACTCCCCCTGCCTCCATCCTGCACACCACCACCCCGCCTCCCATCTTTCACCCTTCTTTCTTTGCCGCTCTCCTCTCCACCTCCTCCTCTCTTCTTTCTCGCCCCCCCCGCCCTTCTGCCTCTCCCTGGTCTATCAGTGGATTTACGCCAACAGGTCTGACAAAAGCCCAGGCTCTCCAGGAAAACGAGAGGGCTTAAAGCTCATAAATTCCATGCTGTACAACATGCAAATGTGCCCTCTGCTGATAAGAGAGCTTTTAATCCTGCTGCACTCCTGCTAAGTACACCGTTGCCCCTATCTTTACTCTCTCTGTGTCACTCTACCTCCCTCTCTCATTCTCTCCTTTCTCTTATTCTCTTTTTTTTCTCTCCTCTATTTGTTTTTTATGTTTATTGTGTGACTCTTTATTGCGCAATCCACTTTTTTATATCCCATCTCTCCTTGCTATTCTATTCTATTCTCCTCAGTTCTACTCCATTTCTATTTTCTGCTTTACTTCTTCTAAATCCCCCTCCTGCCCCACCCTGACGTCCTCTCGTTCTCTCCCCCCCCTCGCAGGCCTATGTGCTTTGTGAAGCAGCTGGAGGTGCCCCAGTATGGCAGCTACAGGCCCAACATGGCACCCGCCACGCCTCGCGCCAACCTGGCCAAGGAGCTGGAGAAGTACTCCAAGGTGTCCTTCGATTATGCAAGCTTTGACGCTCAAGTGTTCGGGAAGCGCATGCTTGCTCCAAAGATGCCCACCAGCGAAACCTCACCCAAAGCCTTCAAAAGTAAGAGGCTGAGGCTGGACTTTTATTTTTAATTACTTTTTTTTTACTCAATATGATTGGTATTGCATTCAAGGTATAATTCTACATTTTATGAAACATGTTTATTCACTTTCTTGCAAAAAAAACTACATGAGAGGATTGAATTTTATATCTGTGCATTAAATATAAAGCAGGAGACACTTATATGCTTCATAAATCATGTATGAAGACTGAATCTTGTTTGGTTACTCAGTGCAAAAAAGTCGTTCTTCTTATCATCTATTATCTTTCTAGTTTTTATGCAACTGCTCTGTTGCCTTAGGAACTGTTAGTTGTTGTCTCTTTCTGTTTTTACTCTGCTCTGTGAAACACTTTGGGCTACAGTTCTGTATGAAAAGGTGCTATATAAATAAATACAGCGGAGTTGAGTTGAGTACATTACAGCACACCTTTCTTTCTTCTTTCTTCTCCACTTGGTTGTGTCCTACTTTTTTAATCACCTGATCTAAGTTGACTTTATTTTCTCCTCCTACAGCTAAGCCCTCATTCCCCAAGTCATCATCGCCCACCCTCAGTCTCCACGGTTACGGGAAGAGCTCCTCCTTGCCCTATGACTACTCCCATGATGCAGAGGCCGCTCACATGGCCGCCACTGCCATCCTGAACCTGTCCACACGCTGCTGGGAGAAACCTGAAAACCTCAGCACCAAACTCCAAAACAAGGTTAATAGACTGTTATCATTGATGTTTTTTTTTTTTATCTTCATAATTAGCACTTTAAGGATCGTAGTTAATCATAAAAGGAATGAGAATAAATCCCTCCTGTTTCTTAGGTGATCGTACAGCAACCTATAAATCTGAAATTGTTGTTTATGGGTGATGCCATCATTGTAAAGTTATTATCCTGCTCGTCTCAGCTCTCGCTGAAAGAGATTATTAGCTGATTGTAGGGCAGATTGAAACATTGCAGGCCACAGCTGGTGAGATGAGAGAGGATGGCAGTGGGTGTGCCTCTCCTCTTCTCTTCTCTCCTCTCCTCTCCTCTCCTCTCCTCTCCTCTCCCCATCAACTCTGCATGAATATATCATCAGGAGACATTGGCTTACAGCAACAGGATGGTGTTGAGATGCAGTTGCATCACCTTTTTCGTCCTCTTTCATCCTTTCATCCCTCCATCCCACACACTTTTCATGTTGTTATTGAATTTGGCTCACTGCCAGCTCCCTGGATTACTTTTCCACCAGGTAGCCTTTTTTCATTATCTGCCGGACGGATCTCCCACTCTCTTTCTCCACCCCCACCACTCTTTCTTCCCTTTTCTTTTTACATCTCCTTTTACTCTCTTTATCTCCCTCTTTTCCTCCCTATGTAAGTCTCACCGATTCCCCCTCTGTCTCTGTCTATACCTCTCTATCTCTCACTCACTTCCTCTTTCCCCTCTCTGTGCACAGGAGGTGTAATTGGAGCGCCACTTTCCCCCATATTGTGATTTTTAAAAGCCCTTTTGCCTCACAGAGGAGAGAAAGTGACTGCTTCATCATTTTTCGATTTCCTGACATGGTTTTAGGAAGATAAAAAGAGAAGATTAATGTCTCTGGCAGCAGAGCAAGAGCAAGGTGTTGTTCAGCAAGGCACTGATCCAAGATCAGGCCTTCAGCTGCACAGCATTACAGCGCAGATCAACCAAGGACTGATCTGGAATCAGAGATGGAGCCAGTGGAAATCCAATATTGAAACATTGGAACACTGAGCTCATCAACCAGGGACAGTTCTGGGAACAGTTCCCATTTTTTTCTCCTCTTCTCCTAACCCTTTGATTTTTCTGGCCCCTGACCAGCCCATATGAGCGCCATTTTAGATGAATGCTGAAAACATGGCTCATCTCAGCCCTGTGTTTCTGTTCACCTGCCAGCGCTATAATAGAGCGCGAGAGATGAGCCGTACTGTTGCTGTTGGCAAAGTATTTGCAGAGTACATTAGACATCATTACTAGCATGCTTAAGCGATGAAGGCGGTGTTCTGAACTCGAACATGTGGCAATCCGAACTGCTGCGTGACTGTTTAAATGTTTGTTTGGTTCAAGCTCGAGGGCGATTTTACAAGAAGGTGAAGGTCGATGGGCTGGAATAGGAAGAAATCAACTATTAGAGTTGAGTGTGGTCTGAATGTGTGCGTTATAGGAAGTTATGAGTCAGGAGAGGAGGTGTGTTAATGTATGCACAGGCCTGCAATTGAATCTGCTAAGAGGGTAATTAATTTAATCACCATCACCATCATCATCATCCTCATCATTGTACAGGACGGCCTCTCATGTACACTGAAGTGCACCAGAGGATACTCCAGTCATTTATATTTGAGAATACTTAATTAGATGTATTAGTTGGCTCTGTATTTTTTTCACAGTTAACGACTATGTATGGATCCCTGGTTAATAAAAAATTAAACGGTTAATACTATTAGTGACTCAGTAAATCAGAAATAAATCAGGTAACTATTATGAAATGTTATTTTATTATTTTTACTTTCATAAGAATAATTTGTCCTCACTCAGCCCACCATCACGTGCACAACTGCTGACTTGGCCAGCAAGCAAGCTCCCCTTAGCTCCTGTTTTCTAGCCTGGTGGTTGGGAGGTGTAATGCTTGCGATATGGCCTCACGTCTAAGCATTCTCGTGTTCTCTCCAGGAAATGGACATCGAGGTGGACGAGAACGGCACCCTGGACCTGAGCATGAAGAAGCCCATCAAACACGAGGGCAGTCTGTCCGGCACCAGTCCCGGGGTTCGATCCCCGGACCCTTCTTCCTCTTCTTCCTCGCTCCATCACGGTGGAAGCAGCGGGATGACATCACCAAACCTTCACGCATACAAGCAGGAGGAGTGGGAGGGACCTCTGGATTACACCAAACCCAACCGCCAAAGGGAGGAGGAAATGGACGAGGTCAGTACAATTAAGACGAGCAAAAGAACGAGCTCCGAAGTGTTTCCCGTGATATTATTCACAGAGGAAGTGTTGCAACATAAATAATAACAGACAAAATTCCCCCAAAGCTTTTTGAAGAAAGAAGAAACTCTTACTTGTTTACATCACTTTGTCTTTCTCTAATCCCCTCGCTTTATTTCCTGTCCCCTTGTCCTCTTTCTATTATTCATTTATTTCACAGAAATACAGAGTTACTGTACAGTTAAAACACTGCACCGTGTAACAGAGGTGGTGTGTCAGGTGCATTGCACCATCCTGACTTTGGCATATGCAAATTTTTACTCCTTTGAACTTTTTCAAAAGAAATATAAAGGGCTTTGAGTGTAAATGTTTTATGAGACACTCTGCATCACAAAATAATAGAAAAGGGATCAGAGTAGAGACCTGTGTGCACATGGTGCTTTGCAAAGTTTCTTTCCTTGTATACATACTGTATATGCAAACTACTGTGAGACAGTCTTTCATCAAAACAGGTCTAAAAAAAAAATCAATACAACAACACATTAGTACAATTTAAATGATCCGAAACGCTGATGAATTACAGCACATTTGGGCTCATCTTCTATCTTTTAATTGATTTTTTTTTTCAGATGGAGCACACAGGCCAGTCGTTCGTCTCATCCGACCCAGAGGACTGCGACATGATGCAGGACTGTCTGGAGGAGAGGAAGTACCCGGGAGAGGTTACAACCCCGAGCTTCAAGGTCAAGTTCCAGCCCAAGGATAGCAAGAAAGAGCTGCTCTCGTAAGTAACAAAGAGTCTAATGCTACAAACACCAGCATGATAACAGTACTAGTTTTAGTATTACTTTTGGTCACAAACCAAAGTAGTTGACACATAAATATTTTGACCTGATGATGGTGAAAAGTTAAAGGCCAAGCAAAGCTATTACAACTCATCCTAAGGGAGGCATGAGTATCACATTTCACCCGATAGTTGTGGTTATATTTCATAAACATGAATGTCTCTGTACCGTTTTATGTTATATTGTTACGTTATATGTTATATTTCAGTCTGGACCAAATTGTTGGACCCACATTGCAACAGGGCAAAACACAATGGAAAATGAACTTCTTATATTTAGTCAGTAATGTTCTGACTGAGTCCTTGTCCTCTGTCTAACTCCCGGTCTGTCCTCTCCAGGTGCCCTACACCTGGATGTGATGGCAGCGGTCACATCACTGGAAACTATGCGTCCCATCGCAGGTATGCACAGCTGCAGACTGATTTGGGTGATATAGTATAGCTAGTTCTCTATATAGAAACTCTTATATTAATGTTAGCTCTGCTTAGACTGAGAGAGTACAAAGCGGACGCCCCACAACTAATTCAAATATTTTATTTGATCCTGACATGCCAGAGGCAATAATGTAGCGTGAGCCCAGGAAGCAAAGACAGTCATTGACTTTGATATGCATCAGTAATTTACCTCTTGCCGTCCGTCCTCTTTCTCTTAAATGACCTTGGTATGCCTTGCATTCTTGATTTCCCTTCACTCACTGTCTTTCTTCTCTCTCCTTTCACTCCCCTCACACTCTCCTCGCCCCCTTTTTTCATCCTTCTCTTCTTCTGCCTATCCTTCGCTCTTTTTTCTCCCTTCTCTCAGTCTGTCTGGGTGTCCTCTCGCTGATAAGAGCCTTCGGTCCCTCATGGCGGCCCACACCCCTGAACTCAAGTATGTCTGCTCTACACCTTCACTGCCTTCTCACTGCCACTTCAATGCACTGCTACTGACACCGTCCAATGGCACAATGCTTTATTTCGCTGACGTTAACTTATCTTTTGTCACCGGCTGCTGCCTCTGTTGCTGCTACCTCTGTCACAGTGTTTTTTTTTTCTGCATCAGGCTTGGACTATGCTTGCTTTTACTCCAATCAGTTCATATAGATGTGAAATGACAATGTCATTCTGATGATGTCATAGCTCAATAGACAGATAGAAGAAGTGTTTAAATGGCAAAGGGCCTGAATGAACTGAAAACAAACATTGCTCGCAAGAATGAATACGAAAATGAGCAATGTTCATAAGCGGACCATTTCTCTCGTCTGCATAATGCCATTTTCTATGAAACATTTACAGTGTTATGTCTTCTGCCAGGCTTGTATTAAATGTTAAACATTGCTCTGCCCTTTCCCAGATGCCCCACACCAGGATGTGACGGCTCAGGTCACATCACAGGAAACTACGCCTCCCACAGAAGGTAACAAACATGAAATACAAATGCCAAACACGCACACACACACACACACGCACACACACACACACACACACACACACACACATACACATGCACACAGTCAGTCAGAGAGGCCTAGTGACAGTTCATGGTAGAATTAGACAGGGATCACATACTCACACATTTCCACACCTTTCCATTATCCTATTTTTGGCCATATTAGGCGTTTTCTTTGAGTTGATTTAGTTTGTAATTTGGTTACAACAACCTCTGTAGACTTATTCTTCCTTATATTGTTCTCTCCCTTTATCAAGCAAACACTTCACCAGACCTTTTTTCAACCCTATGTTATCAATTCCATACTTTCTGTTTTCAGTCTCTCTGGGTGCCCGCGTGCCAAGAAAAGTGGAATTAAAACTCCTACCAAGGACAACCAGGAGGACTCCGAGCTTTTAAAGTTCGTACTGCTCAGAAAGCCATAATGTCTGCTTTTAGTGAGACTGACGGTAAAAGTAAAATGCAATAAAAAAGAAAGAGAGGAAGAAAGAAAGCGAGAGAGAGAGAGAGAGAGAGAGGGGGAAATCACTGTGAATCATATGCAGAGGTAGTGAGCTGCCCCCATAATTGAATCAAACGATCAGGCCCTTACTGATGGGAAAATACACTTACTGCAGATACTGATTCTGGATGTAGTTCATGGTAGAGTATTGTAGAGTAGATTGTCAATACATAAGAAAAACATATGGGCTTCATAATGCATTTGCACACAAATCAGTTAATTTAACAGCATGTTGTTGCCATGTGCTAAACCTTAATAGCTCTTGCATCAGTAATATTACTCATTGCATAAATAATTTTACATTTGGCCCAGTAGAGAAAGTATATAACTTAAATCCTTATTCTAATATTTTAACTTTCTCTACACTTTATATTTTTGGATTCTCCTCATCTAACCTTTGTGACCTTTGTTTCTCCCTCTTTTTTCTTCTTTCCCTCCTCTCCTCCGCTCCCTGCAGATGCCCGGTGCCGGGCTGCGACAGCTTGGGTCACATCAGTGGGAAGTACGCCACACACCGTAGTGCCTACGGGTGCCCGCTGGCGGCCCGCAGACAGAAGGAGGGTCTCCTTAATGGCACACCATTCAACTGGAAGGCCTTCAAGACAGAGGGGCCTACTTGTCCCACCCCAGGTTGTGACGGCTCCGGACACGCTAACGGAAGCTTCCTCACACACCGCAGGTAAACGACATGCAGACAGTTTATTTGGTCTTTTAACTAAAAATAAGAGTTGGTTGGTGGCCTGTTACAAATAAATATATAATTGTGTGAATTTAGGTTTGATTTGGATATGGAAGTGTCTCAGACTTTATTTGCCTTAATATAGAAATAAAAACATAGTTTTGGGCTTTTTCACTTTCTTGATGAGAATATTGAAACCACCACCACGGTGCACTAAGTATGAACTATTTCTTCAAGTCCCAAGAAAAAACAACATCCTGTTTCCTTAATTTCACATATTTCTGGTTGGAATCGGATGTTGGGTTTGAACATAAAATATTGATATTTTTTGTGTCTCCAGCCTCTCAGGATGCCCCAGAGCCTTGTATGCCAAGAAGAAGGCCAAGTTCCCCACAGAGGACTACCTAAGCACCAAGTTCAGAGCCAGTGATGGTAAGTTGTGGACAAAAAACTATAAAAGACCTCACACGTGTGTGAGCGTTGATTCAGAATACGCTGAGTCCTGCATCATTTGAACGGATGGAATGGAAAATGCAGATGAAATATTTACAAGAGCTATTCTTTGTGTCTGTCTTCTTTAGTTTTAGACAACGATGAGGACATCAAGCAGCTCAACAAAGAGATTAACGACCTCAATGAATCCAACAATGAAATGGAGGCTGACATGGTCAACCTGCAGACTCAGGTGTGTGTTTCTGCTTTGTTTCATTTGAACCTAAATATCAGTGGACGTGAGACGGATTCTTACAGCACAAAGTCATGTATTAGACAAACACTTAAACACTTAGCACAGTAGACTGTTGGCATTTTACAAAGGCAAAGACTGATGCTTTTAGCATTGTTGGTCAAAAAACTGTGTGACTCGATGACCCCACCAAACTCACACGACAGATTCAAAAAACAAATAGATGTGTGCAGTTACAAGAAAGGCAACAGTCATCATCACCTGTTCACAAATATAAATGATATGTCTTCTATTATCCATACACTTTTTAAGGGTAATGAATCACACAAGGGATTTCCTGCATCTCTGTAAATATAAACTGCAAATATTCTTCCAGTCCTTTTTTAAAAAAATGAACAGTTTAAATGACTTGTTGTATGTATGAATTATTACATCAATAAACTTTAATAAAAAAAACATAGTTCCTATAGTTACATGGACTTGCTATAAAGGAAAAGGCAGATTTTATTCTATGTTTTGTAATTGTGAAGAAATCTCATGATCCAGTACCTTCATATGTTCACAGCCCAGCCTCAAGCCCCCCCAACAGCTCACAAATATCATTTTTCCCTTTTTCCACTTCCTAAAGCTGCTCACTGTGACTCCAACAGGAAGATAACATTTATGCATTTGGACTATTTTTAGCTGCAGATTTTTAGCTGCAGATCATAGTTGATTTTTTTTCCTTTTAATTAAAGTATAGACAGTAGGAAATGATAGAATACCACCAGGCTTCCTCTTTTATTGTCTTAAATGTCTCCTTATAATAATCCTGCTGCTGTGTTTTGCAGATCTCCTCCATGGAGAAGAACCTGAAGAGTATTGAGCACGAGAACAAGATGATCGAGGAGCAGAACGAGGCTCTGTTCATGGAGCTGTCCGGTCTCAGCCGTGCCCTGATCCGCAGCCTGGCCAATATACGCCTGCCACACATGGTAAGTTGTTGTCTACATACATACAGTACATACACAGGGTTGGGCCCACTCACTCTCATGCACTATGATTTATTGAAAGCATTTATTCCAAGGTGAATGTCCTGTGTAGACCAGCGCATAGCTGCACATGTTCCTGCTCTTCTCAGTTGAGATTGGTTGTTGTTTGTATCGCAGCAGGAGCCAATCACCGAGCAGAACTTCGACAGCTACATAAGCACCCTGACTGACATGTACACCAACAAGGACTGCTTCCAGAGCCCTGAGAACAAGGCTCTGCTGGAGAGCATCAACAAAGCTGTGAAGGGCATCAAAGTCTGAGGCTCAACACATAGACAACACACACACACACGGAGAGAAACCCAAACTGTCCTGAAGCGCAGGAGCGTGACGGAGGTGAAGATGGAAGGGCGGTGAGATGAAGGAGAGGTGTTGAAATACTCTACAATATATTGAAATATGATTCAAAAACAAAAAGGGAATTCAGGTTATTTAAATAAACGGCAACTTTAAAAAAAAAACTAAAAAAAAACTCAACCCAGGGAGCACTCTGTGAGAAGAAAAGTGACGCGGACCAAAATCCACACCATGCTGCTGCTGCTGGGATCAGGAAGACAGAACAGATCCTTCAGTCAGAATGGATGGAAGAGAAGAATAATGTTACTAGCAACTGTATCTGGGGTTTTAAAATTCTGTATGTTTACCTGTTGTCTCTTTTGTGTCCTCGGCTGTTTTTGCAGAGGCTTTCACTGTTGCTCTGTCGATCAGTTTTTTCCGCGCTCCACATTGACTGAAATGTGGAGGAGTGTAAACACGGGACTGAGGACACAGATGAGTTGAGGACTCTCAGTGCTGTCCTGTAGCATTATACTGTGGCAAGCGTGTGTGTGTGTGTTCACCGGCTCCACACACACACACACACACAACACACACACACACATACACCGGCAATATGAAGCATGCACTAAGTTTGTGTTTGCTTTGTGGTATTACTGCGGCAAAGATGTCAACAGTGCAATGTTGACTGAGTTTAGTGAGGGGAAAAAATTCTTCAAGCAAGGTTATGAGACAGATCCAGGAACAGTGAAGGTTGTTTGTTTGTCATGGGGTGGCTGACATCATGATTTAAAAAGCAGCAGATAAATCCTTTTTTCCCCTTTTTAAAAAAAACAAACTGAAATGATGATAGTGATAGTGTGCACACATTTCAAATTCAGTTAGTCATATCAATAGTATTTATCAACATAGGAATTGCACTTCATTTCCATGAATAGTTTTGTGGTACAATAATTATTGTTATATATGAATTATTTAAACTTGTGAACTTTTAAATTGTAACTTATTGCCATTTATGTTATTGAGGTTTATTTATTTGAAGCAATCTATTTATTACCTTTGTTTTGTAACACACACAAAAAAATGCATCTTTACTGATTATCATGGTTGAAGCAATGTCTTATGTCAATATTTTAAGAATCTATATAGATACCTGACAAGGCATATTTTGTTTTGAGTACTTTTTAAAAACCTTTTTAAGTGCAGATGTTTTATAACTGACAAAAAAATTTGATAATTTTACAAAAAAAGTTATTTTTTTGGGTTGTCCTCCTTTTCTCCTTTTTCTTTATTTTTTTGGTTTTGTCTTTCTGTTACTGCTACATTCAGAAACCCACTGCTGAGAAAAAAAAAAGAAAGTATGTATTTATTATTTATTTAATATGAAAGAAATTGACTGATATGGCTGTATATTTATTTTGTTATTTATGTGCGTGATGTGAGTCTGAGTAGTCTTAAAGATCCACTGCTAATATTTAAATAAAGAAACAAAATCAATACAAATACCGTTTGATTACTTAGGCTTATACCTAGACATACCAGCAGCTGATTGTAAAAACAAAAAAAAAGAACCCAACAAAAGCAATCACTGTTCTGTTGCTATCTGGTCTCCGTGTGTTTGCTTTTGTCAGGTGAAAGAAAACCAAGAAATGTTCAAAAAAACAAACATAGAGTTCAAAAATCTTACCTCTCCCAAGCGCTTTGTAGCGGCCAGCACTGGCTCACCCAAAACCTCTATAATGTACCATATATGCTTAAGTAATGCTTTTTTTTCTTATTTATTATTTTCATCAGTACAATGGTACATATAGAGCTCTATTCCAGCAGTGGTTTAGGCTGGATGTATGGGTCTAAAACACACACACACACACACACTTACACACACACACACACACACACATTTGCACATGCACACACACACACACACACAGTGACATATCCAAACCTTTGAGGATACTGTAGGATGGCCTCTTTTGTCAAACTTCTATCAGATAAACATACACACCCTTGTAGCCTTACTCTAGATTTTAATTTTTTGATGCACAAAGTGCCACTAAAAAAAAAAAGAAAACGAAAAAAGAAAAAAAAAGAACTCACTTTCTTTCCTGATTCTTCGCATTCTGCAATGTAACAATGTCTGGTCCTGGGAAGACCACGGCATCAAGAGAGTGGTGATTGTTTCAGATGCCTTTATTTCTCTGCCAAGATGGCCATTAGTACACTATATATACATTCTGTATAAATAGATTTTAAAGATGCTATATATATGAATATAAACATACATATATTTTTCCAGTGTAATTGTTGACTTGCTCTTCTTCTTCTCTTGTATTACCTTATCAAAAGACGACTAGCTGTCTAAAAGAGATGCGAGGGGCGTTATCAATGGGAGGCAGTTACACCATATTTAATATCACTAAGACCTGCTGAACTGTGGCTTTAAACATACCATTCAGTCAGTCAAGCTGAAAGCAAAGTAGGCGTTGATGATACAGTACAATATTTTCAGTGTTTTCATAGGTTTCCTTTTTTTTTTAATCCTTTCTTTTCTGTCTGTCCTTGATCCAGAAATGTCAAAACATCTACTGTATGTTGTACTACTGAATCTGAGAAATGACTGTCAATTTGAAACTAGATGGTTGGCTCTTTGTTCCTAAGTGTCATGTGAGTTCATGTATAGTTAAAAAAAAAAAAAAGATGATGCCTCTGAATAATGTTCTGCACATAGTGTTTGGCAACATTGTGCAGTTATTGTATTGTTAACTGGTAAGGCCTGCTCGCTATGAGCCCATTCTCTCTAATGTTGAATCAAGCAAGTAGGAGACTTTAGTGTAACCTGCCTCTGTGTGATCTGTCGCAGCTACTGTGGTGTACAGTATGATACCCTTGTGTAACTCTGATGTCAAAGGCATGTTGTAAATGTGCTTTTAGCCAATGTAGAATGAAACTCCTTTGTGCACTTTCTGAATACTCGTTGAAAATGCCAGCATTGAATCTCGACTTGTAAGAACCCCAATAGATCACGAGCAATAGCAAGTATTCACCCCCACTGGAGGGCACATTACAGTACACAGCATCGTCACACCTGTATCGTTGTGTCAGACAGAGACATTGCTTTGATTCAGAGGGTTCAGCCCGTGCTGTCAAAGCTCCAAAATGTATAAAAAGGAAGCTGTACTTTCTTTTCTAAACAAAAACCAAAAGAGATTGACAGGAAGCAGAGTTTGGTTCTCAGGTGACTGGGGGAGGGGGGTAGGGGGAGGGTAGGGGGGGCTGCTAAAGCAGAACTGAGCAATGCCATAGGTCAGTCAGTCAGCTGAGGCTAGAGGCGATAGCAGCGGCTGGTTCAAGGCCTCGTGTGAAATGAGATGAGTGTGTGGGAGTGGGAAATTGATTTGCCAGGCTACACAATCTCCCCCTTGTTTTAGGAGGAGGCGTTTGTTGCATAAATATGTCCATCACTCAGAAGAATGTCAAAGCTTTTTATGACTTTTAAAGCCCCCTACACCCCTTCTTCATGTGTTGTGTAACCTTTCCTCAGGAAAGATCGTTTTGATGCATTTGGTTAACAAAGTAGCATATTCTTTCCTCTCTTGAAATGCACGAGAATACTACCCAAGAGTGTTAAGACTGCGAATATTCTCCTAACTTATTTGATATGGCATGACCCCTTTTAAACTGCTTGATGAAATTGTCTACTGAAGTATGTAAATGAATAACACTGAGGCCATGAAAGCATAGCATTTTCAAAAAATGTCAGCTGAGAAAGCAAATGCAGCCTACGGTCGGTTCTGTGCCCACACATTGTATGTTTTCTTATTTACATAAAAGTATGATGGAGTGAGGAGTTTTATTAATCTAAATGGCAAAGGAAATTAAAAAAACAACAAACTGGTCAGGGCATAGTTTCCCTTAAGCACCTGGAACAAAAATGAATTTGACACGATAACACTTTCAGGGAAACCAGCCCAGACCAAAATCCAGCCGTGTGTTTAAGAGGGGGCGGCACACCTTTGCATCCTGGTTTCATGTTAGATACGGACGTGTGCTTGTTAAGAGCTGAATGGTCACACTTTGACACACACACACCACGTAGAAATGTCTGGTTGAGTGGCACTTTTTCATCAAGCTGAGCAAAACCAAAAGCCCTCCCTCCCCCTCCTCCTCCCCCTCCTCCTCCTCCACCCCCTGCTGTAGTTACGAAACTGTGTGGTCTTATCATGTGTGCCTTTCTCACTCCATTCATTTCAAGATACAGTATGTTTACACGTGGCAAACCTGGTTCAAATACTGTGTAAAAATATTTGGTCTGGATGTAGAGCTCTTAACCAGTACTTTGGGGGGACTTTGGGGTGGGAGGGGGTTACTATGTGTAGGGAAATAAAATAAATGTGTCTTTCACATGCAGGTAGAGGCCATTTTGTGACCGAGGTACAAGACAACAAGCTTTTGTTAGGCTAAAGAAACTGTGATCTCATTCTGTCGATTCAGGTACCAAACTGCATGGACAGTTTCTGTGAAGGAATCTGAAGAAGAACATCATCATCATCATCATCCTCATCTTCATCCTCATCATCATCATCATCATCCTCATCCTCATCATCATCATCATCATCATCATCCTCATCATCATCATCATCATCATCATCCTCATCCCTAGATAATGCGTCGATGTGCAGGGCATTATTTTGAAAACACGTGGAAGTCTCTGTACATATTTGTATTAAGAAGAAACAGTGTTATTGTTGTTGTATTGAAGACAAGTTGAAAATGGTTAAAAAAAAAAAGAAAAAAAAAAGTTTGTGACAAAGAAAATAAATCCACAGCCAAGGGTTGTCCTGCTAGCACATTTTTACAGAGATGAGCTATTTTTACTGGTGATTTTCTAGGCATTGATATTGATATCCTTTTAAAAAAGTACAAAACTTCCAAAATTACAAGCACTTCCACTAGATTGTATGGTCATTTTTGTTACTTTTGTAGATGTGGTCGTTCCTTTGCTACTGCACCGTTTTGTAAAGTGGGACAGGCCTTGGCTGTGTGTCCTCGGGGTCTCATGTTTTTGTTTTTGTCTTTTTCTTTTTCTTTTTGTTTTTTTTTTGTTTTTTGTTTGGGAAGTAAAACACTGTAGATGGGCCGAATTTGTGACTGTGTGTTTGTGTACTTGTGTACATGTTCCCCTGTTCCTGTGTCAGTGTTATAAACCAGAGAAGTGATGTCAGTTATTGTGGGGGTATGAACCATTTTAAATGTTCTCTATGAAAAACACAAATAAAGAATCATAGACAAGTACGGCTCTGTCAAATCAAATTAATGTGTGTGTGTGTACGTGTGTTTGAGTGTGTGTGTCTTTGTGCGCTTGTATGTCTATTTTTGTGGGGACCTATTTGAATGTTACATCTTCGCAGTGAGGACAATAGCAAAGTGGGGACATGTTGGACGGTTCTCACTCTTGGACGCGTTTGAGGGTTAACACATGTTCATGGTTGTAATTGGATTTAGGTTAGGATTAGGTTAGGCAGTGGTTCTCAAACTGGCCAACGAGGCACAGATCCACTGCAGGGGAGTTGTGGAAAACCAGGAGAAAAATAGTGAAACTAAATTGAATGAATCATGAAAAAACATTTGCTGGTCTTAATTTAATTAAAATTCAATTTGAATATGTTTTTATTAGTTGCATCCCACTTTATTGTGACAAACTGATAAAGTTTTGCGATGGGGAACGTTATATTTCTTACTGGCTTCTGGTTCTTAGAAAAACTTTGACAACGACTAGGTTGAGGGGTGGGGGTAGATATTTATTTGTGATGGTTAAGTTAAAATGTCTGGGAATGAACTATGTCAATGACACAAATGTGTGTGTGTGTGTGTTTGTATGTAAGCGAGAGAGAAATCATCAGTCGTGCATTGCAATAACACCAGAGTTTGTGAATAAGTCAACTGTATATCATATGCACTGGCCAAGCAGTCACATAACACATATTGCCTTCCTCACTGGTGAACAAAATGGGGGACTTGAGTTTGCTGTTACCATGCAGTTAAATGCAGTTTTTGTTGAACAGCACTGACATCTGGTGGACAATGTGATGAACCAACATGTTGTGTAGACCCACTAATAATGATTTCTGACAATGGTTTATGATTTATCATAGAACTTTTCAAACTTTTCTCAGTCGCTTTGGCACAGTGCTCCAAAGATAATCTTTATTCTCATGATTTTTCAAATGGTTTGCTCATTTTAATCACAGCAGTGTGTGGACACGGAGATGTTTTCTTTTTAATGCTACATGTAAGGTCATCTCCCATAGAGGGTCTTTTTTTTTTTAAATGAATCAGAAATCAGCCTCTTTTAATGCAGCTGTTTTCCCAAATACAGTTTTGCTCACTTTGGTTTGAGAACATTAAACACTGATGTTGCCCAAACAGCCTTACAGAGGAAATGTGAATTATTAAAGGTTATTTGTAGAGTGGAGACAGTTTTGTTGCAGAAGGACATGCTTGACAATGTTTTCAGAAAAATATCAAACATAATAAACATGATATGATGATTATAATAAACGATATGGTTTTAGCCTCAAAATGGACACGATCTAGAATCTGTTCAGACTTTGGACGGTGAAGTGGTGATGTCTGAAATTGAGCCATGGATGCTGCATAGTACATGAGTTTCTACACCAATAGGTACTTTGTTTAGGCGTCTGAACCACTAGGCCAACAGGACACCCCAGGGATGGACATCATCAACTTTATCCATGCCGTGGAAAGATAGTTCAGTTTGTTCAGCGTCATACACAGGACGTCAAATACTGATGAAGAAATTGGAAACAAACAAAAGGCGCGGGTAGCATTCATGCCCATTTCTCTTTGTGTTTGACTTCTGAGTCTGGGAAGGAGACTCATCATGACTGACAGCCAGCTGGCTGATACCCAGGCTTGTCTCCAGAGCACACGTCAACGTTTAAGAATAAAACTGATGATCTTCTGTTCAAGTGTCACAGTAAGTCCTGACAGTGTGACAGCGAAACCAGCATCAGCAAAGACCAAGAGCCTGAAACTGAGTCAGCTAATTGGACTTCAGCCTTCATTAACCCACTGTGACATATAGTAGGTCACTGGTCCGGTACAAGAGCACAGTAACTACCAGGGCTTATTCAATTCAAACTAAGACGGATAAAAGACTCAGGGCTGATTGGCTGAGACACACACACACACACACACACACACACACACACACACACACACACACACACACACACACACACACACACATATATGTTCCTTTCACATCGTGTTCAGTCTTTTTAACAGAGTTCAAATATTGGCTCACATCTGCACTCTGCGTCAGCTTTTAACCACATCTGGACGGATCTAATCCAGATCCAGAACCAGATCCAGACTGAGTGAGGAATGTAGGCCATCCTCCTCCTGACTGTCGTGCGTATAATACGTCTGACGTCAGAGCGTCAGCTGGCCGAATGTTTACATCCAGCAGTGGAGTGTGTCTGACCGGATCCCCCCCAACAACAAAGAGCTGAAGAGGAGCGCAGGGCTGCGGCAGAGGACGCCGGTCTTCATCTGCACAAGGTACGGCACGGTGTCCCGCATAGGGGTTCAACATGGCGACCGGCGGAGCAGCTGTTAGCTCCTCACGCTCCTGCTCTCTGCTGCGGGGAATGAGATGCGGGGGGGATCCGTGGCTGCCGCTGCGTGACAGTCCGCTCAGGTGGAACATCGAGTGCGGCTGTCCGTGCGGGGGTGCGCGTTAGGACGCACGCAGCTCGGATTAGAGTGTTTAATCCACCTGAGCGGCGCAAACGGCACAACACCGTGCAGCGCGCTGCGGGCGTGTGCGGGAAGGAGGGGGGGGGGGACGAAGGGACGAAGCTGCGGGACGTGGCGTGGCTGTAGGCTCTGTTTAAACACGGTGTGCGGTGCTGCTTTATCCAATGAATGCGTGAGTGAGGTGCGAACGTCAAATGTCAGTGTTTTGCAGGAAGTGTGTACCCCAGTAGCCTACTAAACCACTTTGTATACTCGGGTACAGAAATGGTTACAGCGCCCTCTTGTGGTCACTATCGCGAACATACACATAATAATAATAATAATAATAATAATAATAATGTATAATAATAATGTATAATAAATCACCTCATTACATAAGTAAGAAATGATGCTGATGATCTTCAGGGTCAGCATCTCATTCAGGTTCTGCCCCTTGTCGAACACTTCGAATCAACATGTGCTGTCTGCTCCTGGTTCACTCATCAGCAGCAGGAGCTGCAGGAATATTTAAATGCACACGCTCCTTTGTTCTTTTATAGCCTCATGACTATGGACAGCGTTTGGCAGTCGCTGCACCCTGTGATCTCTTGTCCTTTGGTATTGCCCTCTGGTGTTGTTTTTAACACCACCCTCAGCAGCAGCAGCAGCAGCAGCAGCAGCATTCACACCTACAGTTGTAATCTGCTGCCAAAAGCTGCAGTTAGGCCTTTGAATGTGGTCGGCTCAGGTTTATCTGTGCACAAGGTCTCGGAGAGGTTAGCGGTGGATAGTTTTAGGTTATTATAAAATTGAAATTGGGCTGCAACTACTGATTGTTTTCAATATTCAACCGTCATCTGATTCCTTTGTCAATTCAGTGATTTATCATTTCAGGTATTTACTGTGAGAAACAGCACATTCTTCACGTTGGAACAGTTGGGCAGTTGTACCACTTTCTCTTGAAAGAACACACACAGTCTGTATCACTGTGTTAAAAAGCAATAAAGGAGAAGAATATTTGATTCAAGCCAAAAACAGTCCTAAACATATCGAGTGTGGCTCAAAGTAAAGAAGATCACAGACTGTTATGCCATATTCTGGTCTGTGATAATAAACCATCTGCTTGTCTTTGCCTCTAGTCAAGATGGGTGGAGCTGTGAGTGCTGGTGAGGACAATGATGACTTAATTGACAACCTGAAGGAGGCTTACTACATCCGCTCCGACCTGGTGGAGCGGGCTTTTCGAGCGATCGACCGAGCTGACTATTACCTGGATGAATACCGGGACAATGCTTACAAGGTGAGCACAGCACGCATGATGAACATTGATCATGTTTCGAAGCGTTTGATTGGCTGAAGGATTTGTTTGGATACTGTTATTGTCAGGACTTGGCATGGCGTCATGGAAACATCCATCTGTCCGCACCGTGCATCTACTCTGAGGTGATGGAGGCTTTGGATCTCCACCCTGGCCTCTCCTTCCTCAACCTTGGCAGTGGGACTGGATACCTCAGCACCATGGTCGGCCTCATATTGGGTACGTGGTTCCCTGCAGTAGTTCAGTCTTTACTGTTGTCGTGGTGTCTCAGAGGAAACACGCGGCAGCATGAAGTATTTGAGCAATGCAGCCTTTGCACTTTGTTTTCATTAGATTTTCATGTGGTGACCTTTGCCAACATGCAGTTACATGGTGCTTCATCACTTGATTTGCCAGTAGTTACATGATTATAATAACAAAGCAGAGCCTGTGAGCTAGCTGCTTCTGTGCTGTCCACATTTCACAACCTCCACCTTGGCATCCACCCGCAGGCTCTGAGTTTACCTTCCCCTTGGGGGGGGGGGGTTAGTTTGGTCACTGCCCACTCCCTGCTGATTGGTGCTTCTCTGTGGAGACTGATGAGGTCAGTCGTTTCTCTGGTTATACAATAACATTCCAAGCAGGTGTGCTAACTAGAAATGACATGGCGAAGAGTCAGAATCAGGCACAGGCAGCCCAAAACGTTAAGCATTGTATCAAGTGCACGGTCATGATGAGGAACAAAACAAACCGGGCAAAGAAACACTGCTAAGTGTCTACTGGTTGTTCCTAGAGCTGTTCATTCAGCGACAAACTGTCATCAGTGTGTATAGAGAGGATAGCTACAACTGTATTGAGTAAACAAAGGTTATTATGAAGTGTTTCTGAATGAAAATCATTCATTGTGAAATATCAAAGATAGAAAAAACAACACCTCCTGGAATGGTAAATAGACTTTGCTGTGTCTTTCTAGTCGTCCGACCACTCAAGGTTTACACTATATCACTACAACATCTCATTCACCCATTCACACTCATTCATACTCGTATCCATACCCAGGAACGAATTACTTTCACGATGTTGCGGATGACACAACCTTCGGGAGCAATTTAGAGTTGAGTGTCTTGCCCAAAGAACACTTAAACATGCAGACGTTTTTTTCACATTTCGATTGAATTGGACGATCCAGTCGTCAGAGGCAAACTGTGTTGGTCATAGCTCAGTCTCTCTTCAAATCCATGAACATCCAGTATACACTTGTTAGCAGCTCCACACACTTTGAGTTTTAGATTTGGACACAGTTCAAATGTTCTCAGGTGCCTGAGAGATAATAAGTAAAATATGACATTGCATTCTAACCTCCAGTGGAGTGCTATTACTGGAGTAATGTGCTCTGTCTTTGTTCAAAGACAGACCGCAGGTGTGGATTACAGTATTCTAGTTGTGAAGGCACAAAAGCATGGATTCATTTCTCAGTGTTTTGGAAAGATTAAATATGTGTGGAACACAGAAATATTTCTGAATCATGGAAAACCATGGCTGCACAGGTTTGTGTATAACTACACGATGATGATGTTCTAATGACGTTAACACACCTGCTGTTGAGTTAAAAAAAATCTATTGTTGCATTTTAGTTTTGGTCCAGTTTATTAACCAACCAAAAGGAGTAAACATGAAGTCACACAGATTGTCGTCCTGCATCATCAGGAACCATGTGGGGAAATCAAATTCTAAAGCTTAATTATATTTATGTTCTTTATGAAGAAATGACTGAATAACTCATAAGCATTATTAGTGTTTACATGTTATGAATAATGATTGACAGGTAGAAACAGGGACACAAGGAGACGTCTGGTGTGCTTTGTTTGTGTTGGGAAAGGAAATGGACCAGAGGCTTCCCAGACTCCGCACCAGGGTTTGTTTTGCACCGTCCCAAACGCAAAGCGCACTAAACCATGCAAACACACCAGAGTCTAACCAAACCAGACAGGTTAGGTGTGACGCACCCTGAGATCATAATCTCACACACAACATACTGAGTTAGTTGTTGAGCAGAAAATACTTGTGGCATTATAAGCACATCCATGCCATGAGTGTATGAATGTGTGTGAATGTGTGAATGAGATATGTAGTGTAAAAGTGCTTTGAGCGGTCGGAAGACTAGAAAGGTGTTATACAAGTACAGTCCATTTACATCCATTTACCTGTGGTGTGCTGACTGTTCCAGGACCATTTGGAGTGAATCATGGAATAGAGCTCCATGCCGATGTGATTGAGTACGCCTACCAGAAGCTCGACTCCTTCATCAAAACCAGCGACAGCTTTGACAAGTAGGTGTCCAGATGTGCTGGTCACATTTTCTGATTTGATTCTTGTTGACTCTCTCATTATTCTTTGCCCCTGGGGTCTCTCTTCAGATTTGAGTTCTGTGAGCCGTCCTTCGTTGTGGGTAACTGCCTGGACATCCCTCCAGAGAGCCGTCAGTATGACAGGGTGTACTGTGGGGCCGGGGTGCAGAAGGAGCATGAGGACTACATGAAGAACCTGCTTAAGTTGGGGGGCATCCTCGTGATGCCTCTCGAGGAAAAGGTTGGTGTCTAATGATAAGCATGAACACAAACACACAGCCTCTCTCTTTTCTCTATATTTTAAAAAGAGAGACATATACAGTGGTGGCCAAAATGATTAGAACACTTGGCATACTTAAGAGTAATTTTGTTTTTGGCGGCCTGTTTTAATTTTAGTCTTAGTCTAGTCTTTGTGTCATTTTAGTTTTTATTGGTTTTAGTCACGTTCATACTCTTTTTAGTCTAGTCAAGTTTCAGTCAACTAAACATCTGAGCATTTTAGTCTTACTTCAGTCAGAATTACCAGTGACTATTTTCATCTAATTTTTTTTTTATTGTATTTTAGCCTCTTTTTAGTAATGCAATTCTGTTTAAGCCAGTCAATATAGTATAAGTACCTAGTAGTATAGATGAAACCAAAAGGTTGTTGTTGTTACCTTATAGACTAGAATACATCCATTCCAGACACGGAAGATGCTCTGATTTGAATTTACAACATATAATATACACACACATAAACTTAAATAAAATATATAAATAAAATAGCAGGTCCCTTTCTCTGTGTCAGTTGTTTGTCATTAACCCACCGCAGCTGCATCTTCTAAATAATGCCGCGAGTGGGGATTGAGAATGTTAGCTTGCAACAGTTACAGACTAAATAAAGCGTATTATCAAAGTGTATTCACATTGTTAGGCAATTTGCTCTTAAAATAAACATTTTTTGCTTGTGTTATCTCTGTTTCCATGGAGATACCCGTGTATGACTAATAACTGAAAAACAATCATTCACCTGGCAAGTAACTAGCAAGTAGTCCGACCATTATTTTACTAAACCGAATAAATACCACACATATAAACACAAACTAAATAAATACCACACATATACACAAACTGAATAAATACCACACATATAAACACAAACTGAATAAATACCACACATATAAACAAACTGAGTAAATACCAGAAATATAAATACTAAATTGAATAAATACATATAAACACTAAAGTACATAAATACCACACATATAAACACAAACCGAATAAATACCACACATATAAACACTGACACTGCCTTGATAGCTCAGTCCTTACACAGTCCTATGTGTATTTTTGCTAAAGTTATATAAGAGTAATATTCATTAAAGAAATTAATCCAATGAATCAAAATAAAAACAATTGTCATTTTATTCTACTGTATTTTCTGCAGTTGACCAAGATCACCCGAACAGGACCAAACAGCTGGGAGACCAAAAAAATCATCTCTGTGTCCTTTGCTCCTCTGGTGCTGCCTAAACACAGCACAAATGGCAAACCCAAGACTGTCCCACTGCGTGAGTCTCATTTTGTTTCAGTTCAAAACATGAATGCTGATCATGATGATAGAATGTGTCTAATTCCTCCCTTTTGTTGTCGTTCTCCCCTAATCTCCCTGTTTCTTCTTCCGTCCTGTATTCTCATGGTCAATTTTGCAGCCAGGTATGAGGTACGGACGTTACAGGAGCTGGCTCGTATCTGCATCCGCCACACCCTCAGAGTGACCACAGACGGGGGAGACAGCCAATCACGTGGCAGAGGCTCCTCGTTCAGCGTGGGCAGGGGTCTGGCAGTGGCCGGGCTCCACAAGTACGGCCCTCGCTTCAAACGCCGACGTGTCCACCGGCGCCATTGCAACGCCCTTGTCCTGGCAACCCGTCAGGTGGTGGCCAGCAGTGGCATTGGCTCTGCTCCTCTGGACAGCAACAACAACCAGGGAGGAAGAGCGGAGGACGAGGAAGAGGCAGGCGAGAGCGAAGTGAGGCGGCAAATGAGAGGGAGCAGGAGGGCGGGGAGAGGAGTGGTGGAGGAAGAAGAGACGGTGGAGGAAGAGGACGAAGAGGAGGAGCAGGAGGAGGAGGAAGAGGAGAAAGAGACCGGGGAGTTGCTGCGACCACAGCCAGTCGTGAACATCCTGAGAGAGAGGATACTGGGCCTGCCACTGCCTGAGCCCCTCAAGATGTACCTGCTGTTCTACAGAGAGAAGTGAGGCAGCTGAGAGCACAGCCAGGTCCTGAGTCCAGAGTCCAGAGCTGAAAACATCAACCCAATCCCGCCTGTACAACCACCACCACCTTTCCTATACAAGGCAGGACAACACACTTTACTGACCCAAAGCTCCACCACGGGTCTCTTTCTCTCTCTCACACCTGTCCTCATCCCCTCCATCATCCATTCTCTTTCCTACTCCTTCTTTTTGCCCTGCCTCTCTGTGTTCTGTACTCGATTCATTTCCTGACACAGAGTCAGTTAAATTTCGCCAGAGTAGGAGGAGGAGGAGGAGGATTAAGCTACTCTGGAAAAACAGACAATTTACACCAATGTTTCACACAACCAAACAGTCATTGACGATGACTTTGTGTCTCCTTTGAGGTGCAAAGAACTAGATATTGGTACATAATACATCCATAGTTTATCAGCAGCTCTGTACAGTTGCCTGAATATCCACAGCTTGTAAAAGGCAACTTTTAGTGGTGCTCAGAGAGAAGCATCATTGTTTAGTCTACAGCTGCAGACTAGACCTGAAACAGACACTGTAGCAACAAGCAGAGAGAGGGAGGGAGAGAGAGAAAGCTGAGGGCGCCTTTCTCTCCACTAATTACATTTGTGTTAGAGATTATACATTGATTGTATAAGTCGTGTGAAAGCTGCTTTTTTCCACGAGGTGGTTTGTATCATCATCTAATAGGGATGGGTTAGTTTTATAAAGGAAGACAGAGTCGGCCCCAAAGCTCAACTTTGTGAGTGATTGAAGAAAATATACATTTAAAGATTTAACGATGTGAGAGTTTTCTCTTTAACTTATCATATTTAATGATATTCTAGGACCAAGATGCTGTGGCAGGTTGTGATTATATCCACATTTTTTCAAATAAAAAGGGCAGCTTTGTCTCGTGCCCTCGGTCCATTAGACAATTATTAAGGGCAAGAGGGTTGATCAGCATTTCAAGCATTTTAGGAGACTAGTTGATCTCATAGGTTTTCCCCTTTTTCTATGCATATGTTTCATTGTTCGAGTTGAAGTCTGTCTTTGTCTCCTGACTCAGTCACATGGAGACGAAACAGACTTAAATCCTCACGTGTATCCAAAGGGCAGTCTCACTGTTTTTTCTCTACATCCCATTCTATTCTCTTAACCCAAAGAGAATGACCATAGAAGTTCTCATACTTACTAATAGTCCAACATGAATAAACCAGCATGATAAAAAACACATACTAATGTTTCTGATGATTGAGTGTGCAGGCTTTCTCTCATTGTTTTTGCCTTCTTGTAATATTTTGATTTTTTGAATTTCATGAGACTTGAAGTGGTGTGTACATATGAAATTGTTGTATGTTTTGTTCCGTGACTCATAAAAAAAACAAACAGGATACTTTGATGAGTAGAGCGAGTATCTTTTATCATATTTTCTGTTGTAGTTTCTAGTTAGATGGGGCATTATTCCTTTGTACTTTTTGCTTTTGTACCAAACTTTCTGCTCCTTGCTGTGCCAAACTTCAGTTGCATGGACTAAATTCTTGAGAGGAAACAGTAGATCAACAGCAAGTCACTCATCTGAAGAAAAGAAATGACAACTTTTTGATTTTTTTATTTTATTTCCATAATTGCTCCGAAATGACACGTGGTTGTTTATCAGTTTTTAAATCATGTTTCGATTTCTCCTATTTGAAATGTATCCGAGGAATGTATGATGAACAGCAAAGTCATATTTGCACAAGACACTGCAGCGGCACCTGCGTCAGTTCATTTGAGAAATGATTGGCTGTTATCAGAACAACAGGAGGAATCTGAATATGTGCATCTTATATTGGTAATCTCTCCAACACTGAATAGGAAGGATGGTCTTCATCAGACCAGAAGACCCTGATTTCAGCTGAGTGTGACGTGCTTCACTGTTTGGCAGTCTCTACTGCTGCCGGGTCTGCCTCTGAGTTCTGTGTCCACCATTCTACATGAGTTGACTTGTGCAGTTGTGCTGAATGTATATGATCATGACACTTAAGATTTGGTGGAATTGACTTGCTTGTTGTTTTTTAAGATTGAGCTGTATTATTGACTGCTGTTAATAAAGTCCATTATACAAAAGAAAGTCCAGTCACAGATGAAATCATTTGATTGGTTTAGCAGTGGTGCTGAATGGTCGACAAGTCCTGCATTCAAAATCTTACTAAAGTAAAATAATGTAAGAATTATCAGCAGAATGTGAGGTATTAAAAAGTCAATGTGTTCTGTCAGTGTTTGTTGTTTTCACTGCTGGAGCTCATTTTAACTAGTTTAATCTACAGCAATGCATTATGGTCTCTGAGATCATCATATCTTTGTATTTTTCATGAGCTCAGATAAACAGGCAGTTTAGGCCTACACAGCATAACTACAGGATGGTTCAGGACCTGAGGCAGCTCTAGCTATAACCTCTATTAAAAAGGAATGTCTTAAGAGAGGGGGTCTGCCTCCAAACCAGAAGAGGAGCTTGATAGCTGAAAGCTCTGGCTCCCAATCTACTTTTTAGGAACCACAAGGAACCCAGCATCCTGAGAGCGCAGTGTTCTAGAGGGGTAGTAAGGTACTATGAGCTCTTTTAGATATGATGGTGCCCGACCATGAAGAGCTTTGTAAGGAAGGAATTCTATCCAAGCCAATGCAAAGAAGCCAGTACATGTGCTGCAGCATACTGGATTACTTGCAAAATTCGGATTATTGTGTTGTTATGTAGGTGAAAAAAAGGCAGAAATTTGTTTCATATGGATATTAAAAGGACAAATCCTGATTTTAAAAGATGAAGATTAAAAAGAAGGTATTTGCCTTTAAGATGTTGTAGGGTAGAAATATGAAGTTGCATAAATATTACAGTAACGTGTGTTACATTCCACCATTGTTAGTGCCTTAGAAGTAACCCGTTGCATTTCTATTTATAAACAGGAACATCCTTGAAAACCCTGTCAGGTCCCAGCGTGGCTGTTTTGGTCCACACCAGTATAATTGTTGTGGTCAGATGAATTGTACCCAGCGTGGGAAACAAAGCAGAGTCTGACTACAGTGGACTGAACAACAAGTTTTAAAAAAGACCCAAACACAAACACACTGAGATGTAATAATAATAATAATAAGTGTTATTTTTAAAGCCCCTTTTAAAAGAATGTTACAACGCTGAAGATCTGAGACTATGCTGAGGCTCCGTAGTACAATGTGACCACATAGGCACTTGTTTAGCTTTAACACAAACACACTGAGATATATGAGCATGTATACACTCGCTTAGTTAACAGGAACCAACTGCACTGAACTGAATGAGCGTGTATGAATGAACAACTGCAAGTGATGTCTTTGAGGAGGAGAGCATCCTCTTCACCACAGCACAATCTACTCGTCCTGTGTGATATCTACAAATATGTTAGATTAGAACAGAGGCAGGATTTTCTCTCTGAGGTTAAAAAAAGGAAGCATAATTGATAAGTCAGTCAAAACTAGTCCTTCTCTTTCCGGGGGTTAAAAACAGGCCTCACAGGTTGAAGCTCCCTCATGTCATGGGTCAGGACTGTGACCTGAGTAAGGATCAACCATCACCCGGGCTCGAAGACATCAAGCCTTTGGATGATTTCCATATTTACATCTACATCAATAAAACATGATCTCGTATAAGACACGCCATATAATGTGTGTTTTCCACTACTGACCTCCTGAAAAGGCTGAGAGCTAAATACAACTAACTCATGTATGAACAAAAATAGCACAACTCAAAATAAATATCATTGAATTGTCTTTAATAATCAAAAGAAACTAAACAGGTAAAGACACAGCTGGCCACAGACAGACGTCATGACACCGGCATGAGCGCCGTTTGGCTATAAAAACAAAACCAACACGTTTAAAAGTTGGTCACAAGTTTGGATCCAGTGATGCAGTTATGGGATACAGACGCAAAGATATCCAATTCAATTAAGACGTTCACATTTTTGCTTACCAAATTCCTATGAATGATGAACACTCACACAACCAAACGGACTTCTCAAGCTTGCTAAAATCATGCAGCAGCTACACAGCATCGCAATGTTAGTTACAACATTTAGGCCTTATTCTAATGATTATGTTTATGACGTTAAATGTACAGTGAACATGTAAATACTCAGCTGTGACTTGAAACAATCTGACATTTCTTTCTAGAAGCAGTCTCCACATTTCACCCAATCAACAATGTGCAACAGTTGATTCATGCACTCACTATCCATGTGGAGAACTGAAGACAAAAAGCATTTGGAGTGTACGCACACACACGCAACGAGAAGCCTGTACCTTGCTCAATAAGAAAGAAGACATGACGCAAAAAATAAAATTTCAACATTAAATTACAAAGCTCCAAAAAATAAAACAATCTATTCGAAAGAAAAAAATGAATAAAAATGTATATCTACATCTGTATATAAAAATGAAAGATTACAATAAGTTAGATTTTTTCAATAGGGAAACCCATTTTTGTATTTTTTTTTTAATATATCTGCAAAAGTGACTGAGGATTGCCTATCAACAAGTCTATAGTCATTGTTACATATCCAAATACATAAAGGCATGCAGGCACGGATCAAACAGCAACTTTCAAATGAGGTGGACTCAGACAATTAACCGCGCACCTCACCATGACTATCTAAAGGATTTGATTTGCCGTTTGACCCAGGCCTGTTGAAATGTCACAGTGGGTTGTAAAACCCTCCACAGCAGCAGCGAGCGAGCGGACAGCACAGCCCTCACAGTGAAGAGTATGGGGAACAGAGAGCAGCAGAGAGACAGGCTGCATATTAGTCACCTGGATGCATACTAATAGAACGGTTTGAGCCATTCAAGTCTGTAGTGTGCTCGGACTGAGGCACCCGCACAGTGCTGTGAGGAGCTCAGTCCTCCCCCCCTGGGCTTTTATTTACTGTTCTGTTAGAGCAATTTGTTCTATCCAAGGACCGTTCAGACCAGTACAAAGCAGATGAAGTAAACTAACTAAACTAAAAAAAGCAGGAGGATACGTCGCCCTCTGCTTGCCTGGCCTTCCTGTAGGGTGGTTGAATGCCGTGTCCAAATGCTCTGCCTCTCCATATGAGTGCACCCCACTCTGACAGAACATGCTAATGACAATCCCCCCGATGCTGGAATGAATGATCAGACTGACGCAGCATGCACACTTCAGATAAAGAAGCAGAGATTAAGGACACGGGTTAAGGCACCTTGGAACCCTGATGAATCTGAGGCACAGTCCAGGAAGTGACCCAGGGTGTGTTTAGCACTGATCTCCTGCTCAGATGTCTGGAACTGCAGTGTCCTGCAGCCTACAATGGGGTGACAGTGGGTGTTTGTGTAAATGTGTTGAGCTCTCCCCCCATCGTTCCCCACCTCCATCTCATATGCTTCAGGAAGAACAGCATCTACTTTTTACAATTACAGCAACTGACAGAGGCCACGTCTGTAGTGTGCCTGTGCATTTACAATCATACAGAGTCAAAGGAAGGGTTCAACATTTTAGGCAATAAACTTATCTTTAGTCTGTGCATTAAATACGAAGCCAGAGGCAGCAGGTGATTAGTGTAGTTTAGTGTAAAGATGGGCTAACACCAACCATCGGCCCACCAATGAACTATTAAGACATCGCATCTTATTGGAGTTTTTTCACCACATGCCACAAGACAGTGTTTTTGTCTTCTTCTAACTCAAGTTTATTTCCCGAAATGATGAAGATCCCTTTGAGACAGACACACAAAAGATTTAAAGCTCCATTCTAACGACGGAAGAAAACAGCGCAGTGACAAACCGAAACGTTCAATATTCTGACAGCGGTGTAAAGACACACATGACAACACACTGACAAACGCTTACACACATCGTGACACAAATATAAGACCATCAGAGGCATTTCGCCCAATGTAAGATAACAGCAGTGTGGAGTGATGTGAGGCTTCATGCATGGCTGCTGTCTTAGTGCTGTACTGACTTAGTCCTCAGGAGGAGGGGTTTCAAATCTCTGACAAGCTCATGATGACAGTGAATAGTGGTGTGTTACAGTTAAAACCTACAAAGCAGCTCTAATCTTAGAGTTTTCTTTATCCAAGATCATGACACAAACCAAAAAACAACAAAACCCATTCTCTCAAAGTTGAGTCCCAAAAGTGGCAAGGTGCACAAGAGAGGTTGGTGGTGAGATTAGCGATAGAAACTGTCACTTGGGCACCAGGCCGCGGGATTGTGGGTAAAGCGGGGATCCTGGACTGGCAGGGCTGAACGGAGACGTCGGGGTGCTCGACTTCTTGCCTGTTCTTGGTCGACTGAGAAAGCAATGGCAGAGGGTTAAACACATTGTGAGAATGACAGCAGAAGGTAATGAGGCTACACATATATACAACAGGACCACCAGCCAAACCACAAACTGAATACATGTGGTCTTCACAGCTGGAGTACAGCTGCAGGTGATAGCTGTGTTCAGGGTTTGTCTTACCCAGACTTTGGTTTCTTGAGGCTGCCACTGGCGCTGGTGGACGGGGATGGTCCCAAACTGCTGTGAAAGCCCGAGGCATCAACCTGGATTTCATCCTCATCCCTCAGAGCATCCTCCAGAGCCGCCGCCACCTTTGGGGCAATAACCGGCTCCTGATACTCTTTTGTGGTCCGAGCCGGCAGGTCCATGTCCAGCATTATGATGTTTTCAGCCTGGAGAGAAACAAGTCAATCCAGGTACAAGAGCATTTAAGAATGTGGCACGATGATGCACATAGGCACAGTGAAGAATGCAGGTTTATCCATGTTGCCCATTTACTGCATGCACAGCATCCCCAGTGAAGGGTTTTGAATGATGAGGTGTGTCTGTGGTGTTTGATGCAGCTTACTTTGTATCTCATGTCAGGCCTCATCATCATGGCCATGCGAGCATGGTGACTGAGAGGCCTCCTGTAGCCCACTGCGGACAAAGGCCTGGTCATCATCTGATGGTCACTGAAGCAGACACAGAGTCAAAGAGTGAATACTGCATCATGGGAAAAGTGCAGAGAGAGCTGAGCAGTTGGACATAGTAAGGGATGCACATTTGCACAAGTTATTGCACATGAGTCCATATGTATATTTTTCATATGTATATTTTAGTATGTATAGTATGTATATTCCGCACTCCATGTATATGGTTCATGCCAGCGTGGGACAGGATCTCTTTTGCTGCAGTGGAAACTGAAAGGGCTTCATCAACATCACTTGAGCTGGAGATGAAATCATCAACGTAGAGAGACTCTCTCAGTGCCTCCACCACCTTGGGCTGCTGGCTTCCATACTGTGTTAAGTGTTTTCTTATGGTGGCAGCAGTAGCAGGAATGGGCTGGGTGACACTCCAAATACTACTCTACTCTACTGTGAGCACTGGTTTGTCATGTCGCCATGGTAACGCAACTTCATAACAAAACACTTTTGTAAGTTAGAGTCTGTTAAAGTTCTGTAGAACCTCGGTTTCTGCTGAGCTTTGGGTCTTTTCGTTGGCAATGCCCAGTGACTCCACCGCCCAGAAGGCATGTAACCGTTTTTGTCTCCCTCTAGGCTGCAAGTGGTGCCGGTTACACTGGATGACCCCTGCAAAGCCCAACCAAAGCTGCTTTCTTTGGCCACAAGTGATTCTGAGATACTCTGGACCTTGATAGTCCCTTTCTCTGTAGCTCCTCTTGGATGGGTTCGCTAGGAACCTTTATCACCGCTGTGTACACTTGAGGTGTTTCCACCGCCTCAATCTCAATTTTTCAACAACGTTCACAGTCTTTCAATCTTGAAATCACGGGTTTCGGCACCAAAAAATGTTGTTTAAATTGTTGGAGCTTCTACAAAAAAAACGACGATCGTGAAGGCTTCTCATTCAAACCGATTATATTTACTAATTCAAACACGTAAAACACTGTTATGAAGAGGAAGAAAAAAAACGACAACGGCGACATAAACGAAACGAGGAGGAAAAAGTCAGATCCGTTACCTAGCAACCAATAGATTCCAACACAAAGGAATGGAGTGGAGATGAAAACTGAGCCACGCAACACTGTCAACATCTGCGTCATCACCACAACTCTACACACAGTGTGACTAACAGAACCATTCAATTGATTATACAGCTGTACAAGCTGGTCATCCTCATTTAAACACTGAGAATGTACAAAGAAATGATTAACATTGTAACTTACTCCTCTATACGTGTGATGGGCTTCATCTTCCAGTATTCATCCTCGTCATCAAAGTAGGCCCTGTTGACTATTTTGTTCTTCTCCTCTAAGGGAATGAAGTTCTCAATGATCAGATGCCTGAAGGACAAACAGACAAACAATCAGACAGAAGCAGTAACAGACAGAGAGACGACACAGACATGGTCCCATAGACCAACACGCTGTGTGTTATTGGACAGGAAGTGGACCGGTATCAAGGCTGTGCTATAGTAATGATAGACCTGCTGTATTTCAAATTCATTAAAGCGTTACCAAGTAGTATTACGGTTTGAGCCTCTGTGACAAAGAGTGCAGTGCATGTGTATTCCTCAGAGTCAGCTCCATGAAGAAATGATCAAAACCATTTTGGAAATAAGACGCTGTAAGGATGTGCACTGCATAGTAACAGTTTGAGTAACAGCATTGTGTCACACAAACAGTTATGTTAACATTATAAGAAAACATTAGTTTATATAAAAGGCTTGGGGAAACATTGTGCCTGGTGGCAGAATTAACCAATCTAAACATGGATGGTGTCATTGTTCTACAGCCACAGCTACACAAGCAACATTTTTAAAGCAATAAAGTCGTCTATTTCCACGTTAATGACACATTAATATACACTACTCTCAAAAAGATATAAGATATTTGGACTTTCAGGTAAAATCTCTGGAAAATGTAAAAAGTTAATACAGTGATATTATATTATTAGGGCATTTAAGAAGAAGCATGAAATGGTTTTTCTTCATCTTAAACTATTTACTGAAACAAACAGTGGTATGTACACCACAACAAAAAACGTCAATGTCTCAGTAACTTGTCATGTGGCCTTGACCATCGATTACAGCTTGACTAGGCATCTCATGCTGTTCACAAGTGGACTTATTCCAACCTGCTGATGACACTCTGTGACACTCAGCGCTCAGTGCTAACTTCCCTCTGAGTACTGCCTGTTTGAAGCCTCACACTGACCAGGTACTGTTGATGGATTTGTTGGGTGTCGTCTTGGTCTCATGATGTCACAATGTGAACAGCACGATGAAGAGGACTGTTTAAATACAAACTGTCACTGAAGCAGAACATTTAGTGGTCCATTCATGGATCACACACTTGTTTGTTAGAGAACAGTATGTTATGCAATAAGTACTGAAACACTGAACAGTTGGACATGTGCATTCAAATGTTTAAAGAAGGTCAAGTGAAATTCACCTGTGAAGGTTAGAGTGGATTTTAGGCGCTCTCTGAAATCTGAATCTCTCTTTTTGTGAGTAGTGTGTATTCATGGAAACAGAATTAACTATGCCTGGATCCTAAGAATGAACCAGAACAACCTGAAAACCATTTTCTTCTTCATTTACCTGAGCGTTTAGTTAGCATGTGCAGTGTGTGCATTCAATACACACAGACTTTTCACAGCCAGTCGCTTTGCATAAAGAAATGATTTGATTGTGTCAGGGTTTGTGTCTGAAATCAGATGCAGGTTACAGTACATGTTCCCTCCTCTGTCAAGACAGATGATGGTCACAAGACATGTAATATAGATCAACGTCTTCCTGCCAGGCCAACAGTATCATATGTAGGCTCCATACTTGAGTTTGAGGTCCCTGGTGAGCTCATTCTGGGTCTGTTCCAGGTCCTGGCGGTCATTGATGTGTGCCTCCTGGATGTCATGGATTTCTGCCTTCACTGCCTGCAGCTTGGCAAACAGCTAGAGGAGAAGGAGAGAGGAAATCAGGGTCACCACGATGAAGGACTTTTAGAATATTCAGCCTCAAATCTGGCTTAGACAGCTGACTGTCATGAGGGATAATGGACTCTCCAAGCACAGAACCAATAGTGTACTCTTACCTGTTCCAAAATAGTACCTGACCTACTTACATGCAAGGCATCGTATTACCAGATACAGAGGCCTCACAAGTACTGAACATCAGATTGTCAAAAGTAAATGATCAAACATGTATATACACTGTCTTGAAAAAGTGCTTGCCCCCTTCCTGATTTCTTATTTTGTTGCATATTTGTCACACTTAAATGTTTCAGATCATCAGAATTGTTTTTATATTAGTCAAAGTTAACCAGAGTAAATACAAAATGCAGTTTTTAAATGATTACTTCATTTATTAAGGGAAAAAAGCTCCAAACCTGCCTGGAGACTGTGCATCCCGTTACATGTGATATAAAACTAACGCAGCATTTCATAAAGAGAACATCATACCAACAGTCACACATGGTGGTGGTAGTGTGATGGTCTAAGGCTGCTTTGCTGCTTCAGGACCTGGACGACTTAATTGGCGGAACCATAAATTCTGCTCTCTACCAGAACATCCTGAAGGAGAGTGTCCGACCATCAGTTTGTGACCTCAAGCTCAAGTGGAATTGGATCATGGAGCAGGGCAATGACCCAAAACACACCAGCAGGTCCACCTCTGAATGGCTAAAAACCAAAATGATGGTTTTGGAGTGACCTAGTCAAAGTCCGGACTGAGGATTGAGATGCTGTGGCATAACCTTAAACAGGCCGTTCATACCCTCTAATGTGCATGAATTAAAACTATATCAGAAATGAAATGATCATTTAAAAACTGCATTTTGTATTTACTCGGGTTATCTTTGTCTAATATTAAAATTAGTTTGATGATCTGAAATATTTAAGTGTGACAAATATGCAAAAAACTAAGAAATCAGGTAGGGGGCAAATATTTTTACACAACACTGTATGTGCAGTGTATTTTTATGTAAGGCAGAAACACACATGCAGAAACAGTGTAGTGTAGGTTTTTTCCAGATCCTCCATCTAGTGCACATGGAGGGCTCATCCATCACATACACCACCAGACGCTGCAGCTGCTACCTTTTTCAGCTTCTTGGTTTTGATGTCGACCTCCTGCTGCAAAGAGCTGTAGGTCTCCTTCAGCTCCAGAGTCTCCTCGTCACGACTCTCCACCTGCTGCTGCATCTCCCTCTCTCGTCGTTTCTGGAAACACACACACACAAACATGTACATTCAGAAAACACAATGTGTGTAATGAGGCTACACTGAAGTGAGATACATAATCGGTCAGTGCAGTAAGGGACAGTGTACAGCAAAACGGTTATCATATATGGACACTGGATGGAGCTTTATCAAACTGTCAAGGACCAAAAAGGTGCCTGGTTCAATATCTGGCTCCCAGAGTCCAGTTGAAGCATCTTTTGGGGTATATAGAATATTCTAAATTCAAATATATATTCGAAAATTTAAAAAAACTCATCAGCAGCTGCTTTGCGAGTGGCCACACTGCATGACGGGTCAGGGAAAGATCACAGGAGTTGCACCTGCACAGCGTCACTCACTGCTGAAAGTGAGACACGACAAAAAACGTGGCAGATGCAGATGGCAGAGAGAAAAAGGAAATGGCAGAAAGTTCAGAGCCCAACTCAGCAGCAGAGAGAGTGGTTTGGACTCCAAGCAACCTAAAAGCCCTGATTGGAAATACTTCAGATTTTGGTCAGTAGACGAAAAAAATGCCATTAGTTCATTTACTTATTTTGTAATGTGTAGGTATGTTTTCAAAGACATGTTAAAACTGAAATAAAAATACCTATACAAGAAGTTATGTCTCTTGTTATTGACATAATGCGCAAATATAGATATTCGAATGGTTCAAACCTGTGTGTGTTTTTTTTAGAGCGAATATTCAAACGTAAATTTGGAGCAATTTTGACAGGCCTGTGTGAATGAAGGTTGTAAAATAATTTTATTCTTCAATTTTGCTGGGGAACATATATTTTAAAAGATCAAATTCTGTGCTCTTACACCATGTGATGGGCCGACGTCGCACTAATTACACTTTGTCTTAAATACATTTTTTTTGCAGCTGAGGACTTCATCACACACTTATTATCTTATTATTATCACACAAGTATTATCATATAAAACATGAAGAAAATGTTTAATGATTTTTGTTGTCCTAAATACAACTTTATTTAATTAGCTGTAGAATCAAAATGTCTAATATCCAGTTTAATGTTGCCAACTTACAAATTCTGCCGATAATGTATTTTGTCTTTGTGATAAACAACATGTAATATACTATCACACAAAGAACACACATTATGGCATGAATTCATTTTCTAAACAGATATTTCATAAATATAATAAAAAAATAAAAATCATTTTTAAAAAGTTGACATCTTAATGACAGCGTTTACAGTCATGTCTTGATTGATTTTCCCCTCCACAACCCTTTTTCTTTCTTTCTTTGTGTCTGTTTTCCTCTTCACCTCCAATGACAGACTGTGTTTAGCCATTTGTACCTGAAGTAAACAGCCCTTATAGTCATTAATATGCATCCATTAAAAAACACTTAATTACACTTAACACTTAATTAATTAATGTAGTAATGGTGTTGAAAATAAAGTAGTCATTTCAAACACATAATTCAATTACGAAAGAAATGAGAGTTATGTCACCTCCATCAGCAAAAGGTGTCAACTCTGTAAGAATTAATATCTGATGGAGTTCAGCTGTTATGAGAGGGAGACACCAGATGAGTGAATCTATAAAAAAGTAGACAGCTCATCAGTGCTGGAGGACCACTGCTGCCATTTTCCAAACCAGGAGGTGAGACACGAGTCGTTAGGATATAGCTGACCCTCTTTATGCATGATTAGATGTTTGGGGGACACAACTTTAAAAATGACCAACATTTTCCATAAATATCTATGTTATCAGCAGGTATAGTTAGTTTTATATGTTTTGAAACAGTCAATTCTTGTGTGGGACAAGGGTGTTTTCTGGGACATTCCATACAGACTCTAAGAAATGTGGCAAACTGTGACAAAAGTCTTGATGTTTGCACATGATGCTGGCAAAATGTCGACAGACAAAAGAACTTTGTCTTCTTGCTAGTACCTGTTACCTTCAGAACAACTATACTGTAACCTGTGGTCACAGTTATTGTAAGTGACAGTAGATGTCAGGTGTACCTGTTCAGCAATTTCCTGCCTCTTCAGCTCCAGCATTCTCTGTTGCTCGTTGGTGTGATCCACAATGTTCTTCCCTCCTACGAGGAGCTTACTCTCCATTGCCTGCATGGGAGAAAAAAGATCAAACCATAAACCAGTTGCATGAACGTTAAAAAGAATGTTGACTTCTGAGAAGATCCACTGCACAGAAACACTACCAGCCTGGCAAGAAAATCTGCTCACCTTCACTTTGGCTGCCAGCATCTCTCCGGCCTCCCTCTCCCTTCTCAGATCTTCCATTTTCTTCTCTTTCTCTTTCAACAGCCGAACTCTCTCCTCAGCCACCAGACTGTGATCGTCCATGATAGCCTTTCTCTCCCCTTCCAACTTCTCCTGCTGCTCCCGCCAGTAATCCCCATCTTCATCATCGTCCTCCGTTTCTCCTTCTTCCACATCGTCACTATCACTTCCTTCCCCGGCCCTCCTCCTCTGTCCTCTCCGTTTCTTCTTTCCTGAGCGTTTCTGCAGCTGTTCCTTCAGCCTCGCTATCTCCTCCTGAAACCCCCTGAGCAGGGCATCCTTGGGATCCTCATTGATACGCGGTTTATTCTTGATGTTCTTAGCCCTGTTGGAATAGCGCAGCGTTGTCAAGGTCTCCTCCACATTGTAGGATGCTGGGCCAATGTTTGCAACCATGACAGTGCGGGCATTGCCCCCCAGAGAGTCCTGCAGCAGACGAGTGAGTTTTGAATCTCGGTAGGGGATGTGGCTGCTCCTGCCGTCCACCAGGGCCGATATGACATTCCCCAGAGCAGAGAGCGACAGGTTGATCTTCGTGGCTTCTTTCAGCCTCTCCCCCTTAGCACCAGTCTTGGTTTGTCTTTCGCTGCCGGCTAAGTCTACCAGGTTCAGTTTGCCAACTCTGATGTGGTTCTCCCCATCCACACCCAACTCACTGCACTCCACGGTGATGACAAAGATGGCGTGGGAACGAGAGCTGTGTTCATTCATGTTAGTGGAACCCACTGAACGATTCTGGTTGCCCACATTCATGACACGCTCAATCTCCTGCACACTCTTGGTGACAAACGATAAAAGGTCTTTCACATACACACCTGTGTCAGGCTTCTCCCTGAGCTCGAGACGACGCACCTGGTCTTTAGAGAGCAAGTCCCTGATCTCCTCCTGGTAAATTTCTAGATATGATGCTCTTACCAGGTACTGCTGATTCTGGGATCGAGATATGTGAGTGAAGATATGCTCAAAGGAGTTAGGGATCACCCCTCTCCTCTCTGGGTCATTCCTAACCCCCTCCATAGTGTATGTTTTCCCTGTACCTGTTTGCCCATAGGCAAAAATGGTCCCATTGAACCCAAAAAGAACTGAATCCACCAGGGGCCTGAAGGTTTCATCATACAGATCTATCTGTTTGGAGTTCCAGTCGTAGACTGAATCAAAAGTGAAGATTTTGGGGAGCTCACTGGCCGAAGCCTCCCTGGGGTTCCTGACAATAATTTGGCCCAATTTGACATCGACGGAGACCACCCTTTCAAACTTGGCTGCCCGCTCTTTCTCATTCATGGGGCGACAACGGACCACCACCTTGACCGACTCGGAGCTCTTGTTCTTGGACATGCTGCAGAGTGGCAACCCGCGCTTTTGTGTACGCCTCTGTCTTCAGGAACAGTGCTCCGGTGCAGAAGTCCACATCAGAAGCTGCTGGAGAGAGGACACAGTCAGTGATTAGTACAGTCATGGTGACTCACAGACCTGATGGTAAGGCTCAGCGTAACACACGTCCATCAACATGTTAGCTCTCCTGACACTGATACCTGTGCTGCAGGTTAACGTTCATCTCCCTGTACGTGGTAAAAACAGTCACAGAACACCTGAGCACTGATGTGACGTTAACCCAGTTTCTATAACCAGGGTTCCCACACCTTTTTCATGAACAAATTCAAGCACTTTTCAAATTTTTCCATTTTTCCAGCACCTTTAAATAGGTAGCCTACTAGTTGTGTTTGCCATGATGGTCATGGGAAGCACAGCAGTGCCACTGTATGGCATAATAATATGGGTCTAATTAGCATTATTTCATATGGTGGTAGATTGACTGTTTTGATTTTTAACTCATTTGTGAATTGGCTTGTGTTCTCAGCTTGTGAGCGGTGTATTGTGTAACTACCATAGCGCAATAACAGTGACAAATAGACAAATTTCAAGCATTTTCAAGCACTTCACAAAAAAATTCAAGCATTTTCACAACCTTGAAAACACTGAATTGAAATTCAAGCATTTTCAAAGAATTCAAGCACCCGTGGGAACCCTGGTTGGAGTAACCTGGAGTTGTTGAACGTTGCATTTCCAGGTTATGAAGTGAGCACGTCGATAAACGGCGTATTTAACTAACAAACGGACTCGTTAAACCAGCGGCTCCTGTGAGAATGAAAGCCCAGAACGAGAGCACAACACCGGCCTAGCAACCGCAAACACACGGTAACCTAAGCTGCTGCTGCTGCTTAGCATCACCTGGCTAACGCTGGTAGCGAGGGCGTAAATTATTACAACATATCCATACTTTATTAAAAATGAAGCTCAGACACAAACACAGCTTTCCCGCAAACACAGAGAAACGTCGATAAAGACTCACCAGCGGCGGACGTTAGCACACGTAAAACTCCCTGTCAGCCATTAGCCGCTCATCCCCAACAACGGTCCGGCTCAAGTTGCCAGATTGGAGCACTACATCCCCCGAAAGAGGGGTGTGTGGAGACACACTAATCCATCCAAATATGGACATTCCGGGTACGCATTATGTATTACAGTTAATTATATAATCTAACAACAACAAAAAACCCTGCAAATATGTTTATTCGGCTGTGAATAATGAGTTTTTATGGTTCATGTTGATTACTTGCAAATTCTACTGACATATCTGGCAACTAGATCTCCAGCAGATCTCCAGGTAGGGTGTGTTGTCCACTAATCAGATGATCAGTGGTTCGATCCCCTTCAGTCTGCATGTCGAAGTGTCCTTGGGCAAGATACTGAACCCCAAATTGCTCTTGAAGGTATGAATGGTTAGCTCCTAAAAAAACTGAGGAGCATGAACCTTAGAACCTTGCATGGCAGCCAGTGCCATCGGTATGTCAAATATGTTTATTCGACTGTTTTTTTTTGGTTCATGTTGATTACTTGTAAATTCTACTGACATATCTGGCAACCAGATCTCCAGCAGCTTGTCTGATGCAGCTCAGTGTTATCAGCTGATTCAACTGCACTCAGATCAGCTTCCGGCGAGGGAGGTCAACACACGGTTGGTTTCTTTAAAAAGTGAGTGTGCATCGTTTTATTGAGGAGAATCATAGAAAACACGTGACTTCAAGATCACTGCATTCACTGCTCACACATCCCCACTTTCATTTCATCAATGAAACCAGTGCAAATCAACTCTGTTTCCCCCCAAAACATCCCTGAAACATTAGTCCACATTCAGTGAATAACAATACTATCCTCACGCCGAGCACAGGGCTCCACACATTTCATCAGTTTTTTTTTGGTCCTGGTAAATTGAGATGTGGAAACACTGTCTCCATCTTCCTCCCTATAATTAGTATGTACAGGAGGGATCGGTTACTGTGCTCTCCTTGGAATGGAGGGCACAGAGGAAAGGAAAAGAACAAGCTGAGAAGACGTGGAGGGATGGAAAGGTAGGGAGAGAAAGAGAAGAGGGCAAAACGGAGAGGGAGAACATGATCGCTGACGCTGCAGTCAGTCTTTCCTGGGTTCACTGAGGTCACTCCAACATGTCTGAATTACTAAACATAGCTGCAGCTACAGTATACTGCAACAGCTAATAGAGATAGAAAGAGATAAAAAAGCTGAGAACATACAAATACTGGATTTCAAGCAGAGAACAGACAAAAATAAAGTGTTTCTTGGCAGCAGCAGTGTCCATGTCATAACATTTCAAGACATTACACTGCTGACCTGCTGCACCCTGTCTTATAAGCCCTTATTAAAACCCATTCTAAAAACAGGACTGGCCATTACACACTATGAACCATCATGTCACATTTCAATGTTTTCTGCCTTCGACATGCTCTCTCGTCTCCTCATGACAGTCATCCGGCATTAGCACCCAGAGGACGACCACGTGCCTCCTGTGCCTCAGAGCTCTTCTTTGTGATTTGATTTCCCGGGCTTGTCCATGCCAAAAAAGGACGACGGAAGTCCATGGATGTCCCGTTCTCTCTTGACGAATGCGGAAAAGGACGAGACACAGTTCCCGATGAAGTGGTCAGCTCGACCTAATATGTACAAGTCCATTTGGGCTGAGTCTGGCTGAAGAGTCACCACTTTGACCTGCAAAGCCAGAACCAAACACACAAGTAAACAACTACATATTGTTTATGTCACTTTTAGGTTTTAGACAACTTTACATTAAATGTGGTATGTTGAACATGGATGAGCTAGCTCTGCTCCAGCATAGAGTGAAGAGGGGTGGGAACCTAGTCAATTCTCAACTATCCTACAAAAGTTTTAAAAAAGTTTTTATGATATACTTGTGCTTGCATTACAGGGGCTTTACAAACCCACCTTTCCTTTGAAGAGCTTCTCAATGTCCCTACTGTGGGATTCTGAGTCAGTGGCAACGTAGACAGAGCGGGAAGAGGTCTTCTTCACCCACAGCTTGACAGCCCTGCGGATCTCTGCCAGGTCAGGAAGGCACATGGTCATGGTGAGAGGCAAGGCTGACTGACGGTTGTAACCAACACACTGAGGAGAGGCCATGAAGTGAGGCCCTGTGTCACCGCTTTTCAGCATTTTGCAGGCATTTTTCTGTGAGGGCGGATAAAAAAAACAAAAACTTTTAGATGTGTCCATTCATTCAGCACCTTTCTAGTCTAGAAAATGTTTTATGGTTCTGAATTGACTGATCAAAGTGATGGTCACTTGGCTCTGGAGGTAGGGTGTGTTGTCCACTAATCAGATGATCAGTGGTTCGATCCCCTTCAGTCTGCATGTCGAAGTGTCCTTGGGCAAGATACTGAACCCCAAATTGCTCTTGAAGGCTGTGCCATCAGTGTGTTAATGTGTATGAATGGTTAGCTCCTAAAAAACTGAGGAGCATGAACCTTAGAACCTTGCATGGCAGCCAGTACCATCGGTGTGTGAATGTGATATGTAGTGAAAAAGAGCTTTGAGTGGTCAGAAGACTGAAAAGGCTAAAAAGTACAGTCCATTTACCATTTGTATTTTTTCCTACTACCTATTCTCCTGTGCCACAAACTTCAAACTTTGTCCAAAAAAAAAAAAAAAAGACTATTAGAATACCAGTCTTTAAAAGATCAACTTTTAGATATGAACTGAATGTATGCAAGCTTACATGAGCAATCAAAGAAAGGATTAGTGTTATCTGTGCACAGCCTAAAGATTTGATACAGTTGTCCCTCACTATAACGCGGTTCACCTTTCGCGGCCTCGCGGATTTGTTTTAGTGTAATTTTGCGTCCTTTTTTTTTACAGCGTACTGTACAGTATGAACGCACATTGTGTCCGGCGTCCTGAAAAAACATTATGTAAATGGACTGTACTTATATAACACCTTTTTATTCTTCCTACCACTCAAAGCCCTTTTAAACTACATATCTCATTCACCCATTCACACACATACATTCACATTAACACACTGATGGTGCAGCCTTCTGGAGCAATTTGGGTTCAGTATCTTGCCCAAGGACACTTCGACATGCAGACTGGAGGAGCCAGGGATTGAACTGCAGATCATCTGATTAGTGGATGACCCGCTCTACCTCCGAGCCGCAGCTGCTATGTTGTTTGATGAAATGCAGCTTTGTTTCCTGGTGAGAACAGATGTGATGTCTGCAAACATATGTGAGCACATGAGTGGATGAGAAAGCGAAAAGCAGCAAGAGTAAAGTTTCCAAAAAGTTTCCAAATCCTCGCTCATACGTTGTGAATTATCTCACCCAGTCAATGCCAATCCTCAGGTGAATGCCAACATATGGCCTGGTCAGCAGGGTAGCAATGTGCTCCTCTCCCTCCTTTACCATCTTGTCTGACCACACAACATAGCGCTGCAGGCCCACATGCTCCTCTATCACTGGGAACTGGGCAGGTGCCCCAGGCAGTGCCAGGACAGGGTGCTCAGAGGGAGGGAACCTATTCCAACAGAACCCGTATCAGTCAGTCTGTCATTAGGTTTAAAGGTTAGCAACGTGTCTGCGGCACAGAGACCACTCAAACATCGACTCACTTCTTCATCCACTGAGGTTGGTGGTAGGCACCAAAAGAAATACCACCAAACAAGACAGACGTGTCAAATTCCACACCCACATAGTCCCAGAATGGACCAAACGGGTTCCCGTCCTGAAAAACAATCACAACATAACAGAGCATGAAACAGTCACAGCAGTGTCAGAAGACAGAGCTTGTGTCTCATAATCTGTGGTCGATGGGCCACCAGAGGGCAGCATTTCACCATCATCCTTTTTAACTTATCACCATCGTGATGTGATAAAGAGGCTGAGCAATGAATAAAAGTACTTCAGTCTCTGCTGCTTTCAAATGAAGCTCTAAACTAATCATCAGATGATCATATTTCATTGTAATCTTCTCCCCTGGACTCTCACCTTCATAGGGCAGGATTTCTTGTCTGCACTCCGCTGTGCTGCAGTCTCAAAGCAGTAAGCTTTCCTCTGTCCTGCAGGCCAGTATTTAGGAGCCAGCTTCTCCATGAAGTCCTCCAGGCTGAGCACGCGGTGGTAGGCAGACAAGGCCTCCAGCTGGAAGAATTCACTGTAGGGGACATGGACCTGAGCAGAACAGAAAAAAAAAATCTTAACAGCACTGTCCAACTCAAGGTAAAGCTGATGATATCATAATTGTTATTGTAAATAAATCCAAAATATGTGTTTAATACTTCAAGCACTCACTTCTAATTACTGAAACAAAATACATCTTTATCACTGAATCTATGAATATGGTCTGAAATAAGCACCCAAGCGAACATGTAGATAGGATTTGTCTGTGCTGCACAGACTGTAATGAAAAAAATATATTTCACAAACAGTAATATGCTGCAATAATTGAGATCAAGGGTTTCCAAACGTATTTTAAAGAGGGCTAGATTTTTAAAGATATTCTTTTGGCGGCAGAACAGTGACATGAATGTGGGGAGAGAAAGATGGGGAATGACATGTAGCAAAGCATCTGAAGTCACGTAACAAACATTAAACCTGAAAGAAGTTGATAGAAATCTTAAGATCATGTTCATTCTAAATATGACTTATAATGAGTAATGCGAAGTCTGTTAACGTTTAAGTTTAAAACGTGTCACTCTTAGGGGTGGGAATCGAGAACCGGTTCCGTGTGTTTCAATTTCATGGAATCGTTTGGCAGTTTATCTAACGATTCTCTTATCGATTCCAGAAAGCACGAATCACGTCGCCTAACTTCTGCAAGAAGTTACACACGCTCGATTCCAGCAAGCATGACAAATTACGGCACGTAACTTATGCAAGTTTCGCACGTGCAGTGCAATCAGTAGTAAACAATGGCACCCACTTGAGTTCAAACGCTCAAAAGTTTGGCTGCATTTTACCAAAACAGATTGCAACAGGACGACTTGCAATCATTGCAAAGTGGAGATAACAGCGGAACATGCAGAAACATTTGCGCACACAACATGCAATATTTTTAAATGAATGTCATGTTTTTGACACGCTTCGGACTGGAGATGAATCTCAACCTAGCAGCAGCGGCAGCAGCCAGTCTGTGACCACCTCTGCGGTTACTACGGAAGGTAAATAACACACTGCCTACCATGTTAGCACGATGTGCTTCTTTGTAAAACATGCTATAACAGTTCACATTAAACGAATGCCTTCTGCATTACATTTAGAAGATGAGAGAGAGTCTGGCTGGCTCAGAGGCTGCAGCTGTACTAGTACTCGCTCCAGTTCACTACTTCCTCTAGGTGATGCTGATCAAACTGTTTGTTCTCCTTTTTTTCCCAAATGAGAATCGATGAGAATCGATAAAGAATCGAATCGTTAAGCAGAATCGATAATGGAATCAGAATTGTAAAAATCTTATCAATACCCATCCCTAGTCACTCTTGCTCTTGTCTTTAACAAAATCATTCAGAAAGTCATATTTAGTGTCACATCTACAGATATATATAACACCTTTATATATGTCCCTTTTGCCTCTGTATGATGCACTCACATGTGCAATCTGTGTGCAGAGCTCATATGAGGTGACTGAACGAAACGTTGAAATAAATGCGCACAAAAAATGTGAGTATATTAAATATAGAGAGGACAAAGTATTCACACATCAAACATATTTGTTGTTCTGTTTAATGTCCAAGAACAATCCTTACTGTGCAGCTTCTGACTTCATGTTCACTCAGTGTATTAATGGATTTGATATTGTGTTGTGTCTGTTTCTAGCTCATCTACTTTTGTCATTTATGTAAGACTGTACTTACATTGGTGTAAGGGGCTGTGTTGTGTCGGTACACTATCCAGGGAGGGACCGCCAGGGTTCGGTTCAACATCTTTGCAAAGGCCAGAGATCCCAGGAAGTGGTCTGCCTGGTTTCCAAAGCGACCTGAACCATAACACAGAGAAAGTTACACTCATTTCCAGCTGCAGACGAACAGGGCGGTGTGTGCGTATGTCTATATTTAAAGAGCTAAAACAGTGTATTTATTACTTTAACGTTACAAAGCTCCCACTAAGTTACCTGCTCAACTAACGCTAAACGTGTAACATTATATTATTATATTACGCCACTCTCAGCTTGTGAATGGGGAAAGTTTGACACTCGCTAACTCTGTTTGTTTCTGTTTCTTCTCCTTCCGACACTACGAGATAATAATAAGTTACCCATGCACGGGCAGTACAACACGTAGCCGTTTTCATCCCACGTCAATTCTTCGGCAAAGGTCGGCCACGTCCGGAGCAGCAGCGCTGAGAGTAAACATGTCAAACATGTGAGAGTCTGCTGTGTTTGCTGCACAGCCGCCATTGTGGTTCAGTTCACGTCCCACAATGCACGCGCCCCCTTCTTCTTCTTCTTCTTCTTCTTCTTCTTTGGGTTCACGCGCGCGTCTACCTCCGCCTAGTGCACCGGGGGAGTGAAGTGGCGCGTGAGTGTGACATGTGCAGGTACGCGAGCCACACACACCCCATTAAAACATTAATCACCGTATCAGTTAACCACAGACAGCATGCCTTATTACTTATTCACAAGGTTTGCCCTGTGTATATCACTGTTAGTCACTCGCAGGATGCTGTCTGCACTATTTGACAAGCTTCAGTTACTAATTACTATTACTTACTCAATAGTCATGGGACTTTTCTTCTTTTTAGTGAGTCAGATCATTTGACTCGGCTCACCAAGAAGAGTCGACTCTTTCTGCTCCCAAACGACTCTTCACCTATACCTTTAGTAACTAAGATTATTTTTTTGGCCGTTTATGCCTTTATTGATAGTACAAGCTGAAGATAGACAGGAAGCAGGGGGCAGAGATATGCAGGATTCGAACCAGGGCCAGCTGCAGCGAGGACTATAGCCTCCACACACGGGGCGGCCGCTTAACCCACTACGCTACCGACCGCCCCAACTCCAAATTTAGCACTGTTTAAATCACTTAAATTGTTCAATACTTTGCACTGGAGTATTCAAAAGTAAAAAAATACATTTTCTGATATCAATAAATTGCTGTCGCCAATTGTTTTCATTGCATTTACAGCACTCGTGGACAGGAGCCGGCTCTCATCATTCACTTAAAAGAGCCGGCTTTTTTTGAACCGGCTCGTTCACGATCAACACATCACTACTCACCAATTAAGCAACAATAGTTAAAGTGTAGAGACAAAACATTGTTTCTCAGACTGAATCCCCAACAACTCTCTTTGTTTTTTGGGGTCAAATGTTGCTTCTAAAAAGTTAAATCTGATGTTACAGGAACATTCACTTTTTGAAATATTTTAAAATAAGTCTTTAAAAACAGTACAGATGGGTGTTGCCTACAGTCTGGAGGAAATTCATAGCTTTACAGCATGTAAAACACTGATTCAGCAGAAATGGTCTGCTTATTCTCCTCTGATCATTCCTGCAGACTGACAAACAAAAGGAGAAAAAAATGCATTAGACCTTCCTGCTCTGCTCGGATTCCCTGGTGGAAATCAGATGGAGCCAATCAGTGCTATGTCCAATGATAAAAACGAGGAGCAGCGTTCCCAGAGCTCTGTCGTTAGAGGTTCTTCATTATAGATGTTCACATGTGTGCTCAACATGCCCAGAACCCAGGCCTGGGTGCGGTCTCAAACCTTTTGTTACTTTCAGTTAAATCTGTGGACTCTCTGCCAGCCTGCCATGTTTGACTGAGTCGACTGATAATTGCTTAAATATGTCACGTTTAAGAGATCATTCTCCACCGTTGTGAGGCTGATATGATCTGGATACAATTTGTTGTTCATTATTACTTCAAGAACAACTGAATATATGCAATTCAGTGGCGATAAAAGATTATTATCATCTAACAAATAACATGTGGCCAAATCACCAAAACAAGTTCATTTTTCTGTATCTCAACCAAATTCCATGACTTCTTTTGCCACTTCTTCACAATGAGCAGTTAGAGATGTTTTCATGCTCTGGCTTTTGCTTTGAAGGATACTTAATCCCTCCACATCCTCCAGTTCAGCCAACCCAGTCTAACGTATTCTCTCTTTGTATTCAATCACTCTCGTTTTTCTTTTCTCTGATGCTCGACAGCTGGCTGTTCCTTCCTTCTTTTCCTGTGCCGTTCTCTGTGTCTGCTCCTCCCCCATCCCTTGAACACACACTGTTTTTCATTGTTAGAGATGACAGCAATGATAACAATGCAAAGAACCACAACTCACAGCCCAAGTATGAGAAAGAGACAGAGAGACAGAGAGAGACTTCCTTCAGGTGAACAAATGACATGGATTCCAACAAGCACACCAAAAAGTACACCTCACTTTACTAAACTCTCCTCATTTAACTGCCTGTTTATGGCATACTGTATATGGAGCCTGAACCTGATGATCTTTAATAACTGTTATCATATTAGTAAATAAGTTGTAGGATGAATTTGCCCATTTTGTTTTTATGCATCTCTGACTCACTGTCCTGTGCTCGAACAATTTCATTTCCCTTTTTGAACCTATAAGTTCCTCACACACACCGAAACACTCCTCTTTAAGAAGCTGCAGAGGAAGAAGGTGACACTCACATTTCATAACATCTTCAGATGCAATATGCATGTACGTATATTTTCCCCCTTTCCTCCCTCTCTTAACCTCGGTGTCTTTCTTACTTGCAGCTGATGCAGAATAGCAGGCCTGACACGCTGCCTGTGTCTCCTTCAGAGGAGGGAAATAAGGTAGTCAGCCTCAAACAACCCGCCTCCTGTTGACCTTTCTGTGTTGTTACTGACAACCTGGCTTTCAATTCAGCTTCAGACTGTGAGTGACTAGCATGTGTTGCGTTGTTTCCCAGATCCAGCATGCAGAGACCTCATATATCTGCAACTCAACTACTTTTCCCACCAAGTAGCCATTTGAACTGAAATAAAAGGCAGTAAAGACATTTTCCCGAAAGTGATAAAAAACTGATCTCACAGGAAACAATGAAAAAAGAACTAATTCCTTCTCTTAAAATATGTTTATGACGTTGAAAAAAACTATCCAAAAAAAACGAAAACTAGGATCTCAGTTTAGCTTGAATGTTTAGGGCCAAAACTAACAAAACTGTTTTTAGTTTCAGTTTTACTTCGCTCTGTTTGGCAGTGAAGTGCTTTTATAATGTGGAAAAAAATCTATCAAACATTAAAGTAACAAAATAGAAACACAATCCATTTCGGCTCTGAATATGTATTTATATTTAGAGGTGTTAACTTTTTTCTCTCAGCCTCTGTGGCAGCAGAAAAAAACTGAATCCAACATAAAACTAACAAACAGGTAACACGTTCGCGCTGCAAAGATTATTTTTCATTACTACGTTGACAAAATGCCTGTTTATATTTTTCCTCTTGCATAGATTTTTTTTTTTTTTACCTCAGTGTGTCTGAATCAAACATAACCTCTGATTATCAGTACTTCTTGACATAATGTCTGTTTGAATTTGAACAAAACAAAACAAAATCTACAGAAAAGTAGCAGAACTCATTTAGGCTGTAAATATTCATTTAGATTAGATTATACTTTATTAATCCCACAAAGGGGAAATTCATTCACCACAGCAGCAAACGATGTGTAATACACACTATAAAAACACAATGAAGAGACAGAAATGTCCCACAATAAACAAATGGACAAACAACAAACAAGTCTGCAGATGAGAAAAACAAGTGCTAAAAGTAAAGTGGCCATAATATAAATAATATTGCACACAGTAAGTAACTGGAATGAAAATAAAAATGCAGATAAAAATAAATATAAAAGCTATGGTGAGTTGTGGTGGTAACTGAAACAGAAACTGCATTGAAACTAATTCTAACATACAGGTAACAAATAGATCAAGAACAAACTCCTTTAAGTTCTAAAGATGCATTTGGATTTAAAATAACAAAACCCCATTGACTGTAGCTCTGTTTTAATTTCTCTTTCTCAAAAAACTGAATATAACAAATGAACAATTAAGAGCAAAGGAACACACTCCTTTCAGTTCTGCTGGGATATTTAAAATAGGTATTTATTAAAGAATTGTCTGTTGAAAATTATTTTGTTTTAACAACATCCTTAGTGACGTGGATAACAACATGAAACTAACATGAAACTACAAAATACAATACTAAGAAAACTCCACTGATCAAATGCCTGGTAACAGTTTTCTTTTGGCACTGAAGTGTGTTTGTGGTGTGAAACGAAAGTATTAAACATTAAAGCAACAAAAAAAGATTTAGAGGTGCTAAGAAAAGGAGCCAAAACTAACAAAGTGTTTTTAGTTTTCCTCTCAGCTCTGTGGCAGCACTGCGCCTTAGTGACGTGGATGCAGAAAACAGAATCCAACAAATAGGTAATAAATAATCAAATATGTATTTTAGCTGTGAAGATTCTTTTTTATGTTGACAAAATGTCTGTTCATATTTTTAGGTTTCCTCTCAGCCCCATTGTGCCTTATGAACCCGAATCAAACTTAATAGTAAATCTTTGATTATGAATACTTGACAAAGGGTTTGGATTTAAAAAAAAAGAAGAAGAAAAAAAATAAATACATTTTTTTCAATTCATTTGCATTTAGAGGTGTTCAAAAAACATGTCAAACTAACAAAACTCTTTTTAATTTCTCCTTTGAGCTCAGAGCTGTGACATGGATCCATAACATCCATAACATAAAAGTAACAAACTCCTTGAAGTTCTAAAGATTCATTTGGGTTTAGAGATGTTGAGAAACTTCCTCAAAATAACAAAACCCCATTGACAAAAGTTCAGTTTTAATTTCTCTTCTCCTCTTTGGCAGTGACGCATTTTAAAGATATGAAAAAAATATATATAAAAGTATAACATAAAATGAAAAACAAAACTGGCTCTGCAGGTTTATTTATATTCAGAGGAGTTCTAGAGTCTGTTCAGAAGTCTCGTTTTATTTGACAGTGTAGTGATTAAAAGTCAAACCAACTTTATTTCACTTCATACTAACAAACATTTTACTTTTAGTTTTCATCTCTTCTAGGATCCCCTTTGGCAGCCGTATGCCCTCATGACGTGTATGTGTAGCTGGACATGATGCTCCACGTTCCACCCTTCCACCTTATCAACCTGCTGCAGACCATGGGTGCCGTCTGCCTGGGACCTGATAGCCCAACCTCATCACAGAGAAGTCAGTCCCAGCTGAGATAGACTTCTCCGACTTTTAGCCGGAGTTGATCACGCGGCAGATGCTCAGTGGTTACATCAGGATGTGATCGGAGGCTATCTTTCAGTGCAGCGCTACTGTGTCAGCATTATCTTATCAGATATCGGCGTGTTGTGTAATACTGGTGTTTTGAGCAATAACCACGATTTATTAATGGTTAAAAGATGATCAAAACTTAGCAGAAAAACCCAAGAGGATAAATTTAGTGTCACCCTGAGGACCAGGCTCATTAAAACGTAATAACACGACCTATTCTTACTATAATTAGTGAGAGTGAGAATCATGTATGTCCACAACAGGCGTCATGTCTGCCACGTCTGTGAAAAGCATGGCAGTGTCCCTGTCTTTGTGTTGCCCCCCCCTCCCTCTCTCTCCCTTTCTAAGCTGTTTATCGCCATCTCCGCTAATGTAAACCGCCCATCTGTTTTAAACAAAACACATAAAAACACACACATAGTCATTTCCCACCACGCCAGACCCTGAAAGTAGGGACTGCTGGGTATTCTGGTGGCAAAGAAATATGCTCCAGATGTGAACAAATTGTCCCTCCTTTGCTAATTGCTATTGTGTTCACTCACTGATGCTGATTTTTGGATCTTGTGGATTTTGTGTAGATGGAGCCGAGAGTGCTCGCCATGGATTTGAGAGGTCCATGTGTGTGTTTGGGATCTTGAGCGTGTGTGTGATTGTAAAGCTGGTGGTGTTAAAAGAAGCTGTGAAGCTAAGAGTGTTAAAAAAAAAGAAAGAGAGAGAGGTGAATTGGATGACGGTGGAGGAGCAGTTGGAGATCAGACTACTGTTATATATCGGCCATAAACACACACAGATGTTTCTACTCAGTGCCTGATGAAGGCTTTATTTAAGGGAGCCCATCGCTTTCTTCTGTCGTGTCATCATAGTTTCTGAAAAAGGGCTGGCTTCCTCATCCCTCACAGTGCATCTAATCAGGAGTGATTAGGTGTGTGGTAGCCAGAGACATGCAGAGGGGGGGGGGGCGGGCTGCTCCGGAGGCTGCCCCTGCTGTTGTTGCTTACCCTGTGCATGTGAGAGGTTTCCGAGACAGAAAGAGATGAGAGACAGACAGACGAGTCAGTGCCACGGTATGATGTGGCGTTTCATGAGATAGTTAAAAATCACTCCACAAGTCTAAATAACAGACCGCCACACCACTGCAATCAACCTGACTGCGGTCACAGAGACCACACTGTAATCCAAATAAACAAACAATGGCATAATGAAAGAAGTCTCCCTCTCTGTGCTGGGAAATCGTTTCACCTCATCCATCTTCAACCTCCCGTTTCTCTATCATCTATTCCTGTCCCCGGCTTTCTGTTTGTTTTACAGCATCCTCACATGAGCTGCAGGAGGAACGGCCCGACCGGAGAGCTGCAGGGAGGATTTCCTACAGCAGAAGTCGATTTTGACATCCTTAACATGGCATGAAAACATTCAAATCACCACAGATCATTTATAGAACTCTGTCACCGAGAGACCAAAACCCTCTGCAGGAGTCTGACAGGACTGAACCCCTCAGATGCTGTTTTACACTCAGTCACTTTAGTTTTAGACTGACCTAAACTTGAATGTGTAACTTCTCCCCGAACAACATTCACCGTGACAAAAAAACAAAACAATCAAAGTTTGTTTCTCCTCGTTTCTTTTCATTCTCACACTTTCACAACTACTTTCTAACGCCAGAGTAACCTTTCAAATGTGTTTTCAAAGATGATGATGATGTGTTACATGTGCAGAAATGATCCAACAACTCCAATTCACTTCAACAGAACTCTATGAAATAATTGTTCTTGCTGCAGAGTCATGTCACGTATAAGTCTCATGTTTGGATGAATTTATTTAAATGTGTAATAATGTAAAAAGATATATTTATTTTTTTTCAAACTAAAATCTGAAACTACTAAAATGAGTGATGAGTGATGCATAACCTTCAGAATGAACCTTTGATCTGAAATATAAATGTGCATTTTTATTATAAAACAATATTATAAGCAAGCAATTGACTGGATTTTTTTCTCTTCTCAGTTGAGTTGTTTATTAATTATTATAATATCGAATAATCATGAATAAATGTTTCGTGCTGTCTCATCATCTCCAGCACTGAATCAACTTTTCCGCCTTTCAGCGGGATAAGAGAAACGTCGGAGCTGTGAGGATCAGCGGCAGTACCTGTGATGATGATGATGATGATGATGATGATGATGATGATGATGAGGGTGATGTTGTCGTGGGTTCATCTGTCCTCGGGACAAACTGTGAGCTGGCTGCAGACAGTTTGGACCAGTTTGGACCCGGTCCTCTGCATCGAACACGCCAAAAAAGGATTTTGATGCTTTCATGTTCGGTCGGAAATGTCGCAATTATGAGGAAGAGCTATAGACTACCAATCCAAATGTGAATGGACAGGACGGGAGCTCATTGCGGGGCTGTAGCTTTTTTTAAAACGAGCTGATCAGAGAGCAGCTGGAGTGTCTTTAAAGCATCATGTATTTAATAATGTCACTAAAACATGAAGCACTGATAGACTTGCAGTATGATATGAACTTTATCATGTTTCAGGTCATCTGTAAAAATCAATCCACAGACATGTGACGTGGTGATCCTTTTCCAACAGGACTGAAACACACACACACACTAAAGTGTTATTTTTTTCTATGAATATAAATTATGAGCAGACGGGAGGCACTTGAAGGCATCATTATTGAAGACTCTGGCTCCCCCACCCCCCATCCTCACTCTCTCCCTTGCACAAACACATTCACCCTGCGGGCTTCATGGGGCTGTAGGGAGAGGTGGTGGTGGTGGTGGGTGGGTGGCGGGGTTAGGGGTCATGAGGAAACGAGTTGATGTGCCCTGGAAGTAATTCTTTCACCCCCTCCCCCCCCCCCCATCTCCAAAAAAAACACAAGGTGGGAGAAGCGGGACCACCAGCAGCACCACCACCGGTCTCTAGTCTCTAAACACGTGGGGGGATCCGGGGGCGAGCGAGCAGCCTGGTGATGATGATGAGGGGCTGAAAACCTGCTCCTTCATCAGGACACTTGTTGACTTAAAAAAACATATTTATTTATTTATTTCAAATATGAAGAATGTTTAAGGTTGGCATTGAGTTTTTAATAATTAGACGGGTCACATTTCTGTTTCTTTAAAAAAAAAAGAGAGAGAAATATTAATTTTCAACTCATAAACTCATCACTTTTTAATTAATTCATTAATTTAAATTTATTCAGGTGTGTTTGTTTATTTGTTTTCCTAATGTTGAGGTAACATCAAATCAAATCAAGTTTTATTTGTAATGCCCAAAATTCACAATCATCGCGGTGAAAATGATTAAAACACACTGATTTACGCCTGGAGTCACTTTGCTTTACATTTTGATTTCAAATGGGCAGTTATAGAAAATTATGAAAGAAATAATACAAATAAAAACACACATTTAAAAAAACGAAAAAGAAATTCTTTGTTTATGTAGCTGATGAGAGAAACACTTCATTTTACAGATCAGCACAAAGAATAATCAAACTAATGAAATGAATAAATGTAGATCCATTCGATCAACACACGTCGAGTGATGATTTTTAAGTGAAATAATAAGGTTTAATATTTGATAAGTAGCCTATAATAATCCTGAGAAGTTGTCAGAGAAGTCTATTCAGTTCGTAGCTGATGTTGAATGATCGAAATGAATATTCTTCTCAGGCTTCAAAATAAAAGCTCATGTTTTGTCATGAAGTCACAGCAGCTGCAGGTGTTTTTGGACCGAAACATCAGCTTTGGACTGGCAGAACTTTTTTTGGGGGGGGGAGGACAGTCTGCAGACTGCCTCAAACACCACTAAAACTGTCCCTGTTGAAAAAAAAAAAAAAAAAAAAAAAAAAAAAAGTTTGTGAAAGTGGCCTGACGTCACACTCCCACAATGCTTACCGCCCCATAACTCCGCTGCAGCCTGAGGGGAGCCAGACACACTCTCAGGCCCCAAATATAGAAAAAAATATAGGAAAAAAATCGGAAAAAATAAGAAAAGAAGCGATCGAGGGGAGAAAGAGCGTGGAGCGGTGTCGTGGGGCTCTCTCCCACGGTGGGGTTTGTGATCCGGTCCGCGATGGAAGCTTACCGGGGCTCCATGTGAAATTGACTAATGCGGTGCTGGAAACTTTTTGGTGGGTAAACTGCTCGTTTTTTTTTCTCTCTCTCTCTCAGAGCTCATAATGTGGCTGCACGTCCTCGTGTGTGCATGTGTGCCTTTTAAAAACTCCTTTACGGGGCTGATCGGAGCCTCGAGCTCGCTCACTGACACATCGACGTGCGGCTCCGTGGGTTGTTGTGAACGTGTTTCTGTGGGCTCGGGCACACTTATTGCCTTATTCTGTTTTTTTTTTTTGTTTTTTTTTCGGTGGCAGCGTGGACGGATCTGGGTATTTAATTTTTAATTACGTGATCGCCTCCTCTGCCCCCCTCTCTCTCTCTCTCTCTCTCTGTGTGTGTGTGTGTGTGTGTGTGTGTGTGTGTGTGTGTGTGTGTGTGTGTGTTTTGCTCGACAAATATGTTGCTCTCGAATCAGTGAAGTTATTCAACACGGCGCACTTTGTCCGTCGGCCCCCTTCGCTGTTGACGTTTGATGTTCTTTTGCAACTTTTTCGGCGATCCGGTGAGTTTGAAGCAATTTCCGAATATTTATCAAGTGCGGCATGAAAGTGCAGAGGAGAGGGAGATACAGAGGGAATGTCCCGTGGTGTGTGTGTGTGTGTGTGTGTGTGTGTGTTTGCGAGAGGAGAAAACTGCTAAAAGTTAGTGTAATGTGGAAGCCCTGTATGTGTGTATGTGTGTGCATGTATGTATGTGTGTGTGTGTGTGCATCATGCTGTTACAGACTCTGAATCAGTTTTGCTTGTGATATCTCATCAAACTTAAAGCCACTGTTGCTGACTGGATGCATGTTTATGGGTTATCTGTGGCTTATGTCATGTTTGTCGCCCGATCGGAAGTTTTGTGTCTCTTTTCCTGCGTGTGTGTGTGTGTGTGTGTGTGTGTGTGTGTGTGTGTGTGTGTGTGTGTGTGTGAGAGAGAGAGAGTGTGTGTGTGCTTTTCCTTGGGAGCGGGTAAATAACAAGCCAAGACCCCACCACGGAGGGGGGTTGGGGTCAGAATGTGGGGGTTCAGTTTATGCACTTGTTATTGATAGCTGACTTGGCTGCATGCTTGGACTTTTTTCCTGCACATTTTTGTTGTCAGTCAGAGTGGAAAGAAGCAAAACTAGTGGACGAGTTACAAAAAAGTTACAAATATTCAGCAGCTTGATAATTAGAAAAGGAAAAAATCAAAATATCTATGTATACTGCTCCAATCATGCAGTGTGTCGTCACTGCAGTAACAGATCATCTATTACTGATGCTTCGTCTTGTTGCACTCTTGACTTGGATGATATTTACATGTTTTCAGCTGTAAGTGCACGTCTTGTGTTTGCACAGGAGTTACTAGATTTTTTTTTTTGAAAGTGACAAACACTAAGACCATCATTGGTTTACTGTCACACAAGGCAAAGAAAGTCACAGCATGACGTGTTGGGTATGACTCATTTATGGAGTTTCAGAACAGTTGCCGATCTGCTCTCCTGTCGACTGTTTTTGTGATTCCACCTGCTGCAACCCCCGATTCGTTCCTCATGACCCGAATGCAGCCTGCGATCATCACCCAGCATCAGCTTTACTTGTTCATTCAACAGTTCTTTAAGGAGATCATTGTGTGGGATCAATAAAGTCTATCTTATATTAAGCAGAGAAGTTCTGTGCCAAGTTTCAGTGACATATGATATATAAAGGATTTCAATCCTGAAACAATTGTATCGCTGCAACGCGTGAATTCATGCGATTCTAAAAGCTTTCAAAATATTTAAGGTGGTAGTGAGTTTAGGTGAGCTGTTCTCTCCACCCCTGCAGCAGGTTTGTCTGAGACAAAGTGTGTTCCATCAAGGCCTCCAGCTACATAATAAGGAAATGGAAGTGAGTTTGTCACGAGACAATGCCTTTGTTGCTGCCAGTTGCAGTGCAAGTTGAGACCCATGTGTTGATGTCCGCTCTTCCCTCTCACTGTAACAACCCCTTTTAGCGATGGAGCCGCTCCATGAGCTCGAGCAGATTTCATTTCCTCCAGAGATTTCTCAAACATTTTGGAACATTAAGCGAAGGTTGTCTGTGTTCTGGTGCACCTGTTTTTCTTCGAAGCAGTGGCAGACGTACACAGCTTGTGTCATTGGCATGAATAGTTCTGTAAAACTTGAAAAGATGGGAGGTGAATTTGGGAACGGTTGGAGTAGTAAAGTAACCAAAAAAAAACCTATAAGAGAACTTTAAGATTTAATCAAGTGCTACACCGCTCAGGAATTCACTTTTTGTTATTTTCTCTTTAGCTGTAAGTCATCATGTAGTCCCTCCTCCTCCTCCTCCTAAATATTTTTTTCACAGTCATAAACTCCCGATGATTCGTGTTATTCTGGTGGAAGCATTCGTAGCTGCTCCGCTCTCCCAAACATCCACGCAGCCAGCTTCTTCTCATTAACTCCCATGCATTGCCTTACATTACTTCCATGCTCCTGTGGTTTGGAGGCAGCACGTTTCATGTTTGCCTTTGTGATTGAGTGAATGCGTTTTGCCTGTGAGAGCCTGCACACATGCCTGTTTGTGAGATGGTAGATGTGCATGTGTGTGTGTGTGTGAGAGAGAGAGAGCTGTTTTTGAGCCTGAAGGGAGGTCTTCTCCCCTGAAAAATCCCCCACAATTCTTTGCACCTCTGCGGGCAGCGGCAGCGGTGGTGGTGGCAGCAGAGACGGCAGTGGCGGCAGCAACAGCAGGCTGATTTCCATGAGAAAAGAGCATCAGTTGGGTTAATGGGAGGGACAGCCCTCCGAGGGGACAAATGGTAGTTAATAACCAGGGAAGAATCGGAAAAGCTCTGATCCCTTTCTTTGTACTTCTTCACCTTCCAGAGGCAGGGATGGGATGGGGTATTTGGGGGGTGAGGAGGAGATGGGTGAGGGAACAAGGGACACTGGGTTCATGCTAGAATGGATGTTTTTCGCCGAAGGGCTGCAATAAGATTGTACTATTTGTTATTTTCTCAGGACAGCGGGAGAAACAAAAGCTCAGAGCCTGAGAACTGGAACACAATATGGAGCTTTGAAGAAGTGTGTGTGTGTGTGTGTGTGTGTGCAAACGCAAGGCGTGCTCTTTGTGTATTTGCACTTTTTGTGCACTCACATGTACATGTGTTTACATGCGTGTGTGTTCAGTTTGATTGGATGAGCGGGGAAAAGTTTATTTCTTTGTGATTATGTGAGGTTTTTAAGCCGCTGGTCATTCTGGGGTCACTGTGAGAGAGAGGGATGGTTGGCTGAGATGCTGGAGATGTAGGAAGGAACGGAAGAGTGTACGAGAAAGAAGTCAGGAATATAGAGATTGTCAGGAAGAAAGGGAGGATAAGAAAAAAGAGAGGGAGGCGAAATCTCAGCTCAGGTTTCAATTTTTATTGTGTGTCTAATATCCATGTCGCTCTCCAGCTCTACTGTTTCACAGTGTGATTTGTCTTTCCCACACAGGGCTTCAAATGACAATGAATGTCTATGGTACCAAGTCAGATTCACATTCTTTTTTTTAACTTTGTCTTTAATCTGACGTGTATTTTAATTACAACATTAACATATTTAGTTTGTATTTTATTCAGGAAAAGTTCTCGTACAGCTGCTTGTTTAGCATTTAAGAAAAAAAAGTTTCCTCAAAGAGGAAGTTAAAAAAAAAAAACTACTGATACAAAAACTTCAGTAGTGAAACTTCAAAAAAAACAAAAAACTTCTCAGCCCTTCGATACCCAGTCCTAATCCCTCCCAGCTGGGTGTATGAAGCTGTTTTCTCCCATGTTGGGGTTTCCTTAGTTTTTCTGGGTGTTTCTCGTCCCTTCTGGAACAGTTTCAAACTTCCAGGTTGAATATTAGTGCGGCAAATGGATTGATGGTGCATCAGTTTTGAAAAACAGAACACACGTTCTTCCTCTCGCAACTAAAACGTTAAATTCATAAACCATAAAACATACCATAGCTCAGTTGCTGATACAGACTTACTTCAATATGAGCAAGTAGGTTTCATGGCTCATGTTGGCTGACATTACCAGAACTAGTTAGATATTGTTCCAGTCAGTTCTCTGATACATTAAAGTGAATAAGCACATTTCTAATTCATAGACTGGATTTATAGACTAATTCATGGTCTGGTCATCATTTCTCTAAGTGACAGTACTGAGACAGTGTGCTGATTCTGTGCTTATGTTACAATATGTTCAGCTACATTATGCCAATACTGGCAGTTTGTTGTCAGTCGTGTGTGGCAAAGGTGAAGAAACGGACATTACTGAGTCAGTTTGCTGATTTTCGGACTCTTTATGTGTGAAAGCACGTTCGGGACAATGGGAATGGTAGTTTGACCAAATGATCTGAACTCAGGATCCAGTTACAGTTGGAGCTTTTTGATCTGCATCAGTGGTTGGATTTGGATGGAGTTGACTCTGTTGTGAGTTGTGGTTTAAGGCTCTGGAGTAACTTGGTATGAGGGTGTTGTGTTAAAAGCTTCCTTTGTCGGTTAATGACTAATGACTAACGACTCTCTGCTTGTGCTACTGATACGTTTAAGAATGCACAATAATTTCCACCGTGCAAATGTTAAATAGGTGCATTTAAATAACTCTGATTATACAAAGGAAGACAGGAATTTCACAGTTTTAGTTTCCATCGTGAAAGCTGAGCACTGTACTGATTCATACAGCCACTCATGAATATCATAGGCTCTTATTGTAATTGGAAGAAAGTTTACTGGGTGCAGAAACAAGCAGAAAACATCACTCTTTACCTTCTTCATAGTAAATACAGCGCATATACATTAACTATGTTCAGTTGGCAGCGGTGACAGAGAGAATAATGATGCTTTGCTGTGTAATAGACTGATTGGAAACAGACATACAAATGTGCGGTGCAGCACACACACACACACACACACACACACACACACACGCACACAGATATTTACAAGGCTAATTAAAGTAAAAAAAAAAATCCCTTCACATTTTCATTTTTGTTATGCATAGGCACAAAGCTAATAATAAAGGCACACATGCTCTCATTTACTCACACTCTCACAGAGGCTTTTTGGATCAGTGCACATTCTGACGGGCCCTGCAGTATGCCGGTCAGAAATAGTAAGAGGATGCTAGATGCTTGAACCACATACTGCCACTTTTCCTTGTGGATCTTTTTCTAGGAAGAGCGGGGCAGCTGTGGCTTTTCAGAACCTAGATCCATCCATCAACCAGCACCCATGGTTTACACCACGCAACACACACATACACACACACACTCTTTCCTCTGCCTCTTTTCACTCCCCTCCTCTCTCCATTCTCCATTTCCATGTATCTTAATTTTTTTTGTTTTCTTCTTCTTTTTTTTTTTTCTGTCCATCCATCCCTCTCTATTTTGCCCCTCATCCTTCTCTCCCAGACAGAGTTTACAGCCCCCGGGCCACTTCCGCCAGGCTGTCTGCAACAGATTTATTAATAGGCTTTTCTCTCTCTGCAGTAAACACAGCGTTGGTTAAGGGGTCGTCTCTCAGACACTGATAGACTTGTACTTAACCTTAGGCACTGACTGACTCAGGAATAGAGGAAAGTCTGTTAGTTTCAAAGATGATCCACCGCAGATTAAGTCAAAGAGGGATCGACTGCTGGAAAGAAACACAAGTAGGAAACACAAATGACTTGCAGTAGATGAACTAACAAGGTTTATATCTGGCATCGTTTTTGATTAGTCGGGAGTTTGGTCTTTTAGGAGTTTGGTGAGGCGAGAAGACAGGGTGTCAGAGTGGATGTCATGTCACAAACAGCCTGCTCATAGGCTCCGGCTGACTTTTTAATGTTTCAAGTTAAAGTGAGAAACCTGTAAGAGCACGTTAAACACACATAATCAGGATTGCGCGTAAAGACTGAGGACAGCTACATGTCCCTGTCTGAAAGAAAAATATTTGTCGTAGAAGACAGGGAACTAGAGAAAGAGAATTTCAGTGTATTGATTACGTAATTAAACAAGCAGACAGGAGTTAGATTTCCATTCTTAATGTTAAGAGAGAAAAGACTCGTGTTGCTGTCTCGGGTACAAATAATAAAATTTATTTTTACCTGTAACCCAATAAAATGATTTCATATGAAATGCTCTTTGGCTTGGGAAGTAACGCTGGATTAGTTTGCTACCGTTAGAAGTAGAAGAAATATTAAGATTAAATAGAAAATTGAAATTGAAAAGATAAATTGACATTTCTAGAAGAATTACTACAGTGTTTTACTTTACAGTGAAGTGAAAAATGAACCTTTCTACTTCAGTAAAAGTTCTGAAATAAACAATGCAGGTCAAAGAGGAAGAAACTGCAGATTTGCTCCAGCGATTGTCAGTTTGATAACTTCAAAAGTAAAACAATCATTACTCCGCCTTAAACCCCCTGTCATGTCCTGTGTTACTGTCGTACCTGTCCACATGGATCATTTGGAACAATAGAAACCCTTCGTATTCACTGCCTGAACCTTCGTCTGCGTGAAGTGACTGATCATAGCTGGTTAGCAGGTCGAATCAGCCTGAGGCGTTTAGAGCAGTTCTGGACCATCTGCTCAGATATCTGCAGAACACCAAATGAGCCACTGCTTCAGCTGCCTGTCATCATGTCGGACTGAAGAGAGAAAAAAAGGAAACGATATGCTGACCCCCTCATGGTTGTTACAGATGGAGCGTGTAAAGAGTGCTGGTATCGCTGCAGACGTGGATCTCTTCAGAGAAGTGGAACAGAGATTCCGTTGTGTGTTTTACAACTGCAGCCAACACTTTTTTTAAAAATGATTTTATTTTGATTTAGCTGTTGTTTGTCTTCTAAACAATTTAATTATCGTTTCATCAAATAAAATGGCAGGAAAAAATGAAAAAGAAAAAAAGAAAAAAGAAAATCCTGAAACAAGCAAAACAGTTTTCATTTTGGTGGGAAAAATGACTTCAATGATGAATTCATTATCAGAAATCAATTCAGAATTGATGATTCAATCCTGTCAGTCGGGTAATTGATTAATTGACTGATTCTATATTTTTTAAATGTGTTTTTGGATACTTATAATTTATTCTGTATTTATTATGAATTTTGTTTTGAAGCGTATCACTTTTGATTGCTGATCATGTGATTTGCGATTAAATAAGATAAGTTGCGCACTATTGCCTTCACAGCGATGAAGTTGATTTGACTTAAAAACATAGATTTCATTCATAATTCGTCCATCATTATTGTTGTTGTTGTTTTACGTTTACATGGTTAACTGCGGCTGGAGCCAAAGTGGAAGCGTTGTGGTAAACTGGTACAGAGGAATGCACCAGTTCTAGACAGTCTAGTATGCACATGCAGAGAAAGGACCGATGCATGCCAAAGTGTTGTTGAGATTCAACACGTGACTCAGCACAGAGTTATGTATGTGTGTGTGTGTGTGTGTGTTGTGTGTTAGCGGCACAGTAATATCTGGAATATGGACCTGGTCTGTCCAGCTTGGTCTAGAGATGCCGATTAGTGAGTCAGCGAATGGGAAACCTGATCCAGGCGGAGAGAGGGAGCGTAACTCCTGACTCACACACTCTCTCTCTCTCTCCCACATATGCGCACACACACACACACACACACACACACACACACACACACGGCTACAGTAGCAGTGACAGATGATTGCGCTGCAATGAGCGGGGAAAAAAACGGGGAGAAAGTCGAATGTAGCCACAGTGTCTGATGACACATCCCCTCTTCCTTCCTCTGAAGTGATTTTTAATAACGCCTCCAGCACCCCGCCCTGCTCAACAATCCCATACTCACCAAATAATGCCAAGGAAAACCTCCAACTCCCCCAGTAGACAAAAGAAACGTCTCCACAGCTCATGTGTGAGTGCTCACTGAGTGAGATGCAGTGGGAGGACGGGGGGAGTGAAATTGATCTAAATGAGCTGATTAATGTATCGATCGATGGACTGGATACCTCCTGAGATTTAGAGAGAAAGGATAGAGGGAAAGAATAGGATGTGGAAGTTTAAATAACTTCATTCACACTGACGACTTGTAAAAATCTCGACATGTAAACACACAGAGAGAGAGAGGCTGTTAAACCTTTATGTCTGCTAAAACTGCATGCATGGATTCAGCTCTACTGTGTAGTTACTCTGTAGTTATGCCACAGTAATTAATATTCTATTACAAGTTAAAGTCTGCATTTCAAATATTAGAAAATGCACTTAAAGTACCAAAAGTTGAAGTCCTTGTTATAAAGAGTGTCCTCAGTCATCATTTCTATACTTATAAGCAGCACTTTAACATTGTTTGCTTCAGTGGAGCTAATTTTAAATACTTATTTTGTAGTTTAATTAATTAATAATAATAATAATCAAATCTTGCACAGTGATTACATCTCTGTACATTTATAGCTAACTATTAACTCTCAAATAATGAGGCTAAGTTAAATCAAATATTCCCATCTTAATAATGAAGTGTAAAGTAGCAGAAAATGAAAAGACCTCAATAATAATAATTAATAACAACAATAATAATAAGAATAATAATAATAATATAATAATAATAAATAATAATAAACTAATAATAATACACAATTCATGTCATTATTTGTTAATTACAATAATTCATTAATTACAATACTGTGTAAAACACTGTAAAGTAAAATTCATGAGAAATGTTTCATATGATTATGTGCGTATGTAAAAGCAACATTACTGAAAATAATCATCTCCTTATTTTGTGTGAAACATACATTTAAAATGAATTGAATGAATTGAAGAAATTGAATTCATTTAATTTTTTTTTAGATTTTATTCATGTAAAAGTGATTTTATTCCCCACAGTCTGTGATACCTGCATCCATATCAGAATAATCGTTACCAAACAACAACACAATTGACCAATCGAATTGAGCATTTAACACAAGCCCGTGATAATTAGTGTTAATACTCAGTCGGTTATCATGTTTGTTGATGTTAAAATGTCCTCCATATGTGCTTGTTATATTATATTATATATCATATATATATATATATATATATATATATATTATATATATACTATAATATCTATCTATATATTAGATATATATATCTTTATAACCAAAACATATAAAGCAGTTATTACATCTGATCATAAATGATAACTCAAACGCTCCAAGAAAGTTTTGCATCCCTTCATCATGATCGTCACACTCATCCTCTGTCCTTCATCACCTGTTAGCCCCCCCTCCACCTCTCAGCCTTAATGCTGTGTTTTGATCAGAAGCTGAGCCTCCCTCACAGTGCATTTCTCTGTCTCCCCCCTTTCCTCAAGCATACTTCTCCTTCTCATTATTTCCTCGAGTGTACTCCTCTGTGCCATTCTCTTCTCGGAGCTTTGAATTTTCCCCCCTTCTCTTCACTCGCGCTGTTTTTCTTTCCTCCGCGACCACTTACCAAATTAAACCCCTCACCCACTCAAATGCATTCCATCAGCTTCATAAACACACACGTGGTACCAAACATGTAATGGTACTCTCTGAGGGACTTCCTCCTCTTTCCTTACATCTCTCCATCTATTCTCTCCCCCTCTCTGTCTCTGTCTCTCTCTCTCTCTCTCTCGGCTCAAAGTCTCGGTGAACAACAACAAGTTGGAAAAATGAAAGTGGGGTGACAACTGCGAGTCCCCTTTCTGCGTCCCCTCCAGGGCCAGTGTGAAGTTTTCAGTTTGATTGAAGGCCTCTTTTCTGTGGTGTGCGGTGTGAAAGCTGTCCTAATTGAATGATAAAGTGCCCCGAGATGGAGTCCAGTGAATAGCCAACAATGGCCAGCCTGTGTGTGGTAGAGGGATTTTGGTTCACATCCAGCCTCTGCCTCTCTACTCCGAGAGGGGGCCTATTATAACACTCTCTGCTGGACTCGGTCACGTGATGTTGCCTCGCTCCCTGCTACCCACCCTCCCCTCTCCTGTCTCCCCCTCCCCTGTGTAGCCTGGCCAATCCGGTCACATCACTGGCCTCCTCTTTACTCTGCTGGTTTGGTTGGATGGTCTCATTTTGCCAGCGAGTGACTTTCAGCAGCTATCGGTGTGTGTGTGTTTGTGTGTACGTGTGTGTATCTGTACATATCTATTAAGTCAAAGTGCCCTCAGCTCTGTGAGTCTGTCCACTGCTTCTCGGATGTCTGTAGTTACAAAAATGTAAAAAAAAATCACCAGATTTCAAGTCACATTTCTGGTTATTTTTTGGTTCGTTAACGCATTCAAACGAAGCAGGATCTACTTTAGTTACAGCTCATAGTGTGTGTGTGTGAACATGAGTTATGAGCAGTGCAGTGCTCTGTCTTTCTAAAGTGTTTGAACAAGTTTTTTGGGCTCTGAAGATGTTAAAGTATCCGATACAAGAAGCAGCAAAGAGAGTACAGTCTATAGTCTGCTCTATATGGAAAGTGTCATGAGATAACTTCTGTTATCATTTTGATGCTATATAAATGAAATCAAATTAGATTGAATCAAATCTGCACATTGCACTTTACTTTGCAGAAGCTCTCAGACATCTTTACCTCTCTGTTTCTGTTTGAATCTTCTCATCAACACATACAGAATTCAGCAGCACAAAAAAAAATTCTAATAATTTAATTTGCACTGCATTTGTTTTTGTTTTGTTTTTTACTTGTTTTTTACTAATGTATATCAGATGAACTGTGGCTGGGCTCGAGTCTTAGTAAGACACATTTTTTACAGCCGTAGTAAATTTACTGTACATTGTTTCCTTTTTTTATTCCTTCCTCAATCGTCTTATGACCCTTTTGATTTATCAAAGACCCCTTGAGGGGGCCCGACCCCTTAATTGAGAATCACGGTATTAGAGGTATGTTAACTTCAAATAAAATGAAAAATAGGCTCAGCCAGCTCCAGGTTTAGGTGTAATCACCTTTTCTCCCCTGTTCTGTTGAATACTTCAACATAATTCTGAAAGTTTCATGCAAAAACGAACATTTTCTCCAGACCTGCTCTGAGGTTCACCTGCTGTTTGGCCGTTAGTGTTGATCTCCCTCCATTCTCAGCTAGATGGCAGCATGGACACCAAGAACCCAATCAATACTTATACTGATTTATCAGTGATCCTCACCATCATCTGATATTTAGTCCTGCTGTGGTTTGTGTGGGGTAACACATGGAGGAGTTGAGTTCACAGGTTTTGTCCTGACAGGGAGTGGTGGGTGTTAGCAGGCACAGAGGGGCAGAGGATGGGTGTGCAGTCAGGAGCTGTGGTACGGATGCTGGACAATCTGTTAACTATTTTACCCTCCAACTGAAACCTAAACCTTTCTCAGAGAAAGACAGAGCCTTCTTACATCGCCCCCACCCGCACGCACACACACACACACACACACACACACACACACAGTCTCACACTACACACACATTTAAAGTGTTGGAGAGGTAGTGAGGTGGAAGACCACCCTCTGGCATCCCAGTCATTCAAATGAGTGTGTGTTTTTATCTCTGGGGGCTGGAAGAAAGGAGAAGAAACGTGCTGTGGTAAAAATGTGTTAATGAATAACTCCTGAGCACCGACTCACTGTCACTTCTTCCTTCCCAAAAAAACTCTTTCTTTCTTTCTTTCTTTGGTAATATTGGAGAAGTGTTTTTATCTTTCATTCTGTTTTCTTGGTGCTTTATCAGTTGAGCTGAATTGAATTTTCTGGAGACATAGATATGACACTCGTGCTTCTGTAATATATAATATATAATGATGGTAATTAACTACAGTGTGTACTACACTTTTAGTGGAAATCAATATTTTCATAATTTATGAGAAAAAGGATTCAAGGGGCGGTTGGTAGCGTAGTGGGCTAAGCAGCCGCCCCGTGTGTGGAGGCTATAGTCCTCGCTGCAGCTGGCCCCGGTTCGAATCCCGCATCGGACGGCTAATTTACTGCGTGTCACTCCCTTTCTCTCTGCCCCCTGCTTCCTGTCTATCTTCAGCTGTCCTATCATTAAAGGCCAAAAAAATTATCTTTAAAAAAAAAAAGGATTTCAAGCTCAGGATTTAATTTTTCGTTACTTTCCTTTTTTAAGTTGTGATTGCAGCTTTGTGTGTGTGTGTGTGTGTGTGTGTGTGTGTGTGTGTGTGAGAGATTTATTTTAACATGCTGACAGAAAATGTTATTAATGATAAGATAATGTTATTTCTATTTAGTTCACAGTAAAACAGCCATGCTAACAGCTCTGTGAGGCTGTATTTAAGCCTCTGAGCTAAATGCTATGTGTGAAATGTCTACCTTCAAAGTGAAGTCATTGGGATTCATCCTCTTGGGACCATGCATGTCATTCATACAGCAGTATGTTATTAGCATAGCCATATGCTCTTATTGTTTTAAAACCATAGTTTAAAAACAATATGAAGAGATAGGAACCTCGATATAACTGAACTCATAAATACACATACTGTTTTTTGTAATGTGAGCAGAGGTGGACTTTGATTCAGGCGAGGTGACTGACCTAAAAACACTGTTACATTACTGCCCAATTCCAATCCAGTAACTAGTACTGGGTTCAAACACACATTAATTGGTCATAAATCACCTGTCAGGACAGCCATTTTCTTTTATTAAAATTTGCCTTCACTTGTATGTACTGTGCGTATACATTAGATTAAAGCACTCTCATCACCAACACCACCTCTACATGTTTATCCCTTTATCGTCCGCTGCACTTCCATGCTTCCATCACTGGTACTGGCTGATGTTTGTCCACTGATCTGCAGGTTATTACATGTGCTGTTATGCAAACTGGACCTTTCTGTTCATGTTGCAGACTGCAGGTTTTCTTATTGTAGTTGTTGTGAGGTTGTTCATTGCGAAGTTGAGTTCGATTGAAATGTTTCTGCTTTCAAACACACATTCTCTCCTAAAATGAGGGGAGTATGTAACTGTACGACATGTTCTATATGTTTTCTTATGAAACCAGCACTGAATGTATCCACTAACAAGTGCTGTGTGTGTATCAGAGCCTGATAGATCTTCTTGTGCCACAGAGCTCCATTGTCATACAAAAACTATTAAAAACACATCAGGGAGCCACAGTGTTGCACTGAGTGACTGTTTCATACACCCAAATGCACATTAATCTGCTGTTGTTAATAGTCCACAACAACAAAAAAGATACTATTTCCACATGAGTAACATTTGATTAAGATAATTCAAAAATTCAAAAATTAATGAGGCCTCTTTAAACATGAGACTACATATAGTGTACATTCAGTAGGAACTAGTGGACTGACACTTGTTTGTTTCGTTGTTTGCAATAAGAAAACTGCAGAATATCATCAGTTCAGCCAAAAAAAATCTTCTGTTTATTAGTCAAAATGTTACTATGCAAATTATAACACAAGATCAGATATCTACAAAGTATTTTTTGACTCCAACTCTGATGTTGACAAATCAAGTGACAGTCGATTTATGAGCTCATTAAAAGAAACAAGAGCTGAAACTTCGTTCAGACACCTCGGCTATGAGGAGCTTCACATACAAATTCCCAAGTGCTCTCTTTTTCCTAAATTTGAAATCTGTACCCAGCACTATGCCGAGCTCGCTGGGATCTTTTTTTTTTTTATGTAAGGTAACATGAGAGCAGAGCTGCTGTGATGCTAAAAACTGAGTTGGCAGCCTGCTGAGACTTAATGAATGTAGCAGACAGCGGAAACACTGAATGTTGTAGTGATGCCGACACAGAAAGTGTATTTAATGTGGATCGGTTTCATCATGGTCGATACGTAATCCACCCAATCGACCAGATTCACTGATTGGTGCATCCCTGGATGACAAAATGAGTCGATTCATTTATAAGCGAATAGAAAACGAATGAACTATTTTTATAAATAAAGCGATGAACTGATTAATGCATTAGTTGCTGCACTAATATCACACAACTTTAAGGCGCAGGACATAGTTTTTGTAGCCTCTCCTTCCCTTGTGTCCAAGACTGAGTGGCCCACCTCTCAGCTGTTACCCAATAGGTGCTGTTCTGCTCCAGTACAAAGACTCATCTGTGAGCTCTGACACTGGAGAGACAAGACTGGCTCCATGTCACTGCAGAGCAGGAGAAGGTTAAGGTGATGTGTGCGAAGCTTTGCTTGTTCTAATATGGTTCAGTCAGGCCTGTGAATGGAAAGCCCCGGTGTGTCATCTTTTTTTTTTGTTGTTGTTGCTGCAGTATCTCTCTAAGGCATACTCTGTCTCTGTCACACTGCTTCTCTGAACTGGAATACCCCCACGTGAACATCAGCGGCTGCTGTTTTCAACATCTGTGTTATCTGCTCTTCTTTTTCTCTTCACTCCGTTGCTCTCTCTTCTCTTTTCATCTCGTCACATTCTTGTTATGTTGTTATGTTCTCTCGCTCTCTCTCTCTCTCTCTCTCTCCTTCCCTGTCGTACGGCTGTCATCTGCCTTGAAGGTGCCTGCAGCCTCCGATTCTCAGAATGTGATCAAGTTTCAAAAAAATTCAAGGAATGCAAGCTGCCCACTGCCCATTTTTCAAGGCCCTGTTTATGCAAGAATGTTATTTTTACAAGTCTCTACCTTTAACCCCCCCCAACTTCTCACAGCATACACACTTTCCTCCTTTTCCCTTCCTTTACCCTGAACATCCTTTAAAAATACACATGGAGAATGGATAAAGAGCGGGTGGTGGTGGTTGGATGTCGGGACATTCAGCAAACAAGAAACAAAACAGGAAAATTAGCAACAGAGTGAGAGGCGTAAGGAAAGGAAAAAGCGTGGAAAGGCTGTGGGATCTATTGAAACCTGTAGATTTCTGTAAACAAAAGCCCTTTTAACAATGCCTGTTGTTTTAGGCTGAGCTGACGTTGCCGAACTTAGAGATTGTTTGTTGCTGACCCCATCTGAATCAGAGAGAGCCGGTGGCAGTCCAGGGAAACAAAAGTGTCAGAGTCCCAGCGGCTGGATGGATGGACTGGCTCAGTCCACAGGCTGCATGTGTTTCAATCAGAGCAACTAAATCATCAGTGTGTGTGTGTGTGTGTGTGTGTGTGTGTGCGCCGTGTCTTTCATAGATAGGCTGTGTTATTCGGTGAGCTGTAAAACACTCTACATACTAGACTAGATATTAGTATTCAGGCCATTTTGTTACCAAAGTGTCTACTGGCTTTAGGAAATAGATCCAAAGACAGTCAACAGTCACTTCATTATGGAAATATGACATAATAAGCACCATGGTCAAGTCTACGTTAACATCACCACAGCAGTCTAACTTGGTTTTGACCTAAAAACATTTCTGTGTCACTTCCAATCTGCCACAAGTCTGAACTGAACACTGCCAGCAGGGTAAAGCACACACAGAGAATTAACAAATGTAATCAAATCTGTTCAATAAGCCACACACAGAGAATGAGACAATGAGTTTTACATTATTGATCAGGACTACAATCAAACCACGGTATTCAGAGTAGTATTCAATTTTATTTATGTAACCCCAAATCATAAGAGAAGTTTCCACACAGAGCAGGTCTAGACTGTTTATAATATTATATACTCTTTATAATATTATTTGTAGAGACCCAAAAATTCTTCAAATGTGAGCATTGGATTTATGGCATTAAATAGAGCTTCAACAGCAACATGATGTAGAGTCGCATGTGAGAGGAAAATATGTTTATTTATTGAGGAATACCCTGTTATTACTGATTATTAATATACTGAATGTTTTTACGTGATCAGATGAAATGGGTATGTGAAATGTGTAGCTCATAGATAACAGAGAAGTCATCAGCTCATTGTAACGTTTTAGTATCTTTCAGCTCGTTGTTTTGGTTCAGTCTGATCTGTGGCATTTCCAGTGACAGTGGATCCACTGTGCACTAACTGCTCAGCACCAAACAGACACAGTTAGTGACCAGCTGGTGAGCATGCAGCAGTTAAAGAGTCAGATACGTCCTTCAGGAGATGGTAGGGACCAAAGAACAACTCTGTGGACTTTAGATACAATCACACCTGCAGGTGAACGCTGTTTGCCAGCACATGAGCTGTATCAAGTTAATAAGGTGATGGTAATCATTGCATCACGTTGTTAAGTCGAGGATGGCTCTCTGAACGAGTAGTATGACTTCATTTTGCATATTTGATACAGTGGAGGAGGCCAGTGGTTGTAAAAGTGGACATGTTTGTTGTGTCCGCAAAGACTCTGCTCTTTAAACATGTCGAGAGAGAGAGAGAGAGAGAGAGAGAGATTGGCGTGATGCCCACTGGCACTGTGCCCACATCTCCGCTGCTGTGGAGCTCCGTGTCACGGCCAGGACTCCCTGCCAGAAGGGCTTTCCCCAGAATCACCTCTGCACACACACACACACACACACACACACACACACACACACACACACAGACTCCTCCACACACAAAAAAACCACATGCCTTACACTCAGTCATGCTGCCCATGTGTTTAGTGTCAATATTTTGATAAAGCTCTGCCAGGCAAACAGTATATCCTGTGTTAATGGTCTGACTTGGCAGTTTTTTTTTACTGCTTACCAATAACGAGGATGAAGTGTGTTTTAACTGGTGTCAATGTAAACATCATGAGGATGCTAAAGTGTTGTAGGTTTTCCAAAGTACATTTAGTTAACCGATGCACTTTTTCCGACATTTTTTTTTAATAGTTGGTAGGGACTACTTTACAGATTCAAATTTTACATTTTTACATTACATATCACATATTATCTTTTAAAAACAACAATCCACCAGTGCTCAGAGCGCACAGTCCAGGCAGTCCGGCTAACAGAGTGAGCTAACAGCAGCTACAGTTGTCAGCAGTTTACTGAAACTGACCAGGGAAATCGACCAACCAAGTAAGCGAGCTACAGAGCTGCTGGTCGCAGATAAAAATCCAAGTTTACATGTTAAATAACCAAAGTTCCAATCTGAAGAAGAACATTTCACATGTAAACCTGTAGATTCTCATAGAGAAGTTCACTTACCATGTGTAACTGATTCAGTGTCAACACTTAATCAAAAAGCAGCGTCTCGTCTACTGACCGTTGTCTAACAAAATCAAGAGAATGCATTTTTTTAAATTTGCCCTGAAGAAGTTGTATATGAGATGAGAGTATGAGTGTGACGCACGGCTGCACGAGTGTCATCCATCCTCATTCAGAGAGTGCGCAGACCGACGTGCGTTACATGATCGGTGGTTGGTGAGAGAAATTGTTCTAAGTACAACCACCCCAGCTGCTTTCTTCAGAGAGCGAGAGGCGCCCTGTTGCTGTTTGTTTGTGGAGCCAGTTAATTTTCTAATTAGTCTCCACCGAACCCCAACCATCATTAAAGGAATGATGTGTGTTACCCAGATGTCTCTGTCGATCCGATGGTGCCAGCCTGGGCTCAGATAGAGAGACTGACAGAAGGAAAGTCGGATGACAGCGATAATGAAGGCGAGTCGTGGCTGTGATGATTATGATGTTGATTCTATGCCGCGTCTCTGCTCACATGACATTGCACTTTGATGTAGTTTATGTTTGTGGGAGATGTCTTACAGTGTGTGCCAGCTTTCACACACACACACACACACACACACTGGAAGACTTGAGGTCTGCTTATTTTGATAGGTGCCTCCCAAACACATCAGTGGTGACCACAGCAGAAGAAGACGGGAGTGAAACCGACTAGAGAAAAGAGGAGAAGATGAGGATCCTAACGAGCGCAGGCTGATTTCTGGGTGTTTGAATTGGCATGTGGGACAGAGAAGAGAGGAGGAATGAGTGATGGAGGGTCGAGGATATGAAGGAGGAGCAGATGCACTGGCAGGAAGGAAGGAGGTGATGGGAGGAAGTAGTAGCGACGATCCAAACAAATGCAAGATGAAAGAGGGGACAGTTGTCTGTACTTATTTAATGCATCTTGGGTTGATTATCAACAGCAGGAATGAATGAGGCTTAGTCGGTGTTTCCTCTCTTCAAGGCAAACTCCAATTTGAATTCTCCTTTTTTTCTGTAAATCTACAACGATGCAGTTATGGTGACTTTTTTTTCCCATTTTCCAAGTGAGGATAACGCTGCATTTGTTTCTGTAAACCCAGTCTAAGCTGAGGGATACTTAATGTTTTTTGGTTTCGTATCCACAGTCACTGTGTTAGCTACCTCAAAATCTGTGGCTCTGACTCTTCTGCCTCTATAAAATTGGCAAAGACGTGGATCGTCAGCAGCACCTGAGACGAGCCAAACGACACCTGAGTGCTCGAACAGGCCGCCTGTGTGTGGGCGCCCACCTGTCCATCAAATTGTCCACACAGTCCACTGCGGTGCAAAACTCTGCGTCTGTGCCAGGGAGTGGGGGGTGACACCATTTGTGGACGAGCACCTCACAGAACCCCAAATAACAATCTCTGAGTTATCCTTTAAAGCAGGGGTGTCAAACTGGTCCACAAAGGGGCCGTGTGGCTGCAGGTTTTCCTTCCAACCAAACAGCAGCACACCAGACTTGACTCATTTAATCAACTGATCTCAGTCTTCAGAGAGTTGATTGGTCAAACTGTGTGCTCTTGGTTGGTTGGAACTAAAACCTGCAGCCACACGGCCCCTTTGTGGACCAGTTTGACACCCCTGCTTTAAAGCCTCTGCATGGAGGTTTTTCTAAGGAGAAGTCGCCTGACATTTAAATGACATACTTCCTCTCGCCTCTGGCTTCTGAGTTCAGTCTCTCACTGAGCGTTTCTTTGATCTGTCTTTCTGAAGAAATTAACTGTATTCATTGGGTTTACTTTACAAGTAGCACTTGCTGTCAGAGGTAGAAATCTTTGTGATCTTAACAAAGTTAAACAAGGATTAAATTAGTAGCTAACCTCTTTTTCTTATCTAACCTACAAACATGAACACACGTCATGTCCTGGAGAGAGCAACCAAGCATTCACTGATTTGACTCACGGCGCAGAATAATAGACACAACCACAGATCAACACTGAACAACAGGTAACAGCATTAGCTCCAGCTGGTTAACTGCCTGCGTGGCTATTATGACGTATTTCTAGCACCTACAGATACTGCATCAAATTATGATTTGGTTATTAGAACTTTGATTAAATAGGTTTACAAGGCAAACACCAAATGTGTGTGTGTGTGTGTGTGTGTGTGTGTGTGTGTGTGTGTTTATGTGTGTCTGTGTGTGTCTGTGTGTGTGTGTGTGTGTACTGATTTTAAAGTGTTTTATGTGTGCATGTTTTGAAATGTTTGATTGGAGTTCAGAGTTGTGGCTCTGTGCATTCAGTGTGTGTGTGTGTGTGTGTGCTTGTCTCTAAGTGTGTGGCCTGTGGTCTCACTAACAGACAAAGTGTCAAATGGGCAACGTGGACTCGGTGTCACCCCCAACAACCTGTCTGACCCCTGTAATCCTCCTCACCAACTCAGTACAGCACACACACACAGACACAGACACACACACACACAGATATTATTAGAAGTTTAACAAGTGAATCTAATTAATGTGTCTTTATTATATTTAATAGTGTGTACTAAACCTGCAGTGTCACCGTCACCTTTGTGTATTTAAATATTACAGGACACACATTTGTGCGTGTACACAGTTGTACCAGATTAACTAAGCGACAGTATGGTTGTTGCCTTTAGCTGCACCATCAATGTGCTCCTGTGTTGTGTTGCAGATAGATGATTGAAGCTGACTGGCTAAAGTTCAGTTGAGGATCTTGTTTTGGAGATATGAAGAAAGAATTGTTTACAGTTTACCCTGAAGCACTTTCTGGAAGTTTGTCTCCTTCACTCTTTGTGCCGTGGCTGTCGTGTCATGAGTTCATTCAAATGTGTTTGTGAGTGTTTTTCACTGAATCATTCTGCACTGAGCGCCACAACATATCTTTAACTAGAATGTTAGTCTAACTAGTCTTTGTTTGGAGTTTATGAGCACATTTATTTAATTCAAAACACTGTTCAAACTCTGCTTACGGAAATGTCAAAAGTTCACCACTTCTTGTAGAATATATCTTTAGATAATACACTTTACACGTTACATTTGTGTTCAATCGGCAGGAAAATGAAATGCCTTTAAATGAGTGCAGTGACAGTTAAGGGAAATTAGCTTCTTTTTTCTGTGGCAGGGTGAAGTCAGGAGGCTGCAGTGCAGAAGTGAAGGTGTTCTTTGGTGACAGTTAGATGAGCCCTGCCTTCTTCCCCCCCAGCCAGACCACAGCCTGGGCTATCTTTAGCCAGGACACCAGGGCAGCAGTGCTGGTTTTATGGCCACATCCCGGCCCAATGTGGCCAGGACTAACTGTCGGGATGGGTGAGGGTTTGGCATGGCAGAGCTGAGCTCTGGTTGGGGGAAGGGACTCTTCCTCTCGCCCTCCACCCCTCCTCTCTTCATGTGTAAGAACTTCACCCTGGGTCAGAAAACACAAGCAGGAGAGGAACTGAAACTTGGGGGAGGAGGGGAGGAAGGATGGAGTGAGTGAGAGAATGAGAGAGAGAGGGAACACAGTTGAAATAGACGAGGGGTTTCGAGCTGCGCTGTTATTTCAGTACATGATGGAGCTGCTGCGGACGTCTTGCTTACTACTTACTACTTGAAAATGTGAAATCATGAAATCACAGCATAATGACAGCAGAGAGAGGTTCTTTAGTTTTGATGCTGGGTGATGTCACTTTATGCTCTAGGATATTGTGATATAACTTGTTATAGTGTACATGTTTTATTGTTTTTTTTTAATGTTTTGTAGATTAATCAAGAAATAGTTGGTAGATGAATTGCTAACGAAAATAATATTTGAGGCAATGAAATGCAGTTTATCATCTAAACAGAAGTGTAGGGGAATGTACATGTTTGTAGAAATGTAGAAATATTAGTGGATATATATATATATATATATATATATATATGAGAGAAAGAGAATATAATATATATATGTATATGTATATGTATATGTATATGTATATGTATGTGGAGCGGTTACAGTCAGCATTTGTGGTCTAAGTGTATGTAGTAGTTGTACAGTGTGGGTTATTTAGGTTAAGATATTTGGTATAGATAGTGGCCATCAGTGGGTATTCTCTTTATTTAAATGTCCCATGTATGGACGATAAGTTATATAGATTTCTTTTGCATATCTAGTTCACATAAAAATGGAGCAGTGATATTTGCACATTGTCACCTAAAGATGATTGTGAACATCAGCACGAGGAGAGGCGCAGATTTCAAAATAAACACTGACCCACAGACGGTCAGACAAATGCATATTTATTATTATAATCATTTTTTAGTAAGGTATGTGTGTGCCTTCGACATCTTCAGCGTAAAGACTCAGCTCACAGAGCACGAGTGAAAAATAAGTACCTGCGTACACCCTGCACTACACCCCTGGCGGCCATGCTGCCTTCATCATTCCTGGCTTCCAGTCCTGATCAATGTGGTCAGTCGAGCATGACCTGCCACCCCCCCACCACCACCACCACCCACCCTCATCTCTCCGAAATCACTTGACTGGTGCAAAGACCCCTGACTCCACCGCTGCAAGTGACTCCCGTTTTCCCTCCCTTTTTCGTCATCCTTTATCCCTCTCTGGTTTACCTTGTCTATGTCTCACACTAACCACTCTGCTTCACCCTCTCAGCCTAACTCTGCGGGCTCTAGTGGTGAAAGTACTCAGGTGCTTTACTTTCCTCTCAGTACTTAAACCACCGTGTGAAAATAATCTGCTACATGTAAATGTCCTGCTTCTAGAACCTTACCTGAGAAAATGTATGTAAGTATTATCAGCAGTACTGCACTCCTTCAGTGTTTTTCTATTATAGTTGATCTTTTTTTGATTCATGTGTGTGTAGCATTTCAGGTTGAGCTAATTTTAACTACTTAATATACTGTTGGTTCATTTAATATACAGCAATGCATCATGGTCTAAGAGATCATTAGTTTTTAAAGTTTATTTATCTGAAGAAGGAGGAGAAATGTCTCAACACATAAAGGAAGACTTCACTTTATGAATATTCAACAGAATTAGAGACTCGGTTTTCACTGGACAGAAGGGTATGAACATGTAATCTGAAAAAGTCAAAGTCAAACATTTGCCTCTGAGATGCAGTGGAGTGGAAGTAAAGTTATATAAAATGGAAACACAGAATTAAAGTTCAGCACTTAAAGAGTAAATGTGGCTGTTTCCTTTTGAAGACTCCCTCTTCATGCCTGATGTTGTTCATGTCTGACATGCTTGTAATGTTTTAGTAATGTTTCTAAAACCATGATGTTGCTGTGTGTGTATATATATATATATATATATATAGTTAAAGTTTAGTTAACCATGCATGAGAAGCTGTTCAAACAGTGCAGTACAGTAACTTTAGGTTTTTATGTAGTTCATATGTTTGTGCAACATGTTCAACTCCCCAGAGCCCTTCACCCCCACACCCACACCCCTCTTCCTCCTCTCCCCACGAGTGCGGCTGTTGTCACCTAAGCTCCGGACGGTGAACTCACTTTCTATATTTAGTTTGTTCGTATAGTTTAGTCAAGCAGCTTCTGTACTGTAGCCACAGCGTCCTGCTTTGTAGATCATGCTTCTGCGGATCCGCTACCAGCCTGCTCTGGTTTGGTCCGGTCTGGTTTGGTCCTGCATCGTGCCATCAGCACCACAAAGAATCTGATAAACTTTAAAACCCGTCTCACATGTTGCTCAGTATGGCTGCTGCATGCAATGAAGGGGTTAATACTAGTCACTCAGCATGCGGGAGCCATGGCGGGCAGGCAGGCAGTGCAGAGGCTGACCTCTGACCTCTCAGGAAAGGAATGTGGAAGCTCTTTCATCCAGGACAGAAACTAAAGACACCCGGGCGGTTGGAAAGTGGCAGTTCAATTCTGCTTTCAGCGTTTTTGATTAGGGGAAGTAAGCAGAGGTTCAGTGTGAATGTGCTGCCGAGTGTTTGTCAATCTGCCATTTTGGAATGAAGTTCTATGCTGCAGCAGTGAGTTTGTTACTTTGTGATCACCGCAGTGACGGTGAAGTATGATTAGTGGTTAGAAATGGCTGCAATTGTTACTGTTTGTTGCTGGTTATGAGGCAGTGTGCTTTGACTGATACAGCTGCAACTAATCATTATCTTTTACCAATTAATCTGTCCGTTTTTATCTTGATAAAGTGATGAATTATTTACCCTGTTAAACATCCAGGGTAACAGACATTCCCAAGGACAGTCAGTTTTAAGAAGACAAAGAGAGACATCTTCACTTTGCACAGGTTTTACTCCGCAAATGTTTTTGTCTTTTTTGCTCAGAAAATTCAGTTCAGTTATTGCTCAGTATTTTTCTGTTGATTGACTAATTATTTCAACTCCATTCCATAATCAGAATTAGTTGTTTGAGAGCGTGTTAAGAGTATTAACTTGTGTGTATTCCATTTGTGAATTTATTTATTTTACTTATTTTTTATTTTAGTACCCACGAAAGAAAAATAGACCTGTAGAATTAGATTAGAATGAGGTAGCATCACTGACCCAGTCTGAATCTAACTCCATGTTATAGTTCTTTTGTCTTTTCTGTGAATTAGAAATGAAACCTTTCAGTGAGGATGCTCTTATTGTCTGAGGTGGAGCATTGAATAAGTGGAAGGCTGTAATCTAATAGGCTATGCTGCTACTTTAATGGTGTTTTTGAAGCAATCATGAATGTTGAAAAGACTTGCAGCTGTCTTACTCTCTGTTACAGGACAGATTTATACTTTAACACAGTATATGACCAATAGAAGTCACATGTATTTGTCTCATATCTGATTTAGACGGAAGTTTCTAAGTGTGTGTCCGATCTCTCTCTTCCTCTCTGGTGAGGAGAATTTAAAATTTGAATTTGAGTCATGTCAATATGATTCCTTTTGAATTCTCTGGATGCTGATATTCGCTGAAAGTTGAGAAAATGATGAATCATACAGAGGCGCAAAGATTACATGAACATTCTTAAAGTAGGTAAGATTTTCATGTTTACATTAATATTAAAACTCATTTGAAAGACAAGTAACAGAGCTGACAGCAGCAGTTCAAATAAAACATTGAAACAACGAACAACAGTAGAACTCATTGTTGTAAAGCAGAACCCACATGTTCTGAATCTTATTTTTCTAACTCTGTTCAACACCATATTAATCTTTATTAGCCAACATCTTTCATCATGAGGGGATATAACGCTCCCGTTTATTATGTGTGTGTCTGGGATAAAAGAAGAAATCATTACATGTAAAATATGATAGAAATTAGTTATTATTTCCATTTAATTATTCTTTGTTTGTCGTGTGTAGACGAGTGTTTGAACATGTGCGTCTGGACCTCTTACTGTATATCACAGTTGATAGTAGCTGCAGTCGGCTGGTGATGGATTTACTGTACAAACACAACAGTAGGGGAGGTGTGGGCGAACAGATGGGTTTTCTACATGTGGAGCAGGAACACATGAGAGAAACCTCAGCCGGATTGGTTGATTGATACATAATGAGGAACATGCAGTAGCATGTGAAGTGCTGCAGAGAGACATGTGAGGAGGACGCTGGTGAAGTTGCTGATGCTGAAGTTTACTAGAAATTAATCTAAAAAGTAATTTCACCAAACCAAAGTCATTAACTAACATTTAGCAGGACTAGTTCAGCTGTGTCTTCATCATGACTGATGATTATGATTTAGCTACTGCCTCGTTTAATTATGTTGGATAACAAACTGGCACCCAACACAGAACCTATGCCTAATTAAGATTGTTATTTCCTCTCACAAACTCTTTTAAGGACAGAATAATCTCTGATACATGCTGTGACTGTGACTTTCATTCATCTGTTTACAGCCTAATTTCATTACACAGTCCTTTATCCCCATTTGTAGTTCTATCTCATATTTTTATATATAAAACATTTATTTATATCTCTACTGTTACTTTCTATTTTTTTATATAGTTTTCTATTTGTACAGATGTTAGCACAGGTTAACTTTCCAACACAGTTATATATTTATTTTCTATGCAAATGTCTAATTCCTCTGCACATTTTCAATTTCTTTATACATATTTAAATTCTATGGAAATGTTTAATTTGTCTGTTTTTTAGATTTAGATTTAAATGTAACATTTAGATTTAGATTTAAATGTAACATTTAGATTTAGATTTAAATTTAACATTTAGATTTAACATTTAGATCTAACATTTAGATTTGGATTTAACATTTAACATTCAGGTGTAACATTTAACATTTGGATTTAAATATCTTTAAGTTCAGAAATATTGTTGTAAATGTGCAAAAAAAGTGACACACACCAGTTTTTTAAACATTGTTTAAAGCTAAATGAGACAAAATGTTATTTTCAGCGTGAGCCACTTTACAAACAGCACCTTATACTTGAGGTGGTCAAATTGAATGATCATGTACACTGAGTTAAGATAATATTTAATGTATTGTCCAATTTGATGTATATATGGTGGGAATCAGTGTGGATGTGTCGGGCAACTGACACATTTGAATTGAAAACTTGAGTTGAATTGAGTTTGCATAATAGCTAGCATAATAATAATAATAATAATAAAAGTATAATATAAGTTAGCATAACAATATTGCAGATGTTAGTATGCGTCATTTGGCCTTTTTCAGGCCTGAGGTCATCCATGTGTGAAGTTACAGCTTCAAATGGTCCCTCGTAGTGTGTCCTTTTGTTTTCAAGCTCTATCTGGATTATTTCTATAAGTTCACCGTGTGGATTCTCTTCATTGTACTGTATCTGCCGACCTGTGTGCGCGCCTTTGTGAGTTCGTTTGAGCATGCTGGCTTTGGGGGGTGGCGGCGGCGGGGGTGGGGTGTACATGATGTTGCATTCGGCGTGACCAGAACTCTGTGTGTTGTATGTGCTGTTGTGTGCGGAGGAGAGAGGCAGGCCGACACGGCATGGTTCAGGCCAGGAATGTGCGACGTGGGTAGGCTGTACAATAGAGCCGGGCTCCCTGAGGGTGGTCAGTGGGACGGGTGTCACCCCCCTGCACCCTCCCTGCTGGGTGATGACCACCACACAACACTACAGCTGTCAGGTTCTCTTAACCACTGCTGTAAACACACATACATCGTAGGAACAAACACATGTGAGCGCACAGGCATGCTAAAGTGACAGCGTAGTGTTGTGCAGTGTAAAAGAAAGGACATGAACACAGCTCTCATGTTCATGTTTTAACCACATGTACCAACCTGTGGATACATGTTAGTGCTTTTTCTTCATAAACATGTGAATATAACTGTCTGCAAAAAACATTTAAAGCTGCCTCTCTTAACTCATTGACCTCTCACACAGAAAGGATGCCACTACATTTGGAGTTGTGTGTGCGTTTGTGCAGACCTCACGCATGTGTGTGTGTGTGTGTGTGTGTGAGCATATGCATTCTGTCACTTATGCCCACATGTGTTTACAACACTTATGCACTCTTAGTTCACGTGACTGACGGCCAACATTGCGATCATTGGCGTGTCCGTTCAACCTTGGACTTAGCTGGTGTGTTAGCCAGCGGGGGTCACAGAGGTCGCTGAGGGTAAATAAGGGAATGTAGAGATGAGAGAGAGACAGACAGGCAGACAGAGAGTTCAGAGATCACTTGGGAACACGAGTTAGTTTGTGGCTTATTTTTAACAAACAACTCATCAGCTGTTTTTTTTTTTTCATGTCAAACTTTTTGTTGAGTTTGTTGGAGTGTGTGGCTTAAACACACACTCTACCCTGGGGGGGTTGTGTCGCTGTGTTTTTCCAAGGATTACAGGAGCCTTATCCAGTTTCATAACAAGTACATACATGTACACACATTAACACACACACACAAAGCTGTCTTTGTGCACTGTGCTGTCATCTGAAGACACACATGATGGGGCATGAGTCCACGCGATCACATTCAGTCTTCACATATGGTTTCAAATAAAGGTGTTGTGGTGTGACTGGGATTGAGAATCGTCATTCACAAAACACTTTTTTCGCTAATCCTCTGCACTTGTGCCATGTCAGTCATTCGGCTCCCCCTAGTGAGTGCAGAGGACACTTGCTTTAAAATGCAATTTGCAAATGACATACTGTGTTTCAAGACAAGCCTGTTGAATTATAGGCTGATGTGGTTTCATTTAAACGGGCCTGGATTCTGAGGGTTTGACTTGTTCCACATTGTGCATTTTGTTACAATTCTTTGACATCAAACGACTCAGGAGTCACAGCTTACCTTTGTGTTTGTCACGTTTGCTCTCTCCTTGCAGAACAGTAAAAATGCAAAGCAGTGTTTCCCACTCACCGCCAACCATAGCTGTTGGGACTGGGTGAGGAGGAGAAGACCAGAGATTGAAGGAGAGGAGCGACTGAAGCAGAGAGTGAGAGAAGGAAGGCGCAGAGACGAAAGAAAAGGATTTTAACAGGTAAAAAGTTACTTCATGAGAAGAAGGTGTTCAGTGCTGCTACAAACTTGTAAACAGTATTCTCTTCAAAGCATGCTCCTTCTATGTCACCACAGATTTTGGCTCACTTTGATGCTTCCATTGGATCATTGGTCCTCCTTGTAAGCTTCTTTTTCAACAAAACCCCCCCCTCACAACTTCCCACGTTGAGCCTGCAAGGCAGGGGAGCCACAAGTGAATTTTCATGGCAGCGGCACTCTAGGGCTGCCATGGCAGCTGCTGCCGCCGATGCCTCACACCGTAATACCGCACTGACGCCGGAGGAAGAGGGACGACGGACTGCCGCCAAGCTGTTTGGTAGCGCCGCCCCACTGCCACGGACAGAGAGAGAGAGAGAGCGAGAGAGGGGGAGAGAGAGAGAGAGGGAGAGGGGAGAAGAAGGAGAAGAGGTCGGGAGAGTGAGTGGGAACGAGTGTTTGGTGTGCGGGGCTCTGTTCGCTTCACAGGAGAAGCTCCGGCTCCACGCCTTGTGTCACACAGGAGAGAAACCCTTCCACTGCTCACAGCCACACTGTCTCAAGGCCTTCAGCTCAAAATACAAACTGTTCAGGTACTGCACATTATCACTCAACTCAGCCTTTCGAATATAATAGGATGCATGGCTTCTTTAGCTTTCTCACATCCCCAGTGAGCCACTTGAGAAAGAATATCATTTCTACTTTTACTCACTATGTGGGAACCAGAAGAAGCAGTAACTGTGAATCAAGCGCCTGCGTTAGATTCCAACCTGCGGCCTCTCTCATCTTCAGCTGCAATCTCAAATAAAGATAGAAAGCCCCCTAAAAATAATAATAAAGAAAAACAATGGATACATGTATGTGAAATACGTTCCTCGCTGGTGGCGACCAAAAACAGAGATAAAAGGAGAATGATTAGACTTCTGCTGTGAATATGTGAGTGTGAATGTGTGGATACACTTTTCACATTTCAATGGTGTGTTTACAGCTCGGTTGCTGTAAGTGACCAAATTAATAATCATTACAGGTTTAAATGAATTTGATACTTTGATGAAAGTATCAAATTCTTCGACACACTAAGATTTTTGGAATCCAGTGAGTCACAGGATTCAGGTTCCAAAACCAGGTCCTGGCTACAAACCACTGTGACTCATTTATGCATACATGGACATGGGTTTGACTGAAAGGAATTCATGGCTCACTTTAGCATGCACATGACTGTATAACTGACATGACAAAAGGACAAGGAATGTGTAGGTTCTCCTAAAAACCAACCTTTTTCTTGTGTTCCTTTGCAGGCATATGGCCACACACTCTCCACAGAAGACCCATCAGTGCTCGTTCTGTGAGAAAATGTTCCACCGCAAAGACCACCTGAAGAACCACCTGCAGACCCATGACCCCAACAAGGAGGCCTTCAAGTGTGAAGATTGTGGGAAGCACTACAACACCAAGCTGGGATATAAGCGCCATGTAGCCATGCACTCTGCAACGGCAGGGGATCTCACCTGTAAAGTGTGCATGCAGACCTACGAGAGCACACCTGTGCTCTTGGAGCACCTCAAGAGCCACTCTGGGAAGTCTTCGGGTGGCACCAAGGAGAAAAAACACCCATGTGACCACTGTGACCGTCGTTTCTACACACGAAAGGATGTGAGACGGCACATGGTGGTCCACACAGGCCGAAAGGACTTCCTGTGCCAGTACTGTGCCCAACGCTTCGGCAGGAAGGACCATCTGACACGTCATGTGAAGAAGAGCCACTCACAGGAGCTGCTTAAGATCAAGACGGAGCCTCCTGATATGTTAGGTCTTTTAGCTTCCGGGTCACCACCCTGCTCTGTGAAGGAGGAGCTCAGCCCCATGATGTGCGGTATGGGTCCCAACAAAGACCCCATGATGGGAAAACCATTTCCCAGTGGGGCCCCTTTTCCAATGGGCATGTACAACCCCCACCATCTCCAGGCCATGTCCAATTCTGGGGTGGGTCACCCACACCCTTCCCTGATGCCCAGTTCCTTGTCTGCAGCTATGGGCATGGGCTGTCACATGGAATCCCCTGGACCTCTTCACCCACACTCCCATCACCACCACCACCATCACCACCATCACCACCACCACCATTCCCCTCCGCTGCCCTCACACCACCAACCTCCGGCTCCCCAGCAGCAGCACCAGCCCCAGCCAGCCTCCAAATACCAGCTGGGATCTACCTCATACCTGCTGGACAAGCCCTTGAAAGTGGAGATGGAGAGTTTCCTCATGGATCTGCAAAGTGGCTCGCCAGGCCCGGTTCCCTCTGCAGAGCCCCACGCTGCTGCCTCGCCCCCCAAGGATGGACTGGAGCCCACCACGGGCCTGGCGGATGAGCTTTGCGGAGATCACCTCCTGTCCAAGAGCCCTGCGGTGATCGCTGAGTCTCTGTGTGCTGCTAACATGGACTTCTCCCACCTGCTGGGGTTCCTGCCCCTCAACCTGCCTCCCTACAGTGCCCCCATGAGCACGGGAGGGCTGGTGATGGGTTACACCTCATCTGCGACCTCCTCCTCTTCTTCCATCTCCTCTTCCTCATCTCTGCACGCTGCCGAGCCCCATGCTGCAGCAGTCGCTGCGGCAGCAGCTGCCGTCGCCACAGCACCTCTTACCTCTTTGCAACCGCAACCTCAGGAGCAGCAGAGCTCCAGCGGGGGTCTGGGCCTTGGTCCCCTGCACCCCCTCCCATCAGTGTTCAGCTCCAGCCTTAGTACCACCACACTGCCTCGCTTCCACCAGGCCTTCCAGTGAGAGAGCCAGCCCTCGGCCCAGCCCTGCCCTGCCAAGATGGCCTCCACACCAGCCTCAGCTCCGTTCAGCTCTGCTTGGATATTTCAGGCTGTGGTTCTTTACAGGGCGTGATCAAAAAGTTGGAGGATTAGAATAAATAAATACACATATGAACGCTTAGAAGCCTTAAATGAAAGCACACAAAAGCTTTTGATTGAGCCTTAAAAGGATGTTAAACCCCTTTGAGCAAAAAGGAAAGGTGAAAAGAAAAGTTGAAGCAGCTTTTTATTTGGGCTTTTTTTTCTCCTATCCTATAGTTATAACAACGTATTAACCCATATTTTTTTTTATTTCCAGTTACTTCCCCTTTTATCCCCCCTTCCATCCCCTATTTAGTAGTATAGAGGGCAGGATCAGTAGGCTAAAAGGCGTGGTACTGCATACTTTCTAAAGTAATAATATTATCAAAGATAATTTTTAGTGAAGATTATCTGTCTTGTTGTGACCCAGAAAAAAAATAGTTTGAAGTGGATATTTTGTTTTACTATTTTTCTTTTCCAAATCTAAGAACATGGTAGAATGTGTCTCATCTTGAGTTTCGAAAACCACCTAATAACCTAAAACTGTCAGGATCAGTATGACAAGGAGAGAGATCAGTGAAGGAATGAAGAAATGTAGACCTTGAGTTGACGATTGAACCCTGAACTCTAAAATGTAGATGGCCAGGCCAGAGCCACAAAAGCGACCCCTGCCTCTAAAAAAAAAAGTGTTCTTCAGACGAGACAAACAATTTGACGGATGCCCCTTATTATTTTCTTCTTCTTAACTGTAAATGGTATGCTCCGGGAGTCAGGTCAGTTTGAATGAACAGACTCTTTATCATAAGGGCTGATAAGAGAACTGTTAGCTGCCAAACACAAAGGCCGCTCACACACACGGCCACACATTTGATGGAGAAAAGAAAGAAATGTGAAAGTGCGTGAGTTGGTTGAAAATGATTTTTTTTTTTTTTACTGTTCCTCAAGAGAAGCACTTTTTTTTTTTTTTTTTTTTTAGCAGAAGGCACTTCACCTCTCCTTGGGAAGCCTTTTGTCAAAGACTTTCTCCTCTCTCTCTCTCTCTCTCCTTCCTTCTAACAGTTATCTTGAAAAGCTCCCGTGATAACGATAACTGCAGCTGTCAAACATACCTTCATTCTTGGAACAAAATACCGACACATCTTCTAGGCAGTCTTTGAAAAAGATGCATCATCATGGTAATGATGAACCCTGACATATGTGAATGGCAAAAAAAAAACAAAAAAAAAACAAAAGGATTACAGTGACAGATGAGGAAAAAATGTGTTAAAGAATGTTATTGCAGTGTACGAAATATCTCAAAAATGAATATTATTATTGCTTTTATCTCAGTAAGGTGTATTTTAGGTAGACGTATTAAAACTAAGTGATGATGTTTTTGATGTCTGGCAGGTTTACATTTGTGTATATCTTGCATTGTTGATCAAACAAATGGATGAAGTATTAGCTTTTTCCCTTAAGCTTTCTGTCATATCCAATCTTTACCTTTACATGTACTTGAGTTAGTATAGTGGAATCAGAACTGTGGATGGGAAATATCTATAAAAGGCTGTTAGTGGCTTAATAATCAGTTAGGATTTGAATAGATAAATTGTGATGCTGAAATGGATGGCCTATGAATCTATGACTATAGGTCTTTATCCAGTGAAATATGTAACCCCCTGAGCTGTGATGAGATCCCAGCAGATTTCACTCCGAGCTCAGCGCTCCTGGAAGTCTTGGAGTCGAAACCTTTCACCACCAGCCTATAAAAACCTGAGCCCAAAGTTAACCTAAGCCTCAAAAGTAAAATAGGTGCTCTTTATCTAGTGTTCTGTCTGTGGCATGACCAACACAACTGGCATATCCATAACTATCCATAACTTTGTGTGTGTAAATGTTGTTCCAGTCATAGACCGGCGATCCCCAACCGCCATTAAACGTTGAGTGAAAACGAACAAACAAACAAACAAAAAAAAAAAGAAGAAAAAAATCCAGGAAAGACAAAAACATAGCACATAAAAAATAAAATAAAATAAAATACATATTGCTGCTTTTAGCTACAGTTGTCGACGGATTACAACTGTAGACCACTAGAACATTTCTTTTTTTTTTTTTTTTATTTTTTTTTTTTTTTTTTTTTTGCAAGATGGACAGTGAGCTGAAAACATGCACAAACCGAACCGACATAGTGTTCATCATCCCTGGGCCCCATCCCCTCTGTACTCCTCCTCCTCCTCCTCCTCCTCCTCCTCCTCCTCTCTCAGCTGCTTTGTAGAGTCAAAGGAAAAGGGTCTGAAAATACAGCGATATCCAGAAGAATGCAGTCACCCAATTCCCGTGCTTTGACATTCAAAGCACGGGGGACAAATGACTGACTGCCCTTGGGGTATTGCTCATAGTCATATATTTGTTTTGTTTGTTGTCATATGATATATTATTTTCTGTTTGTATAAAACAGGACCTCGAAAAAACAACACAACACATCACCTCATTTTTATTTGTTTTTTTTTTTCTTTTCTTACCAAAACCTGGGGAGAAGAAACTACATTTTTGCACAATTGCTTGTTACAAAATGCTACGAGTGTTACCTGATTTCTGATACTGTAGGATATGAAACCACGGCGACGAGCAGCTGATCATGCCTCTGTGGTAGACAGTTGAATATTCCCCTTATAAAGTAGGAGCAGCTGAAAACTTAGAAGCACTGATGCAGAAGAAGCCTCTCTACAGTCTGACTGTTTGATCAGCCCAAATCTTAGATTTTATAATCAAGTCATTTGAAATTTATCTGTCACTTATTAGTCCCCCCCCCTTAGAAATTCATTGTTTTGATGATGACTCTTCTAAAATGATCACACCTTTTATTGATCCTAAATAAATTAGCTGTCAGCACCTTTCTAAGAATTTTCATGATATATAAAAAAAAAAAAGAGAGACAAGATTCAAATTTGATCTTTATTGAGTTAAAAAAGAAAAGGTCGTTTTTAAAGAAAAACCCTCTTGGCTCAAGCCAAATTTGTAGCAATCAAATTGAGCATTTATATTTTTGTAACATGTGATATTCATTTAGTCCTTTAAAAAAAGAAAAAAGAAAAAAAAAAAGCTTTTGGCATGTATTAAGTTTGTCCTCCCTGGGTTTCTGTGAGCTAATCTGAATTCTAGCACTTTCAACCTTAAAAAAAAAAAAGAGTATTTTTTTTCTTTTAAATTTTCAGCTTATATGTTCATATGTTTTTAATTTTGTATTGATCCTGTATATGTATGTGCCATTAGTTTGATGTGTAGACTTTATCAACCTTTTGTGTATTTCTCTTCTCCAAAAGAATAACAGTATTTTTGATAGACTTTTCACTAATATCCTTCTACATAAGAGCCCCCTGTCCCTTCTCCTTTGAAAGAGTTTTGTTTTCTTGGGTAAGCTTTGCCTTCTCTCGCTCAAATTTATTGCATCAAACTCTACAGCCAAGTGCTTGAATAGAACAGAAACAACATTATCTGTTATTCTGAGGCACTGAGAAACAAGACTGCTGTCAGCCGAGTGTCAAAAGCCACAACCTGACCACAAGCTTCCACTGAAAGGCCGTTGTAACAGAATCATTTTGACGGGCCATATTTAGACCATGTAACTGAAGAAAATTAAGTCAGGAGTGGCACCAAAATATAGCACTTAGAGCATACAGCCATTGTCAGTGAAGTGGATCCCAGCCCAAAGGAAAAGCTTCATGCTGGTATTGACTCATACATATACTCAGTAATACAGTTACTACTGTTTCAAAGTGAATAACGTGACTTTGAAGGTTCAGTGTGTGAGATTTAAGAAGCTCTGTTTACAGAACATGGCAGAAATGGAATATAAAATTCATAAATATGTTTTCATTAGTGTCAAATCACCTGAGAGTAGCAATAATCAAGTTTTTAGAAGAACTTTTTTGGAATGGGTCACCACCATCTTTCTACAGTTTTCCAGGAGAGACAAACCAAACCCTGGCTTTAAATGAGGCCTATTACACTTTTTGTGAGTTTCTCTTCCATGCTTGGAAGGAGAAGGTGAGGTGAGGTGTATTTTAGTTGGCTACAATCTGCAGCTTCACCACTAAATGGCACGAAATGTTACACAGCAGACCTTTAAATGAATGTTACTAAACATGAAAATAGGTGGAAAAGAGTAGAACCTCTTAGATATTTTAAGAGGGAAATGAAAAAGTTGTGGAGGTGTGGTCAGGACGTACTCGTAGCTGTGAAACACTGACAGCAACAGACCTCGTGCCTGTTTTTCAGACGTGTTTCCAGGCTGTTCACTCAGGACTGAGTTAGTCATTCATCACTGAGAGTCTGTTCTGACAAAAATGGACCTCTGTATGGAAGCTCATTTCTACCCCATGAAAATATAGGGAAGATAAAAGTAAAAAAAAAATACTCATGCACTTACAAAGTGTGACTTAGTAAGATGCAAATCAGTCAAAGTAAAGTAAAGTAAAACTCTTTGACTTCAAATAAATTCAAAATTCTGGCTTAAAATGTTGAATTTTTATCATAATTTAGACTCAATCAGTGAAAACTTTCACTATCTCATTATTTTAAAGTAACGAGGTCTTCCACTTCTTCACTATGAACTTCTATTTACTATCTTAACTCTGACTTACTATGTCAGACTATTGAGTTAGTAAGTGAATACAATTCTGACTTATCAACTGATATTTCTTACATAATAAAGTCGCCTATCTTCTCATTTTACCTCACCATTAGCATTTTTAATAGAAGTATTCATAACTCTTTTTTTTTTGGTAGCAATGGGCTTCTGTAGTCTGAGCTGACACACAAAGCTGATACCAAATCAGACTAATAACAACTCTTAAACACTTAAATATAGAAAGATTTAACACGGACCATCCTCTGACCGCTGACAGTGATTGTTGTTCTGTTCCTCGGCTTGGCTGTAGCTCCATTACCTCGACCTGCACCTACTAGGGATGCACTTATCCTCACCTTTTCCTCTTTACTACTAGGTGCAGAACACAAACATTTTAAGGGAATTTGTTCATCAGTTTAAGCTTGAGAAAAACTGATCTGATTTTAATAATGTTCTCTCTTTCTCTCCCTCTCTTTGTTTTTTTTTTGCTTTTAGTAGGAAACCGGGTACTGTCTGAAGCAGGCAACATCCACATGTAGTTTTATATATTTCTAGCTTAATGTAAGTCTTGCATTCCAACCTCTTTGTGTATCTTGTTTAGTGACTTATCCCATTTTATTTTTATCACTTGCTATTACAGCCACCTCTGGAAGAAAAAAAAAAGGTGAAAAAAGGTGAAAGAAAATAGAATATTTGCATTCACTTCACTTACTATTTTATATAGCATGGAGTTTATCAACTACAGGGAGAATTATATAAATGATGTGCTTCGGAGAAAGAAAGAAAACGAGAAGTATTGCTTTTTTTTGTTACATATCTCACATGCAATCAGTTGCTGCAATGTAACAGTGACAGATTTGTATATTGGTTGATCCAAAGAGATGATGAACACAACAACAGAACTATTGACTTATTGTACATTACAGTGTATCTTTGAGTTGTCATGTGTTATGTTGAAATTATTAAAAGACAAACCAGCGGTTTCATACCCTATTTGCTTCTTTTTTTTTATTTCAAGAGTTTCTTCTCTTTCTTTTGTCCACTTCCATTTAAAAAAAATGTTTTTTTAAATTTTAGAAATTATTCTTCCCATCCAGTTGGCACCTGTAGGAACACACATGCACATGCACGGGATCACACATAGTGGCGGATGCCTAATACACACAGACTGGAGCGGTGGTGGGCAGCGATTCGCAGCACCTGGGGAGAATGATAAATAGTATCAAAATAAAAGTATAATTAAACACAATTTACCATTATTCTAATTAAATCATTTATCTCTACCAAAGAGCTGCAACAATGCTGAAGACAAGATAAGCTGAATGTTATTGATCCCACACTAAAAAACTCATTTACAGCAGCTCACAGTACACAAGGTAGACAAGAAAACTACAATAGAAAATAAATAAATAAATGAATGAAATGTAAAAATAAAATGAGAGTTATATACACTACATACACTTTCTAAGTATACAAATATGTACGATGGATCCTTACACAGAAATAATTGTGCAGGTTCTGAATACACACATGGTGTTGGCATTATAACAGGAAATACTGCCACGAAAAAGATTTATGAAGAATACAGCAGGAGGTCATTTTGCGGTGTAAATAAATAGGAAAAAATAACTGCACAGTGTAATATTTAATATCATTTAAACAGTGCTCCCTGAAGTCATGCTGGTGTTGAAGAGTCCCCACAGTCTCATGCAGGAGTTGGTGCCTTTAAATATTTTATTTAATCTCATGAAAAGTAGGAAAAATAAGAGTCTGAAGTTCTAATATTACGTTGTTATAATGTCATGTTCATCATCTTAATTTAGTGAGATGACACTGACAGGAATGTCCTCAAGAGGATCATCAAAGACATTAGAGTTTATCCTGAGGGGAACGTGAATGTCCAACCAAGAATGATTCCTGACTTTAACATAATCCTGGCTATGGCCTTGCTTACACACATCAGTCACGTATGTGAGCCATGACGGTCCACTGTTCCATGACCAACTGAATCTGCATCGCTCCTCCTGGACTGAGGTTTGACAGTTTCAGCAACCTGCAATGAAGTTTCCCAGAGAGTCTGCGAGGTGTAAAAACCCTGATAACTGGAGCCCACCGTCTGGCCCCCCTTTGGGAACCACCACCCTGGTCTGCAATTATTGTCCATGACATCGATGTGACACCAAAGTGGCAAGTCAGCCAAGAGATCAGGATATCTCTTCAAAGTCTGAACGCGGTAGTCAGGTTCAGGAGTTCCTTCCACCACTCAATATTTGCGGACACGGCCAGCAGCTCCGCTCCACTGCAACATAGCCTGAACTGAACGCTTTGGCAGAACCTCTGCCAACCAAAAGTCTTTCTCCATAGCCTCCCTGAACTCTCACACCCCAGCGCCATAAAGTGAATCACCAGACAAAAAAATAGTTTAAAATGGCATCCCAGAATATCTCAGGACTATCTGACTGGTGGCTTTTGCCCCACTGTGTGTCTAACCCTCTTACCGGACCAGGGTCTGGATTATGTCTCAGAGAACTGCACGTGTAAGCCTGCACGCATAACTGAGTGTCAAGACTGCCCCAATTATAGTACTATGGAATAAACCTATAATTACATCAACTGAGCTGACTCTCACACATACACTTACAGGATGCCAACTGTGCCATAACTCAAGAATAGAAAATCTTTTGGTTTTGTAGATTTTTCTTAGCAGGAACCTGGAGAGCTCATAAAAAGCATTTTAGAGGGCCGAGAAACCACAACACAGACTTTGTAGGCTCATAGCCTTCCAGACACGGAACATTTTGGAAACACAGAGGGACAAACCAGGAATTAACACCTTTACAGGGACACGTTTAAAGAGGTATACAGTGGCGATTTAGAATTTGATTTCATTAGACTCAAAAATGATGCAGCACAATGAGGAATGCGACTTTTAGCCACAATACCATCTTTCACTAGACTTACCCTGCCTGATCAATGCCCATATCTTTCCAACTCAACACTAACTAATAAACTCAATCTGTAGGTTACCATACAGTGCAGGTTAGTGTTATCCACCTGCTGCAATCTCATCATGTAGGTTGTATCTTAAAGTAGACAAAGAAGATGAAGAGCTGACATGTACACAGTGAAGGTGGCAACAGCAAATTTTCAAGAAAACAACGCACCGACACTGACGTACTGGTGGAAACCTCACTGATTTTTCCTCTTAATCTCAGCTGAGTGGAGTTTACTACAGTTTTCCTCTAAGATTAATTGAACAGTTTGATTGGCTTCGTCTTTGTGCCCGGCGAACCCACTGTCTGGTTCTAACAATGGAGTTTTAAATGAAATATGCAGGTGATCTGAGGGACTAAGATACAATTAAACATTCCCAGGACACAACAGATTATTTCCAGGACATTCTGTCATTTCCCGGTATTTCTATGCGTAGAAAACTAATTTTCCAGGTCTTCCATGCGGGGCGTTTTGATGCAGGGCCTTCATCAAGGTGTTTTAGAATGTGTAAAATCTTGTCATGAGAGCTAAATACAATGATGGTCAGTATCTAATGGGTTAAGCAGTGATTTGAATTTTCTGTTAAGACATATGGGGGGTGATGCAGGGTCCAGCACATCTTGACGTCAGTGTAGGGACAGTATGAAATGTTAAGACTGTTATGTGGACACTTGACTTCTCTCCTTGAGTCACAGAGCAGCTGTATGTTTGTGTCCAGGAAAGCAGGCGCCATTCTGAAATGTTTAATTAAATTAAATGGACTGTACTTAATATTGCACCCTTCTGACCGCTCAGAGCGTGTTTACACTACATACATACTGCTCATTCACCCTTTCACACACACTCAAACTATTTGCATTAGCTGCCATGCAAGAGATTTTTTTTGATCTGATGATGGTGCTAGATGAAGTCATGAAGGGAACATGAATGTCTGCATGTTCAGATCTGTGGAGATCAGACAGTGGAGATGATTTTCATATTCAACTTCTCATCACTTTATTGTTTTGTCATTGTACATTTTGTAATTGGACATTCTGTAAAAGAAACAGGGGGAAAGTAACAGAAACAGTTCCTTTGACAGTCATCATGAGCATCATGCTTTTGGCTAAAACGATGACGGGATCATTACAGAGAGCGCCACAAACAGCGAAACGCAACAAATACAAAGCCGTCTTCTTTTATGTACATTGTAAACCCCTGGATCATACATACACACGCATGACTCGGGCCTCTTAAAAGTCTATCTGTAAAAAATCTCCCCTGCCATGTGCACGTCAACAGCAGGAGAGCAGTGTCTGTCTGTCTGTCTGTCTTTACACAAGACAGCAGCCAAGTGTCAGAGCTCAGTAAGTCATAATGCAGAGGGCAGAGTGGTCCAGTGAAGAGGAGATGGTACCTGCATGTCTGATGGAATGGAAATAAATGAAAGAGTAATGGTCACTCATTTGAATTGAGGCTTTACTGAGCAGTAATGTCTCGTAGCAAAGTGGCAGGGCTCACTTTGATAATTTGGCCCATCTCGCTCTCTTAAAGCAGCTCGTTCATAGATTTACAAGTGTTGGGTTGACTTGATTACAATGAGAGGGGACAGGGAGAGCACAGGAGGATGAGCTCATTCATTCATTCAACTGTTTCAGCCCTGGAGAATCAGGGTTGATCTAGGCACCTGTCCCTCCTCTGTACAGCCCCACAGTGAAAAAATAAAAACAAAAAATAAAAAATCATCCTTACTTCTGTGCAAAAAAACGATGAGTTCAGTTTGTTGCTGAAATGAGTTCAATACAACTCCAACTAAAACGTCCCCAAAGGGCTCAGAGCGTGCAGCTAAGCTGCCAGGCTTCACTTTAGTCTGTTTAAAAAGAGCTCGTCTTTTCAGTCTTTACAATATTCCTTTAACATCCACCACTGAACTACCACTGCTGTGCATTAGAATGATGGACCAGTGTTGTGTCTGTCACAGGGCAGCAGAGAATGAGACCTGCCGGCTGAAACACAGCGGAGCTAGAATGATGTTGAACTGCACGTGTTGTCGTTTTGTGAAATAAGCCGTCTGTCTTCCTCGTACAGTTACACAGAAGCTTAGCATCAGGACAGCAAACAGTGGGAAGCCCGGCACCGTTGGACTGACTGAAGCTAAAACCATTTCCCTGTTTGCAGTTTAAAAGAAGGTTAAAAGACTGGTATCAATCTCATCTGACTCTTAGCGAGGAAGCAAGTATAACAGCAAGTGTGAAACTCTTCCACTGATGTCATCTGAATGAAATACTCTGTCATCTCGCTGCAGTAAAGTAGTTGTCTGTGGGAGCCCTTAGCTTGATTTGAATCAGGTTCCAAACATGTTGGAAAAATGCATCTCCAAAGTTTTGTAGCTGAGAAATCTCATGACCCAGAAAAACAGAACCCCCTTCAAAATAAAAGTCATCATGAGCATCTGTCTACACAAAAACATTGACTGTACAGATGGAATAAGAACGCTGTGGATTACATTTCAATGCTCTGCCTCCCATGACACCAAACCACTGTCAAGACGAAGAGAGGTGACCTTGCTGGCTTTCAAAAATGATTTTTCATATTATACACAAAAATGTATCGTACATTAGATTCAGACTGAAAGAAACGAGGCATCTTTCCTCAACAAAAATGGTCCTTTGCAATGTTGCTGTCTTTCCATTACTGCATAGTTCAGCAGGCGTCCAGCTCTGCTAAGGCTACACTGACGGCATGTTAATGAGCAGAAAAAAAACAACATACTGTTCTACTGGAAAAGCTCCAAACACAGATTTGTGTTGTAGACTTACAAATACAAAAAGGTTACTCCTCCGTGTCATTTCTGTGTTGACTGTAGTTTTTTCCTTTTGTCCAACTCCAGCAGCTTTACCCAACAGTCCACTGCGTCAGGGCGTCGGGTTCGTAGTCTCATTCAGACTTGTTCTGTATCATTTAGCGCAAATGGACCAATATTTTGACATTAAAGGAGACCCATTGTTTTGGAAGGAGAAGCTAATATTTTGATTAAAGTTGTGGTTAAAATTGTTACACCAGGACATGGAAACTGGAGTAAAAAATAATACAACATTTAATTTATCCTTTCTCGTGTTACAATGGAGGACTTCCCAGCATAATTCCATCCATATCAGTTCAACACAACAAAGTTAACACCATAACCACAATTAAGACCGCTCAATCGTTCCCTGATCTCCAAAGTCTCCAAAAATAAAACCAAAGTGACACTTGAAGACAGACGATGGAAAGAGAAAAGACAGAATTTACGCATGGAAATCATGAAAACAGCTTCCCAGAAGATGATTGAAAGAACTTAAATCAGAGATAAATCCTGTGATGTCAAAAATAAAAACTGGATAAGTTAGACTCAAAACACAAATGAAAAGACAAAATGCAAAAAAAAGAAGAAGTAGAAACCATCATTTGACAAGCTTTGGCCCACTGTGTTGTGTGCAAGGTGAAACAGCAGAGGACATAAACTGTCCCATCAGAGGTGACTTCCCTCTGGGTTTCTGTCCTGGAAAGAGGAGGGAGGGGGGAATATGTGAGGGGGAGAGGGGGGAGGGATAGAGAGAAACAGCTGGTTTAGCTCTGCCACCTTGCTGTTCTTCCCTATGAGGCCAGTGGGTGGGGCTGTCGAGCCGTAAAAAGCACCCCTCAGTTCCCTCGACACACAAGTCAGTGCTTGTTGGACATGAAGAATAAAAAATATATACATTAAAAAAAACTGAATGAGTCAAAACAACAAACAAACAAAAAAAAACAAAAAAAAAACAACAAGAACAGCAGCGTCAGTGACGACTCAGTCGATCTTGACTGCAGCGTAGATTTTCCTGATGAACATGTAGGCTGCATAGAAGCCAATTGTGCCGGTTAGCAGCCAGAACGACAGGACCATCAGGGCCGTGTAGCCGAAGTACAAGAGGGAGGGGATGAACTCCACGATGTCCAGCTGAGGAATGAACAGAGCAGAAATCAGTTTCAATACGTCATCCGGCTGATTGTTTTGCTTTTGATTACTTCTACTAACAAACCAAACTTTGAGCTCCTTGTAGGGTCGGTTTCTGTCATTACAAAGCTACTTCATCTGTCTGTTATATTAATGTTTCTTAAATGTTATTCAGAAATGAAGTGTAGTAAACAAAATAAGCTGCCGTCACATGCTCTTTGCTCAGTGCCAATATAATAGAACATAAATAAGTTCGTAACCTACATGCCCAATGACAAAAGTGCTCGTTGGGCCATGTGATGCGTTACCTTTCCAGGTGACATGGTGGTGTGTTTTCAACGTTGTGCTAACGCTGAGTTCACTTTCTTCCATTCAGCTGTTATATCTTTGGTTAGACTTTGAAAGGTCAGCAATATTTTTTGAACGTGGCAGTTCTGAGCAGTGCGCCCACCAAAGCTAGCACTTAGCTTATCTGGGTGTCACCCATTGGTATCACCACTTTCCCCAGAGGAAAACAATGACACTGCCAGCACAGAGTAGTTTACCTGCTGATCATACCTGCTGAGTGCCTGTTCATGGTGGAACTGTTGGTCTGAAGATAATATTATAAAGAGTACGGTCCAGACCTGCGCTTCTGATTTGGCACTGTAGTAGTGAAACTGAATTGAATATTTGCAGAGCATTTATCACATGTTGGAAGATGCGACAAAGAAGCGTGGTATGAATGCAACGTTCACAAGTGTGAAGACGTGGACTGAATTTCTCTGCGCATGACATATTATTGTCAATCTAACAGCATGTTTCACTCTGTGATGTGTGCTGGCATCAACATCATCTATCAAAGTGCCTTCTTCTGTCAAACGTCTGAGGTGTCAGGTCTCACTTCAAATAAGCCTGATGACATCATCAGTGAGAGTGAGACTGCCTGAGAGAAAAACATTTTCAGTTCATTATGAGACTGTGGTGAATACAACGAGCTGCCACACTCCAGACAATCGATGGAAACACTGATTGTTAACAACAGCACGCCAATCAAAGACATTCGGTTTCTGTTCTGTGGATGTTTCAAATCAAACGTTGTCTGGGCTTTTTACCTTGTTGACAAAGTAGAAGACGGCGTAAATGAGGACGTAGAACGCTGAGCCTCCTGAAACCAGGAAAGTTCTCCACCACCAGCGGTAGTCCTGATAGTGAGGAGAGAACACAGCAGATGAGCTTTACTGCTACTGACACAACACTGAGAAACTTTTAGAAACACGACAGCGTTTCCTTCACACAAACATTACTTTTGATAAGATGCTGGTTTACAAGTTGGTCTGTTGAACTGTTGCCTTTACTTGTGCTTTATAAAGAAGTGATGAGCAATTAATAAGATTGTCTGATGAGCAGGTTAAACCACCAAGGCGTGATGTTAGTTTGTGTCTGTCTAAAAGTTGATAACACTGGGGAACACAATTTTTGTTGAGTTTGGTCTGACAGCTGTTTCTAACTAATTTTGGGGTGTGGAATCCAAAACTGATCTCAGTTTTTCTCTATCACGTCAAGTTTTTTAACTATAGGATCCCCGTTTTATTAAAAAATGTGAAAAATACTGTACTTAACAGATATGTGCATGCACAAAAGTAAGTCTGTGCAATGATCTTTTTGGGGATACCAAAAGCCAACTTTTCACGAGTTCCTTTGGTCCACATCCGTAAATTCTCGACACATTGCTTGCACACTTTGTGAGGGGCTCATGGCTTGTTGTCTTGATCACAGAGTTTTACTTCAAAATATGCAAAATATGCTTGTTTGACAAATGCACTGATGTTTGCTTTCCTCTGACTTGGAACGGTGAAACTAGCACAAATATAGCAAAAAGGAGTCAGGGTATTTACGACGAGAAGTAGCAGGAGCATACATGATCTGGAACAAAGGAAATATATACCTATGTAATTAAAACACTAAGATGGAATAGTTACAAGCTTCGAAAACTACAAAAACAGCATCAAACCAAATCAAACTTAAAACGGTATGCCCATGGGTACAAGGTGAAGAGGAAAGCCAGCACAAATCCTCTTCATTCCTACTATGCTTGCTTTCTGTTTGCAGATATTGATAGTACTCATTGGTAGTGTCAACTGTGACTGCACAAACAAGTTGCCACGTAGTTGTAGACGAGTCCAATCGTAATCAGCTGGCAAGTCTTACTACAGATAATCAGTGGAGTTTTGCTTATCTGGAGGGTCAGCTGTGGAGAAAAAACTTGACATGCTAGAAAAAAAAACTGACTGCAATTTTGGAATCAGCATAAAAACTTTGTTTTCAAATTGTTCCCCAGTGTTATGTTTCACCATCTTCCTTTGGCTGCCCCTGCGGTCCCCACCTCGCCAGCTTTATTTACATCAATGGGAGGACTTGGGAGTGTTTTTGCTGGATTGCCTCATTTAGTCAATCAGGTGTAACAGCAGCTTCTCGTGGCTGGTTAGCTCTGAGCTCAAGTCTGCAGCTATGATTAATATCCCCCAGACACTGAATTACACTTAGAAGAACTGACCTCTGCACAGAGCTGGAAATAAACCATGACAATGCTGATCTGAGAGCAGGAGACCACCAAGATGATGAAGACCAGAAACAGGAAGCCAAACAGATAATAGAACTGATTCTCCCAGATGGCCTGTAGGTAGAGAAGCACACAGCAGTGAGTATTACGTTGCAGACAGACAGACAGTGGGGCTGACACATATCCTCTGGGTTTACACCAATGAGTTGTACTCACGCTGAAAATGAAGAAGAGCTCGATGAACATGGCACCAAACGGCAGGATCCCAGCCATCAGGATTCTGTTAAAGAGAAACTCAAAAGTTCAAATACTGCACTGGAGCCATTGGCCATCCAAGTGACTGCTTAAAACACTCACCCTACAAACTTGTTCATGTACCAGCGCTGCTCTGGAACCTGCCGAGGGATTTGGTTGGTGCGCACTGGGTTATCATATGGCTGTTTGCGGAAGCCAAAATAGTAGCCCAGGTACACCAAGGGCATGGAGATACCGAACCACATACACAGCAGGGCCAGCATTGTGGTGAAGGGGACCTGAGGTGGTGAAGGAAGAGAGCGGGAACACGAAAAGAATTGTCAAGACACAGGAGAAGTTTAACACTCCATGTTGAACTAATAATGTGAAAATTACAACATCAAGTTAAACACACACCTACTGCATATGCTCAGAATTTGTCCAGCAGAATTAACTGATACATTGTCATAACGCTCAGTGTTTCACATTAATTACTTTGACTCTGGCAGGCTGTCATAGTCTCATTCGTCCCGCCAGTTTCATAATGAACTGGAAATATTTTTACACTTCATGCAGAACTTTAGTCTCCCTTTCAACTTTCCAATGGAGCTACCTCAGCACACTGCTGAAGAAAGAGTGAAACAAACGATGGTGGAAAGTTATTATACAGTCTGTAGTTACAGAACAAACACCTGCACAGGCACATGGAGACAGCGCAGAGAGTGTTGAGGTCATGACACAACAACAAGCTTCAAATCAAACTCAGGGTTTTAAAAAGGTCCAGTTTGTAGGATTAACCCTCCCCTTCCAAGCATGCAGGACAAACAGTTGCTGTAAAACGTGCAGCGTCTGTATAATAAGTAGTACCTGGTAAATGGACTGTACTTATATAGCGGCTTTCTAGTCTTCCGACAACTTTTACAGGACATATCTCATTCACCCATTCATACACATTCACACACTGATGGCACAGCCTTCAGGAGCAATTTGGGGTTCAGTATCTTGCCCAAGGACACTTCGACACGCAGACTGGATGAGGCGGGGGATGAACTGCAGATCATCTGATTACGACAACCCGCTCTACCTCCGAGCCACAGCCGCTCCAAGTCACATGCACAACTGACTTTTCTTGTTCAAAGTCAAACTGTAAAATGGAGTGAAAATTGCACAGTCTTCCTCTTCTAAATGAGAAGTTAAATTCATTAGTCTTAAACACACTACTACACACCACTTCACTTCAACACACTCAGCAGTTTTGCTGCTACACAAAATCTCCTATTTACCGATTCAATTCACAAACTCTCAAGGATTTCAAGGACCTGTAGGAACCGTGGTTCATGACTTAAGGGAAATCTTTCCTTTCAAAGTGATACTGATCTGCTACAACTTAAATAAATAATGTCTCTAGTAGAAGAAAGTAAGTAGCCTTTGAGCTACCTGTTTCCTAGTTTGCTGCTGAAAGCATTCATTTTAGATTCTGTGTATCTGAGTGATGACACCCACCGCCCCAGAGGAGTGTTCTCCCCAGATGAAACAGTTGAGCACGAAGCAGATTCCAAAAACCACTGCAGGATACAAGGTTGCAGTCTACAGTGGAGACAAAACAAACAAAACTTACAGCAGCACAGATGGACGACAACACTTCTTCAATTAACACATTCAAATCTTGGCTTGTAGAGCTCTAAACAAACACTGAGTGTGTATCAGTGAGAAACAATACAAACTCAGGAGTGATGGAGGATTTCACCTCGACTTACACAAAATGCTCCTTTCTTCCACCGATGGCCCTTCAGTGTGCGGTACAGTCTGCCAGCAAAGTAGCCACCAAATACGCTGGAAGACAAAAATCAACAGGAAAGGGCAGCGTGAGAGCAAAGAAACACACCAGCTGAACACAGGACATGCCTTCATTCCTTTCTCAGTGAGGAGAGGTGAATACGACTCTTACCCCATGAACATGAACAGGAAACAAGCAGTGGTCATCAAGGCACCTCTACTGGAGGGAGACAACATGCCCAACATGGCAACGACTATGACACACACACACAGACACACACACACACTGGTTAGAACCTTTCCTAGATTGCAACAATCATGGATTGTGGAATATTTCCAGTTTTGTGCAGTCGTCTAAATTTAGAAATCTTGTAAATAAGAAACACGCGCAGATGAATAATTCAACATTTGCAGAGAGCTAAATGAGACGACTCATTCCACTCTCATGTCTACACGATAAATATAAACAAACATTCTGACCTGATGTGACTTTCTATTTGAACCATGTGAATAAATGACTGTCAAGACTTACAGATGACAATGAGGACCATGCAAAAGAGCTGGATCCCTGAGCCTAGCAGAGAGCTGAGGATCATGGGATACTGAGGCGGTCTGAAGACATCGCCGTGGACGTTCTTCCATCCTGACTCCTCCATGGTGTCCTCCTGGTTAAGGAGAAAAAAAAATTGCAAGCCTAAAATATATTGTTTGAATACAGATAAAACACCCAAAGCTGAAATCAGATGAATGATTCTGATCTTCAGTTTCTCAGAGAGATTATAGCCTGTTATATCTATTTTCTTACTATGTCATCCTCTCTGTTGTAGTTAGCGATGTCCTTCCTCAAGGTCCTGATAATGATCATACTCAGAATACCTGAGAGAGAGAATGGAAAGACAAAGAAGGATCTCAACATTTCACATGCTGTCAACAAACTATAGATTTCATTTTGCAATAAATTTACAGGAGACACGCACGCACGCACGCACAGATTGTTACACAAAATATGCATTTGCTACACTTCTATCATCTGCTGAACAGGACGTGTCAACAATTGGACATACCAGACAGGAAGAAGACAACCACCACAGAGTTGACAATGGAGAACCAGTGAATCTGGACATCGCTCATGGTCAGGTACGTGTCCCATCGAGACGCCCACTTCACCTCACTCTCCTGCACAGACAAAATGAGACACTCAGCAGTCCTTTCTCTACATTTATCTCGTCTTGTTTAAGCCCATACGCTGATATGAAGCTGCTGACTTCATATCGGATTGTGTTTCTTTGAAATGAATAAATCATTCATTTCCAGTATTTAGACAGTTTGTAGTCTGACCCAATCAATTTTAAATGCAAACAGTAAATGGACTTATTCTCATTCACAGCTCTGAGGTGATCACATGGATAAAACCTAAATAATAAAACACATTTTCATTTTAAACTGATCTTCAGTTAGATGCAGCGATTTGGCCGATGGTTTGAGACACTGACCTCCCAGTGGACAGAGTACGTGAAGAGGACCTCGTTCTCTTTGCTCGGGTCAATCTCCTGGGGGGCAGAGCCACTGGCCTCAGGCAAGGTGCAACTCTTCTCTTTTTCCACAGCTTTCAGATCTGTCAATAAACCACAGAGGAAGTATTACAAGAAGTCAGTGCTAACATTTTTCACTGTATTGGCCACTTCAGAGGCGACACCTGTGTTTCCTCCTTCTATTCAAATGGTTTTGTCATCATAGATCACAAACGTTACACAGCCTTTAGCAATTCAAAAAGACTGCTGTTGACACCTACCATCTACTTTCACACTTTGGGGTATCACCTCAAATCGCACCACCCTGTAGTTGTGAACTTCCCCCTGCTCCAGCTTCTCCTTGTGGAAGTACAGGATGAAAGACAGGTGGTTGTGCAGATAGAACTGTGAGGGACAAACAAGAAGGGGCATAAATTAGTAGTCTTCAGAAACACACTGATCATTTTAATTTGTGTAAATGTATATACTGTATGTAAGAAGCAAAATAACTGACTTAATACTAGAGATGGGTTATGATTTTCAAGTGGTTATTAAAACGTTTTTACTGGTGCCTGGAACAATGAGTTACTTCCTGGTAAAACTTGTGTGGCATGTTCCGTTCAGTGTTTTCTTACAGCGCTGTGAGACGAGCCGGATGCTCAGGTTACAGCCTTATAGAGAGTTAGGTGGTTGTGTCTGTGTACGCTGCACTGTTTCTGAACGCTACCACCCTTAACTACCATGCTTGTTACCAGCTACGAGCCAGGCTTTATCAAGCCTAAAGAAACAAGTGCACTGACACAGCGTGTCCAAGCTTTTTTATATAAACAAAATACTTCTTCTCTACACAAAAAAGGTTTGTTTAATTGAACTTTTAACAACTGTGTGTCCATGTAGGACATTGTCTCTCGTAGTACGAAGTTGATCCATTAAGAAAGGTTCTTCACATCGCTTTACCTGTACTCATCCTCTCTCCACCTCTAAACAATGTAAATATAAAAATGTACCTTGTTGCTGTCGACAAAGCCCAGTCTGTAGCCATGTTCAAACTGGATGTCTTTGACCACGTCCTTCTTCTCCTCCTCCCCTCCTCCCTCTCTGTTGGGGTAGAACTCTAACCTGGTGGCAACTGGCAGGTTGTCTGCGATACTGAGAGGCACATGGAGACATTTCTTTAACTTTGGATTGCATACTGGATATATGAAGAACCAGGTTATAGAATCACGCCTGGAAACCCTGGATGCTCACAGGTGAACATAATACTCCTCCTGGATTCGCTCAGCAAAAAGCTTGCTTTCTTCTATGCTCAGCTTTTTCTTGTTGCACACCATCTCACATGTCTTGTCCCTAGTCATCTCGACATTGTAGCGGGTATTCACAATGCGGTCCCCGCGTAACACCTCACCTACAAAATGCAATAAAAAAAAAAAAAAAGATTTCATTTGACATTAAAAAAAACACACTGAAAAATAAGATGTAGATTTTCTTTAAGATCAAAATGTGCTTGCTTTGATACATAAAAAAAAAATAATTCTCAGGCCAGAGTCCACACACATCTGCAGCACTCCACTTACCCAGGTTCTCTCCCTTGTAGAAGACCGATTCCGGCTTACAGAAAGGCAGCGAGTAGTATTCATAAGGAAGCTGCGTACGGGAGCTGGTCAGCTTCACTGCCTGAAAAACAAACGATCTGACTGACTGACTGACTGACTGACTGGGTCACAGATATAGTGATATGCAAAACTACACTCCCAACAACATGGTCTGAATGACAATGGAAACTGGAGTCACCTTCAAGAAGTGAGCACTACACTACACAAGAAAAAAAGTCTGAGTCTGACCAGGAGCTGTACACAGTCATTTCTGTAGCCCTTTGGGCCAGCACCACCTTTGTCATTTCACACTGAGCAAGAATTCAAACTACTGTTGCAACATGTGATGAGTGTCAGCACACGGGTGCAGGCTGTGTTCCTGCTCAGTCAAACAGGAGATAATGATGTTACTTTCATGGATACAGCTCCTGATTCTTTTGTAATGAGTCAGTGGCAACATGATCACATGTTTCTGGTGTGGGGTGAGGTGGTGAATATGGAAAGATAAGTCCACAAAGAAAGGTTCAGGACCTTCAGGATAGAAGACAATACGGCTAACTACAGAACAACATCACAATATTTCTGCTAATTTGTGAAATGTTGATCAAATGATTTTACCTTAATATCTACTGTGGCACCCTCGTGGAAGTCCCGGGGAGCGACTCCGGGAACATAGAAGGGCCGAACCACAGGAAACAGGGACAACAGCAGCAAGGCCCACCACGTCTCCTGCAACACACACAACAGCAAATATTACACCTCACAAACACTTAATATGTGTGCATCATGAAAGGATGTGTAACGTGAGCGTAGGACAAAAACGTTCTCAACACGAGATCATTCATCACGCCACGTAAAATACAGAATTAGAATTAGACGGCTGCCACCGTCTTGCCCCTTCTTTAGCCTACAGTGTTCTGGGTTATGTAAATCCAGGTGTGTGGTCGCCGTCACCTGACTGGCACCCTGCTGAGGAGGTGTGGCCATACCTCACTGTTTCCTGGAGGCCCAGTAATTCCGGATTGGAGCTGCACTTTTCTCGACCTGGAGACGTTTAAACTCGAGCCGAACTGTCCAGCAGCCTGTGTGACTGGTTGTGAATGTTAACGGTGCTTAACTCGCTTGTTGTTTTGTGGAGGTTTTTGTATTACTGGGACTGGGCAGGGTTAGTTTGGAATTCTACTGATTAACACACGAGAAGATTTGTGTTAAAGTGACTAGTTTTAGAGGTGCTGTCTTGATGTGTTTTTGTTATTAGAAATTAGAGTATATATTGTGAGGTTTTGGTTTCATACAGACAGAATATGCTCTGGATTAGAGAGAGTTCTCTTTTCGTTTTATTTTGTTTCTTTAACAGCATGCGCTCGCCCTTTTCCCCTTATAGTTTACCTCACCGCCTTCAGTTATTAATCAGTCTGAATAATCGGCTTTCTTATATATAAAATGCCTAAAAAGTAGGGCTGCCACGATTAGTCACGACGAACAAAATCGTCAACAACTAATTTAGTAGTCGACGCATCGTTTTTTTTTTTTTTTTAACTTTACTTCTCTCGAAACTGCCACTTCCACGTCTGCCTTTCTGTCACACACACACACACACACACGCAGTAGTAGTAATTGGCGTCAGGCCTGACTGTATGGTAAATGATACCATAACACAGACCTTCCTGGAATTCATGATGTTGCGATGTTGCAACTTCAATGCAACTTCAGTGAATCCCCGTGATTTCAGGGCGGTGTTGCAATTTTAACAAATCACCGCGAATTCTCTGCAACTTCCTGCCCGGGGGATTCAACTCGGCGTGTCAGGGACGGCCGCACGGTGCGGGAGGATCCCCTCGTGGGACCTCGCCCCGGCGCTGGCTGGCCTCCGCCAGGCGCATTTCCTCCGCAGCGGCTCTGGGTCGGCATGGAAAGACTCGGGGGCGAGGGTGGCTCACGGCTCTGCCCGCGAGATTTACAGCGCCCGCCCACGCATGTACGTATGATCCGATTAGTCGACTAATCGAAAAAAATAATCGCCGATTAGTCGACTATCAAAATAATCGTTTGTGGCAGCCCTAATAACTACAACATAAAACAACACTCCAAACAAATCCAAGATTTGGAGAGTAATCATCTAATAATATTCTCCACATATGGGTCATGGCCTGCTATGGTAGTTTTTCGATATGTGTAAAATGATTCATTTAATAGTGCTGGAAGCACCAAAGGGGAAAAATACACACCTACAAAGAAACAACAGATGAGACTACAGGGGAAAGAAAATCAACAGGTGTCCCGAGTGACCTGCGTGCAACTTCAACAAAAGAAAACTGTAACTTCTGGTATTGTGGCGACCTCACTGTGGACACTGAGGGAGGCTTCGAGGAGGAGACCTGTGCACACAGAGCCAAAGGAAAAAAGGCATCACATGACTATCTACGCTAATGTTTGCCAGGAGGTGTGTGGGAAACGGAGTTCTCCACATTTCCAATTTGACACATTGACAGGATTTATCTTCTTGGTCCTGTCCAACGATCCCAAACGTGAAGCCAGAGCAACAAACAACAACAACAACAACAATACATTCCATAGTCCACTCGGGAAAAAAACAGTGCTTTGATCCAAATCACTCATCAATTTATCAATCAGTCGATTTACAGCTCTTTATCTTCACATGGCAGCAAGCTGGCTTAACTACAAAGAGCAACCTGGACTCAAGGACTCTTTGATGTGGACTGGAGGAGCTGAACCACCTCCACCTCCACCAACACCAACACCAACACCACCTCCACCTGAAGTTGTGGCCAAACTACAGCTGCTCTTATGCATCTGCTCTTAAGCGTGGCAAACTGTAGTCTTGAGCCAGTGCAGTCCTGGTCCACATTGTTTTTGGGTTGTAGCTGATGCGCTGCTGTCATCTGTGAAACTCTCAGCACCGACGTGACGTGACGTGACGTGACGTGACCACAGCCACACACCGACAGAGCTGCTACAAGCTAACGGTGAGCCAAAGTTCAGACAGCCGCTTTCTCCCGTCTGTACGGTGAGTGACAGCGCGGGGACGAGCTTATTCAAAGCTGTGTGCGCGCACTTTAATATCTAATATATATATATAATTAATTTTAATAACAACAACATCTGACAGACGAGCTAGCGACACGGTAGCTAGCTACAGTTAGCACCGTCACCTCGACACCCGAGCTCGGAGAAGTGAAGAAAACCCGCAGAGCTCACGGTAACACGTCGTCACGGACCGAGGCAGACCTCCGCTCCGTCATACCCACGACAGCGTGTCCGCTCTCCTCCACAAAGAAGGACACGAACGAGCCGTGATCTGAAGGGAAGAGTTCGCTCTGCACTCACCATAGCCGCGGCCGCCATCTTCAATACGTGTCATTAGTGACGCTGCGGAAGTAGTGTTTTTTTTTTTTTGTTGACACACCCATAAAAGTCTGAACAGACTGTTAATATAAACTATACAATGTACAATATATATCATATAAACAATACAACATACAATATATAATATATAATATACAATATACATCATATAAACAATACAATGTACAATATACATCATATAAACAATACAACATACAATATATAATATATAATATACAATATACATCATATAAACAATACAATGTACAATATACATCATATAAACAATACAACATACAATATACAATGTATAATATACAATATACAATATAAATCATATAAACAATAAAATATACAATATACATCATATAAACAATACAATGTACAATATATAATATATAATATACAATATACATCATATAAACAATACAATGTAGAATATATATCATAAACAATACAATATATAATATACATCTTATAAACAATATAATTTACAATATACATCATGCAATACACAATATACATAATATAATATACATAAATCATAACTGTTTAAAGATGTTCCATCTTCATTTGAAATACTGTGAATTGCTTGTTTGTTAGGTGTCATATGTAATATCATGTATATCATTGCCTCTACTACAGGGGCCTTTTACAGCCCAGGGACCCCTCAGACAAGAGACAAACAGAACAGGAACCCTCACATGTAATTATTCTCTCTCTTTTTTTTTCTTTTTTTTTTAATGCTTCACATTTACACATTCACACTTTGATTTCACCGTATTAACCTATGTATATACTAGGTTATTAGCCTGTATGTGCTTAGAATTTATTAAAAGTTACATAATTGTCAGTTATTATGAAATAATTGGCGGGCCCCCTGCAGTATCTCTGCGGATTCCCTAGGGGTCACGGACCCCTGATTGAAGACTCCTGCTCTACTTTCATTGAGAAAAGTCATACATGCAAACAAACACATGAATTTGATGTTCATAAAATAGCATATCAAATATAGCTTACTGTTAAAGAACACACATTTGTGCAGACAATTGTTTCAAAAACAATTTATTTGAAAATTTTCACCAGTTGCATTTAACTGATCATCTAACAATATATGAAAAGGGTTTTATATTGATAAAGATAACACAAAAAAAAACATTTGTAACCCTATGAATATGTCTGCAGTACAGGGCATTGATTCAATATTGTCACACATCATCTCTTTATAAGCGTCCCAAAGAAAGCTTCATTCTCTCAGGTATTGTTCCTCACAGTTCTCTTTAAATAGACAATACCAAATCATGAAATGACAAAATGATTAAATGACAAACTTGAGAATATTCCCTTTGAAACACATTATCCAAACAATGTCCTCCACAAAAAAATAAAATGATAGAAAAGCTTTTAGTTCAGAAAAGAAAATTCCATTCAAGATACACTGTTGTTCAGAGCAGTACTATTTGCATCAATAAATTATTTTTCCACACAGAAAAAAGAAGGCTGAAAGACGTGAAATCTGCATTCACTGCTTTCATTTCGTTCCCAACACAGCAACGGTTTAATGGGCCCAAAGGATCAGCAAGCATTATTATTATTATTATTAAAGACTATTCTTCTAAATAAATGTATGTATTTGTGTACACCAGTTTTAAATACAAAGCATATGGAATACATCATAAAAGACTGAAAAGAGGAAAAAACTGTGGTGAAAGGCACAGTGAAAGATAATTGCTGAAACAAGCCACAGTATCATGGAAAATATCAAAGGAATATAAATAGAGGATTTAAAGATAATCAGCCACACATTTTACACTCTGTTAGGTCCACAGTCAATTATTCCATGTAAAAACACTGCATTTATCAGAAGAAGAGAAGAGAGCAGACAACAACAACTTTGCTTACAGAATTGTTGACATTAACATATTCATATCAGAGCGGAACACTGCAAATATCCTAATGTGAACATCTGTGTATCTGGTTATAGCTTCTTTTGATGGATGCACAATGTGTGCTGGAGCATAACAACTACATCCAGTCTTTTCTATGTGACTGCATTCAGGTGGCCTACAGCTGTTTGCTTGTGAATATGTACGTTGTGTGAAATCATATCTGTTAGTGACACGGCCATGCATTTACAATTGCATTATTATGTTAGAGACTGTACAAAAATTATAAGGGCCATGAAAGGTGATTTATTTATCTTTTCTTTGTGATTAGTAACAAGAAACCGGATTTTCACAGCAGTGGGGTGTCTGTTTTTCCCCAGATTTATTTTATATCAGTCTTTCCTTCCTCAGTATTGCTTTTTACAGTTTTGCACCTGTAAAGCTCAATAATGGTACCAACCAATTACCAGCAGTTATCTCTCCATAGAGATATAAATTACAGTAAATGTCAAGTCACTTGTTTTTTCTGTGCATAATGATGTGCAGCTTTATTTCATAATACAGTGATCAGCATAATATGTGCAATGTAAAGTAAAATAAAGTACAATAAAAGTAAAAATAAATTATGTGAAGCAATCGACACTTCATATTAGAAGCTGCACATATAACTAAGACACGTACTGATTACTTACATACTGCACATATAATTTACTATATATGTCCACTGATTCACAAGAGTGCTGCTGGTGTGCATCCAGAGGATTTGTGGTTTATGGTCAGTTTTGTGAAGGTAATCCAGTACAGTTGATGCAGCTGTGGTCATGTATAACCAAGCCTTCAGAACAATATCAGACAGCATCTGTTTTGCTTTGTTCCTGACCTAAATATGAGGTAGGATTGTGTGTCATAATATAATTAATAGTAATAATCATAGCTATCCTATATTGTCTTTATATTTTGCTTTACTTAATCTCTATACTGTGGTTATATTAAAATGGTTTGACCATGCCCAATAATTTTTGTATAGTCCCTTGTTATAATATAGTATGTGTGTGAATGATAGAGAGAGACAGACAGAGAGACAATGGTAAAGACAGAGCATGTGTGTGTGTGTGTGTGTGAACTGCACTGCTGAATGTAGAAGCTGGACATGCAGTTACGTATGAATCTAAAGTGATGTAATGCAAAAGTCTCATGGCTGCTGCTGATACTGGCTCTCTGTGGCTGTGTAGAAATCCTCCAGGACACTCTGCAGGTAATCAAAAGTGGGACGGTCCTCAGGTTTGTTCTTCCAGCACTCCAGCATGATTTCATAGAGCTCGGTGGGACAGCTCTCCAGGCGCTGCATTCGATAGCCCTTCTCCAGGGAACGGATCACTTCTGGATTGGTCATTCCTAAAAACAAAAGAACATGACTGGGTTAAAAATAATATTTGCTTATGAATGCAGCATCTGTAGGCGAAGAACAACGATTTTGGCATTCTGGTTTCTGTTTGTAGTCCGAGTAGAACTGTTTGATCACGTTTGAGTGGGCAAAAGGGCGTAAATGTAGACAGTGTAGGCAGTGAGGTTGCTGGGATCCATGGGATAGGGGCACCCATAGAGTGAACAGGACCTCCAACAATACGTTGGGTGGATTCGGGCTCTTGCAAATGATTCAGATTTCCACCTCAGAAATATGACTGTGTGCAGAACAACTCAATAAAACTATTGAATTAAATACATTATTTCATATTCTCTTTGGTAATTTTGTTCAGATTGCTTCTACTAGGGCCTGTTGTAACTACCCTGTGCCACTAGAAATATTACATGGGTTATATGAGTTTGATAACTTCCTGGTTCTATAAATGGCAATGTCGGTCTGCAGAGTAAATATCTCAACAACTATTGGATAGACTGTGAAACATTGTGGAGACTTCCTCAGACTTTGGTGATCGTCTGATTTTTCCTCTGGCACCATCATCAGGGCAAAATTTTAATTTGAGTCCTGACCAAATGCTTGCAAAACTACTTACATTTCCATCAGCCTTTGCCGAACTTGTGTTTAGTTCTAATTAGGAAATGTTAGCATGTCAAAATTTACCTGCTAAACAAAAAATGTAGAGGTGCTGTGTTGTTAAATGACACAACAAAAAAACTACAAATAGCCCTCCACACCCACAAAGTGAGTCTTGTGAGTGTCTGCCCTGCCTCTGGTTTAAAAAAAAATCAAAATTCACAACTGTTATTTTATTCAAATGTAGTTATCTGACCACTACACCTTACCTGCATGCATGTCGTTTATTATGGTTCAGTTTGCACGTGTCAGCCTGCATTTATGTAATTTATATTCTGTTCGTTCGTTTTATATCTGTTCTTCCACTTTGCATATTTCAGTTAGTGTCTAACAATGTTAATTAACCATTCGATTTAACCCTTCTATATGTGCATTAGCATCAGGAACCTCTGTGTTGAAGGTTTTAAATGGTATAATTAACATTAATGTTCTTTTCTTATTATTGTTAGGCATGCTTATACATGACATCGATTGTACATCAATAACTAATATTATGAATTATATATTCTGTTTTATGGTGACTTCGTAACATTTGTCCAGGGACTATAGATGATTCATTTACAGAAACATTTTTTATCAAAGTACACTGTCCAGTGAAATAAAATAACAAGTAAATAAATAAACAAACCAGTGAAAAGATCTTTAATGGACAGAGTTGAAATGTAGAAATGTGACAACCCTTTGTATACTAGCTTCAAGTGTAATGTCCTGGCTGATATAAGTAATCCACTTACCTGGGTATGGTGTGCGTCCGTAGCTGATAATCTCGGTCAGTAAGATGCCAAAGGACCAGACATCAGATTTGATGGTGAAAGAGCCATAGTTGATGGCCTCAGGAGCAGTCCATTTGATGGGGAATTTGGCTCCTGGTTATTGTGGAAAATTAAATATATATATATCACTATTTATACAGTTAATTCTGTGTACACTGCTGAATCTCCTATATTTGCCATATTTCTATTTATACTGCTCATTCCGTTAATACTGCTGCTATTTACCATATTTATACTGTCCGTTTTGGTCATACTGATATATCGCCATATCATACTGTTTATATCTTAGATTGCCATATTTTTCTTCTTTTTAACTTTCATATTTTATAATTCATGTTTATTGCTGTTTGCACCAGGGATTGAGAGAAACGCTATTTCAATTCTGTGTATGTCAGGTACATATAGCAGCAATAGACAATAAAGTTTGACTTAATCTTCTACTCACAGGGTAAGTCATACTATGAGTCGCTATTAACTTTACTCTCTATTATTCTTGTCACTCATGTTGTAATCTGACATCTCAGGAACATTGTGCTGGAAAAACAGAAATTTTGACTAGTCAAAGCTGGAAAAACAGAAATTTTGACTAGTCAAAGCTGGAAAAACACAGGTGGACTTAATAACTCGAAGGACTCAGTTCCATTTTGTGTCTCGGTAACAGCAATAACAGGACCTCCCCTTAGCTGTCATTAAAACCCCTGTGAGGTTCCTGCTATGTCATGTTAAAATTTCCCCTGAACTGATGAAACCATGACTGCTCCCATTTTGTCACTTCCTCTGTTTCTTAATCACTTTAGCTGATGACACCTGGTGGCAGAAAAGTGAAAACAGTGTCGTACCTTCTCTGGCGGTGTACTCGTTGTCTTCAATGATACGGGCGAGGCCAAAGTCAGCAATTTTGCATACTAAAGCCTTATTGACCAGGATGTTGGCAGCTCTCAGGTCTCTGTGGATGTAGTTCCTTTGCTCAATGTAGGCCATGCCCTCTGCAGTCTACAGACAAATAAATCAGCGTTAAAGAGTCAAAACATAAAATAAGTGTGGAAGTAAGTGCAAATGAAAGCAGCTTGAAACACTTCCCTATTAAAAGCACGGACTTCCATGCTCTTAGACACACTATACTGTACGTACAACAGACTTTGTATAAGCGGCTTCTTTAAGGAAGTATATAAGGAAGTGTAGTAACAGCACAGCAACATTTACTATACATGAGAGGATTTTTTCAAACATGTACTCTCTCTCTTTAGATCTTTTGTGTTCTGTGCTAGAGCGAGATAAGACCAGTCTCTCTTGCTATCTGATGAATAATTTAACTTAACAAAACTAGACGTGGTAGGGTTGAGTCAGAACAAGCAGATCTGACTGTCTTCCTCTTCCCTTTCCTCTTTAAGTTCAGAATTTAAATGAGCACTTATAACAGCTGCTTTTGTTGTATTACTGTGAAGAAATGTATGGTTAGATTTCCATGAGGTGTTACAGGTTGGACTGGAACAACAAGTCTGAGACCTCAGGCGTCATAGCTCTGCAGCTGGATCATATTGGCTGGGTGTAGTTCAGTGTTTCCTTATTCAGTCATCCATTTTTGTACACTTTTATTCTGGATAAGGTTTCAGTGTTTCCCCTGTAATTATTATTGTCTGTTATTTCCAAACCACCAGGAATTCAGCTCTTTTCACTGAAGACAGTCAAGAATGCAATACCAAAGGTACTGTATCCACAACAACCCACAGTCAGAAAACTGTATATAATATCGCAGTTAGACAAATCTCCATTTTAGAAATACACAGACATGCAAGAAGTAAATAGACACCTTCATTCAAATGCAAATTAAAGGTGTCTATTTACTTCTTGAATGTCTGTGTAGATACTAAATAATACAATTCACTTTCAGCACAACTGTGTGAACTGAACAATAGACTTCTGAACTCAAGACATAATGTGAATATTCAAATACAGCCTGTGTACAATGAACTGCAGACAAACAAAGGGTTCATTCATGTCAACACAACCAAACAATCAGAGGTTTTGATCTTGTTAGCTGTCATGTGCGGAATGAAGGACTGAATGTGACTGATGAGTCTCACCTGGGCAGAGAAGTCAATGAGCTTGGGAAGCTGCACACGGTTGCCCTCGTCGCTCTTTAAGAAGTCTAATAAACTTCCTGTAGACACATACAAACACATGCTGCATGTTAAGCTCAATGTGTTAGATACATTTTCGACATGAACAAAATTTTAAAAAATCTGTGACTTGATCGTGCAAAAGCAAGAACAAACTATAGATATTCATTATCAACCTTATAGCCCTGTCAGCTGAGCCCAAGCACCCCTTCAACACAAATGTGTTTGTTTGAACTGACTACAAACCAAATGTTCAATTACAAACATGTCAGTATTATTACAATATGATTTTTCATCTGTACTATGACCAGATGATGGCATGTTTAGACTATTTTTTACTTTTAGTGCACTTTAAGTTTCAACTGTTTATTCATATCATCAGTTTCAACATTTATAATAGCATTCTAAACACATTATTTGAGTTTCGCAAACATTTCTATAATGTCGTTATTAACCCTTTACAAAGCTTTTGCTGTCTCTTAGTTAGGATTAAAGGTCCAGTGTGTAGGATTTAGTTGCATCTCATGGTGTAATCGCTGCATTGCAATCTCTTCACATTACCCTCACCTTCCTAGTATAAAGGAGAAACAACACTTTAAGGACTGTTTAGCCTCAGTGTTTAGTTTGTCTGTTCTGCGCTACTGTAGAAACACAGTGTTTCAACATGGTGGCCTCCATAAAAGAGGACCCACTCCCACTGTAGATATAAAAAGATAACATTTAAGTAATAAAAACAAAAAGATTATTATTTTCATGTGATTATACATGCATGAAATCATAGTTATGAATATTATATTACATGTCTGCCTTATTCGGAAAACCCAAATCTTACACACTGCACCTTTAAATACACTTTATTATGCATTTATCAGCAGATGACTTTGTATCTATGAAGAGTAAACTATGCCTTTTGTGAGTACTGGATCTAAAATCAAAACATGGTTATTAAAGTGAATAAATCTTTTATTGTACCTTTCTCCATGAACTCAGTGATGATATAGATGGGCTCCTCCTTTGTGACCACTGCATGGAGTCGGACCAGTTTGTCATGTTGCAGGCTCTTCATCAGATTGGCCTCACCCATAAAGGCCTCAACTGACATGCTGCCAGGCTTCATGGTTTTCACTGCTACTTTTGTGTGTTTATTGTATGTAGCTTTGAACAAAATGATAATTCTGATTAGAAAATGAATTGCTAACTTCCCAACTCCAGAAATTACTGAATTCGAAAATCTATCTCACCCATCCAGACTTCTCCAAACTGGCCAGCGCCAAGCCTCCTCTCCAGTTTTAGTGAGGATCTTGGGATTTCCCAGGCATCTTTCTCCCATGGCTTCTCGGGTTTGGGGCTCAAGCATGGGCTGGTCAGGGTTTGGCAGAGGCCATCTCCCTGCTCTAAAATAAAAAAAAAAGAGTGACAGCAAGTGTCAGTATGTCTGTTGATCTTATTTGCAGGAAAAAGATCTATAATTTCACAAATGATTTTAATGTAATCAAAACTAACATATCTCTCGTCTATCTATTTAATAATGACCCTGATGATATTTCACATAGCTTGATGTACTAAAGTTGCCCAGCAGAGTGTGCTGTGTGGTGGAACAGAGCTGAAGTTACTTTTTTCTCTGTTGACTCCTGAATCTTAATGAAGGCAGTAACTCAACTAGATAACTAAAACACACAGCTGTGAGGAGGTAACATTATTCAGTGATAAACAAGGGGAACAGTGGTGAACTCACTCTTGTAATGGCTGACCAGCTCCTGCAGGGTGCTGAAGGTGTTGCGCGGAGAGATGTAGAATCCTCCATTGTCCAGCGTACGGATCTTATAATGTTTCACTGTGTCACCAGAATGGACATCGCTGTCCCTGACAGACAGAGAGTAGCTGCCTGTGGTAAAAGAGAAACAAAGCGGTTACCATGTGACCTGCAGGGGATTTTATTCACTAATACTAATGTATCATGTGAATGATTAACTAAACTTTGAGTTGCACATCATAAAGAGAAACGTGTCATAAAGACACAGCATGTGTCACATGAACATGAGTGAGACCTGTGAGCAGTGCTGTTATCAAATCAGCTGTGTGAGACTTTGCTGATTAGAGAGGTGAGAGGTTTCCAAAACAGACGTTGTGGGCTGTAAAACTGAAACGGCAAGTTGAAAGACACTAAAAGCTCTTAGAGCTGAGGGGAACCGCAGAGTCAGCTTAAAATTCTAGAGATAAGAGCAGCTATAAAGGCCAAATTTTCATTAAAATCATTAGTCTTTTTACCTGTAACACGATGTAGTACACTTTGGTCAAAGTCTACAGGACTTTGCTTGTTTGTATTGGCACAAAGACTACTAGAAGAAGAAGATATACTTTATTAATCCCTCAGTGGGGAAATTCTTTTTTCACTCTATTTTATTTTTGACATGCATTTTAACCCAGAGACACATGCAGTACAAGGTACAAGGGCTCATAGACATGCAAATGTGGAGAGAGATGGTGGAGTGATGGGCAGCCCCCCTGAGAAGCGCCCAGCGAGCGGTTGTGGGGGATCGGTGCCTTGCTCAAGAGCACCTCGGCAATGCCCAGGAGGTGAACTGGCACCTCTCCAGCTACCAGTCCACCTTCCATATTTTTGGTCCATGTGGGACTTCAACCAGCCACCCTCCGGTTCCCAAGCCAAGTCCCTATAGACTGAGCTACTGCCGCCCCAAAGTTACTGTCGCCCCCCTACAGACCAGACTACTCGTTTAAAGGACAGATATTGTGTTTTTGGCTCACCCTTGGTGGTCTCACTGTCTCGGATCATGTAGGATCCCACTTTGTTCCCAGGAGCCAGCAGCTGCCTCTCAGCATCTTTCCTGCTCACGCCCTTAAAGAACCACCTCAACGACAGGAAACAGATCAGTTAGTACAGACGGCTCCTCCTGCACAAGCCTTCATTTTCCATTCATACTGCGCATTTTGCTTCCTTGCTTACTTCAACTTTATGATCTACAGTATATAAATATGGTACATGATGCTACTATTAGACATTAAATATAAATATCATATTCAGAATGTGTATAATGCATATGAATGTGTTTTCAATGTGAAGATGAGTACACTTACTCCTCTGCCTCCAGGGTGTCTTTGGCTACATAATTACTGGGGATGTAACCTTCCTGACCTGTGCTGATTAACATAGCTCTCCACCACTCCCCTGACCTAGAGAGAGAGAGAGAGAGAGAGAGAGAGAGAGAGAGAGAGAGAGTCAAGAGTCAAGAGAGGACATGGTAAACCACATGCATCACACGTCCACAAACAACATGTTGAACAAACAAGTCATTTATTTCTCTTGAACCAAGAAAGAATTCATATTCACTATTTCGTACCGCTGATACTGATACTTACTCCTCTAAGATTTTGAGCTTATCTCCCTTCTTGAAGCCAAGGTCTCCTTCATGAATGGCCTCATAGTCGTACAGTGCCATTGCAATACTCTCTCCTACAGCAGCAAAGCACAATAAAAACAGATACATTCTGGTCATTGATGCCGTGTAAAAAATATATATCTTTTTGAGCCATCATGTAAAAAAATTCAGAGCACATCATCTCTCACTCTGTGAGAGAGAGAGCACATGACTGATCTGTGTGTGTTGTTGTTTGACTTCACTAACACTAGATTCCCCATACTTTGACTATAACCAACTTCCTTTTGAGCTTGATAATTATAGCAGTGTGGTAAGGCGGTGAGAGGGGCTATCACTCTACCAACACACTGACGCTCTCCTTCCTCTGTCTCACATGTTGTGTTAATCTTTGGACAGCTTTTCTCTGTGTCTAACCAGCACTGACCTAATGATGCTGTTTAAAGACTGTCTGGTCGGTTTGACATAACATGGTGGGAGGTTGGTAATAAAACTGCTATTGACTGACCTCATTAGTGGTTAAATTGGGGTTGAATTTAAAATGCAAGTATAGGTTCTTAAGCGTTATAATACTGGGTAAGTGCAGTAATACTAATAACGACTCACCGTCTGAAGAGTTTGCATTGGAGAGCATTTTGTTCTGTAAAGAGAAAGACAGAGAGAGGCATTGGAATAAGGTTCAGATTCAGAACTCAAAGAACAACTTAAAAACCTCTTGAAGGGAACAAAGAACTTATGCCTTGAGGCTTCAAAAAGACATATCTGTTAACAGGTGGATACCTGCCATACCCATACAAATGCAGTAAAGGTCATTTTATTTATTTTTTTTTTGTTATTTTATTTTATTTTAATCCATTCAATCTAATTATTCATCTAATTATTTTATTATTTATTTCTATGTTTGTGTGTTACTCTTATGTAGTTTGCACATAAACTTGAAACATGTACTCTTGTGCTGTATTAAGATCAGATCACAAATGGGAAACAGCAGACTAAATGTGATGATTGTATAAGTTGCTGAAACTGTAATTAAGTTCAAAAACTTCTTAGGGGCAGGGCAACGCTCTGGAAATGCAGTCACTATATAAAGGAACCTTTCCTCGCCACTGTAGCCGAGTGCTTGCTCATGGTGGGAATTGTTGGGTCTCTGTAAATCATATTACCAGGAGTACAGACCTACTATAGTAGCTGTGGTTTTATGTGGCTGTAAAAACACCTCGCTCTATAAACACGAGATAAAGAACATTATATGTCGATATAATCCATAAAGATGAACTGTATTTCTGTACAAACCTACCATTGATTTACTTGGATTTTTTTTTTGCCTCAACAACTCAAGAACTAGCTATCAAACTCTTTTAGTTAGTTGGTTGAGTTTTTCAACCATTACCAAAGTAACTACTCTGCTCTCCGCTAGAGAGTGCATCTACCTTCTAATAATATTAAAAATGTTTGATTTTGTCAAGACGAGTAACTGACTGATATTTTCACCATAGCGACTGTCAATAGACTCTTATTTCACTGGTTCAAAAAAGCAGTTGGCCTAAGGTAAAGTGATGAGCTACTCAAAGTAGCTACAGTGTTGTTTGAATTGTTCACTTGGCTACTGTGCAGCAGCATTCGATTTGCGGAACTATATTATATATAACACATGAGGTTATACTAAATATCAGCATGGCTGGGATTCATTTTGACACTTGACCATAACTAAATCATTGTTTTGATATTCAGCTCATCAGCACTCACTCTCGTGTGATAGCGCTTGATTGTGAAGTTTTCATGGCAAATCTGTTATCAAATTGTCAATTATCAAGTGTTTATGACCACCTGATGAATCTACTGGAATATTAATACTTTCCTTTTATCTCCAATGTGGTCTTCACCAACTACTAAAATACTTTCCTTTACTAGCTTATAACTAACTTGGTCTACCTGCTATATATATCTACAGTCAGACAGATGAAGTTAGCAACAGGCTAGAGAAGAAAGTATTTCAGACACACATATTTCAGTTTTTAAGAACAAATTTATCACTCAAGATCCAATTGCAGCTTTATATATAACTATTGCACAAAAAGCAAACATTGAAAAGGAAGGACTTTGTGCAATCACCTTTAAAAAATCAAGATGTTGGTTGCAGTTCATCTTTACTTTAGGTTTTGGGTTTATAGGTTTTGTTTTCAACAAAAGGTACAATACGCTGAGCTGTGTTGAGACAAATTTAGACATCTGCGAGGGAGCCTATTAGGTGTTCCTGTGAATTGAGGGACGTCTTAAGGTGTTGCTTAATACTCGATACTTGATCATACGTCTCCTGCCTGAGCGCTCTAGTTCTGCTTCTGTCACTTCCTCTTTCTTTACTGAATAGATGTTACAGTCAGCACACAGGAAGTAGCCAGAGGAACCACACTTAGACGCAGCAGCACTGATACTTTACCCATAGCACAGATCAAAGTCTGGCCAGTATGCATATTCATAACATGGAACATATTCAGAGTATGTCAGCGAACATCTATCCTCTCTGAAAAACACATGACTTGTGGTGGTAACAAATGAAACTGTGTAACCTCGTCATACTTTCACTGTTTCTGTGTTTGACACAGCTCTTCCTCATTCTTTATTTAAAGCCCGGACACTTCTGCAGGTGTCTGCGTCCGTTTTTATTTGAAAAATAGTCCATGAATGCGTTTTGGTTAAAAATAATGTCGGTGTGGATCTGAATTCATGTTCAGTGGTGGAAAAAAACTTTCATATAGAACTTGATGCTATTCTATACTTCTACTGCTGTATTTGATGAGGAAAATGTTGTACTTCACCACATTTATCTGGAAGCTATAACTTTACTAGTTGCTATTAAGATGAAATATAAATAAATAAATATGTAGTGTAAGAGCTCCCTGAGTGTTTAGAAAACTAGAAAAGGGCTATATAAGTACAGTCCATTTACCATTATGATAATTCTTCACATATCCTCCGAACAGTTTGACGCTAGGAATTTTTTTTCTCTTAGACAAATCAGGAGAAAAATAACCTTGTTCAAGGTCTGTCTCAACACACAACACAGATATCTCTTCTCTGTGCCGGTGCTGAATCTTTGATTTAGTTTTACCAAACATGATCAATAAGTACTGAACTAAAACTTAAATAACTTTCTGAACATCTTTGGTACAACACAATCTGCTTTCATCAATCTGCATGACCTCAAGTGTACAAGTGTACAATCTTTGATATTACTTTTACATTTCTGAATTCTGAATGTCAGTTAAAAGTGTGTACCTTATTTGTATCATTACTTCTCTATGTGATTCTAGATGTGTGAAGTTGTTGTTTGCCGTGTCGTGAAACACCAACTCGTTACTTTTCTCACATTTATAGCTGTCACAACATGACTACTTACAGCTTTGGCCCCAGAGTTTCCTGTGGTGGGGTCTTTGACATAGTGGGCCGTCTGTGTACGGTTCTGCAGATCATCGTTCCCCGTCCCTTTGCTAAGAGGCTCCTGCTCCTTCTTAGAGCCCACGCAGCCCATAGTGCCTTCTGCAGGAGGACAACATATTTTTCGTCAACAAGTTTTTGTCAAAGAAATATTACTAAGAACACATTCTCAACCTTAATGCGCAAGGCTGGGATGGTAAAATGCACAACACTACACAAACAATGAGAGCTTAACAGATTATGAAGTAGTTTAGCACAGTGGAATGCATGGATCCTCTGCACTCCATAATTAAATGACATAGAGCATATGTAGAGTTAGTAGACATCCCCTACATACTTTCTGGGTGTATATGTGTATAGGTATATCTTTATATACATGACTGTATATATTGTTTTATTTCATTTTCCTTTTATTTTATTATTTCTTATAAGAATAAATGAGCCTGTATATTTTCACATGTTTATCTGAATATGATGAGTAAAAAAGCACATTAGTCTCTGGTGTGAATCTGTTTGCAAACTGTGCAGCGTTGTAGAGCTGAGAGATAACCTCTATCAGCTGGTTTGGCTGGTTACTGCGAATGTATTTACAAATGTCACTAAAACTGGGTGGAGAAGGTGGGAAATGGCATATCACACAATGTTGTTAGATATCTCCACCACAGGGCAAAGACTGAGAAGACAAATATGCCTTATAGAGCTTACAAAGTCGGTCAGTCAGTTTACTGGATGACCATGAGCTAAGGAATATCCAGGGAATACTTTTTTTTTCTTTTCATGTCCTACTGTATCTCTTGATGTGTGTATCTACATGCAAATGTGTAGCGGCTATATAGAACAAGGTTTAACAGGTAGAACAAAGAGGGAGTGTGTGATTGGAGAGACAGTAGAAGCTGTGTTCCATAGCGCACATTGGCTCACATACACGGATGAAGTGGACGAAGAGAGAGAGGGGAACAGCTCAGAAAGAAGGATGTTATGAATATTATGAGCACTAAACACAGTCCTGTCACCATGCAAACAGTCTACTATGGTTTTAAATGTCACATGTCATTATAAATTGACACTGGCAAACACTGATATCCATTTATGTTTATTAGTACTGATACAGTGACAGATTTATACTTGAAATGTTTCTGCAGACAGCTTCTGTTTGGCAATCTACAGTCTACCACGGTAATTACCATCATGACTCTCATGCACAGTGGTACGCAATGGAAAATGTTTCATTTGAACATTTAGACACAGGAAGTTCTGGTGTTCTTTCTGTCAGAATTAGCTGTGTTTGCTTCCTTTTTTCTCTCTCTTCAAACCTTGTTCCTCTTTAGATGTCTTATCAAAGGAGGGTCAGCTTTCTCTGGAATATGTGGCCATGTGACCATTCCCTGTCATATTTATACTGATACAAACTGAACAGTCCACCATCACTCTAAGGTGCTTCCTCAATAGTTCCCTCACACCCTCAGGCTCAGAACCCGAGGAGACTACAACACCAGCCCACAATGCCTGTGTAATCCACTGAGCAGTTCTCACACCTACGGCTGTCTTCTTTTAAGTGTAAAGCACCGCCAAAGCGGAAACATGAGTACGTCACCAGCCAGTGATAAATGCACTGCTGCTTGTTACATATTTGTCCTGCGAAACAGAGGGTGGGGAACAAGGGTCTGTGCCTGTCGCAGTAGAACAGAGGTCACTCAAGGGTTTCTTCTGGGCTAACTTCCTCACTCCCCAGCAAAAACACAAAAAAACTAACACCACCAGTACAGAATGAGGCTGCTGTTTTACTGAGGCGGTCCTCATTAAGTCCACCCCACCCGCAGTTGGGGATCCGAAAGACAGATCTATGAGAAATTGTTCATGGTTTGACGATGCTGTCACTTTCAGTTCTGTTCTTCTATGACCAGTGTTGTCTGTCCAGACCACATTATCCTTAAAAATAGACCATTCAAGTCAGCGGAACCCACATGAATAATAGTTATTATGTGTCAAATGATTAGTAACGTTCAACTACTTTTGACGAGATTTCTTTCCTCCTGCTCCAAACTAGCAGCAGTTTCACAGACATGCTGAATCGATAACATGTTTAATGATGGAAATCAGAAATCTGCGGCTTCAAATGAACACTTCTGCTTGCAGTTTTGAGTACATACTGTAAGTGCATTCACAGTCAAAAAGTTGAGTGCAGGATGCTGGACATTTCTCGTCCTCAGTGGTCGCCATTTCGGCTTTGTAGCAGAAGGGAAGGGACATAAAAAAACGCCCATACAAATGCATGTATTACATCGCCTAAGATGGACTGTGGTGTATTATGCTGTCGACCTGACAGTAAGATAAAGTGTTGAGAATATGCTCACTATAGCACACATCAAAACAGAACCTTTTCTGTGGTTAAAGCGTTTGCTGCGGACTCTCTCCACAGCAGTGCATGGCTCTACTTCTGTACCTAGACTTTTGGTTCTCTAAACTCTTAACACACTCATACAACTCCACTTCAAAAAGCCATCAGAGCGTTGGCTGGTCGGTTTAGTTCAGCACAAAGACTGCACTGTAGCTGTGACGAACAGGAGTCTCTGATTATTGCCTGGAAACCTCAGAGTCACAACAGGACTTTAGAGATATGATGAGGGGAATAAGCAAATTAGCCTCTTTACCAAAACGCTGAACTATTGTTCAGTCAGACTACGGAACTTTTTCTAACAGCTACTGCTGTGGCTACAAGTGGCCTGTCTTATTGGACAGTGATAGAGACAGATACAGGAAGGGTAGGAATCAAACCCAGGTCACCAGAAGAGCTACTAGGCCTCCTCCGCCCCAAAGGTCTCTTTCGGCAGCTTTAAAGACACTGTCACTCAAGGCCACGTCATTGAGTGTGCTTTATTTTTCCATTTAATCATTCACACCCAGATAAGAAAGATTCTTCTGTCAAAAGTTGCACAGTCACACTTTAAATAAGTAAGCTGTACTATTCAAGAGCACTGCTAATGTCTATAACTGCACAGCAGCCACATTTAAAAGCCTCACAGCACCTTTCAGAAGAGTTACTGTGTTCCTTCTCAGGCCTTGGTTTCTATTTGTGATGAAAGTGATAGAAAGTGCAAAATTAGTTGTATAGAAGTAATATGCATCTGTGTCTCTCTGTCTCTCTATCTGTCTCTATTTATCTGTCCACCCCCCCTCTCTCTATCTACCCCTCTCTATCTTTAACTCAACCGGTTGTGGTGGATGACCGTCTACCTGTGAGCTTGGGTCTGCTCGAAGTTTCTGCCTGTTAAAAGGAATTGTCACCAAGTGCTTGCTCATGGTGGAACTGTTGGTCTCTGTAAATAATATTACAAAGAGTACGGTCTAGACTGCTCTGTATGGAAAATGTCATGAGATAACTTTTTTTTAATGATTTATTTAAATAAAATGTAATTGAATTAATAATATTAAAGCCCAAATGTGCATTTTGTCTGCTCCAAAAATAACTGTTGCTTTGCCTTTTATCAGACTGTCACCCTACAGTTCGGATTTGTATAAAGACCCAGTTCAGGATTATCAAATTATATCATTCCATGCAAATGAGCACCACTGCAAACATCATGCTGTGGAGTCATGACAGGCCGCCAAGCTTTCAGGATGTGTGGACAAGTGAATTGAGGCTTTGTTGTTTGAGCCCATACAGCACAATAAAAGGGCACAAGGAAGTCCAAACATGGACTTCAGCATTAAAGACTTGTCATCTTTATGGTATTAAACGTCGCACACTACACCTACACCCTGTGGCTGTCCAGGCAGTTGTAACAATTACACTACGTCCGTGTTTATGATGGATGTATTATTGTGTATTATGTATTATGTATCATCAAACAAGCTTTCCATGGTAATACATGAGAGCCGGGACTCTCCCAAGAGACAGAAGAAAGGAATAATTCATGTACGTTCTGTTATGAGGGATGGTTCCTTCCTCAGATGTAAATTTTGTGGGCTACCAGGCTGCTTGGGACTGCCTCGGGCCATAACAGCATCACCTGGCAGCCAGGTATGGAACAAGAAAGAAAGAAAGAAAGAAAGAAAGAAAGAAAGAAAGAAAGAAAGAAAGAAAGAAAGAAAGAAAGAAAGAAAGAAAGAAGATCTAGTAACACTTTATTTGGATGATGACGAGCGTTTGTAACTGTTTCTCTTAGTCTGTAGATCATCTACACTGTATATTTGACAATTCATGAACATTCCCTAATCAACCACAACACACTAGTGTAATATCAGAAAACATTACATTGTTACAAAGTTACTCATCAACAGGAAAAGACGAAAAGAAGACTGTGACACTCCTACTGCTTAACATGATGACATTGTGCTTCATAGACAGCCCCGTCGGACTGAATCTGATCTCATCTATCTGATCTGTGTGCTTCGTATGATTACTGTTGCCATGATCAACAAGATTTACTTGGCAGATAGTATGTAAAAGCTGAAGCGGATATCTTAATGTACAGTGTCTGTACAATTTTGCTTTTATGGCCTGAACCATGTCATACATATAATGTGGTCTGTTTTCTAAACTATGTGAAGTTTAAGGTACATAATGTGGGTTATATGAAATGATTAGGTAAGATAAAAACAGAAACTATTCACTGATGGACTGAAAATGAATCATTTATGTTGATCATCAAGCAAATATGTCATAAATCTTCCGGTTCCAGTTTCTTGAAGTGAGAGGATTCTCTCTTTTTTTAAATTCAATCAGTATCATTTGAATGTCTTTGAGTTTCGGACTGTTGAACAAAACAAGACATTTAAATGTCACTTCAAACAGTTTTCACTCTTTTCTGACGTTTTATAGAGCAAAACAAATCATGGAGATTAACAAACAGATGAATGGATCATGAGAATAATCACCAATTAATCAAGATAAATTGAAGAATGTTCATATTTCCTTTATATGGTATGTCCTTTATACATATCGGATCCTGGAAAAAATTGGAAAATCGAGTCTGTAAATTCTAATTCTGCTTCTGTCAAAACAGCAAACTAGGAATGTTGTGTCATTAGAAAAGTTGAGGTTGCAGTAACATTTCCTTGTACAACATTTGGGAAATAACAGACGGGGATGGCTCTGCTAATACAAAAAAAAAAGCTTAATGGAACAATGGTCAGTATGATGTAACAGCGGCATTTCTGCAATGTACAGATCACACTGACGATTTAAAACGAAACTCACACACACACAAAACAAAAACGAGTCTGCTGAGGCATCTGGTTTAGATGGACAGTCTCTCTCTCTCTCTCTCTCACTCACACACACACACACACACACACACACACACACACACACACACACACACACAGCACTTCACACTTGATAGGATCTATAATAAAATGTCGGGCAGCACTGTGTTCCTATCTCTTCACCATAGGCGGCGGTTGTTTCAGCTCACGGACCCGGAGGTTCCTCTTTTTTTTTTTTTTTTACTGAGCATCCTCGCTGTAAAACTGTATGTGTTCATCAAAGCATAACTTTCTTCTGCCCCACTCATTTGACACAGACATTGACACCATGACTCTATGTATTTGTGATATTCATCTTCTCAGCCTGCTCTCCCATCTTCACAAGCGAACACAGAACAAGACACTTACCGCGCTTTCACCACTCTTGGAACCACTTGGATAATTATTTCTGTGGTTTATCTGTGCTCTTCTAGATTCAGATGACCGTTTGAAGAATATTCCCCATGTCTTTTATGAAGGTTCCATCTCTTTACTGTCGATTTTTTTTTATATCTCTCTCTTTCTCTCTGGGTTAGGGTTGAAGATGCAGACGAGGCGACAGAGCGCAGCGCACTGGACTGTACGAGGAAGTCTGAGCTGTGCGCATCTGACTGAGTTGATGAAAAGAGGAACAAGCTCACACCGACCGTCCTACTGTTGGTTTCACTGGCTCAAATAGAACCTGCTGTCACTTTTTTTTTTTCAGCTGACTTTATAAGTGCAACTTTGATGGAGAGAAAGCTGCCTAACTGCTGAATACTTAAAAAAAGGCGTTGGGGAGGATGTAAACTCAGTTTATCAAGCTGAGAGTTTACTCTATTTTTAGATCATTGAGAGGAAACAAGCCCTATTTACCACACCCCTGATGTTAAAGTTTCTGTGCTGTCTGTTTTACACATTTTACACACACACACACACACACACACACACACACACACACACACACACACACACACACACACACACACACACACACACACACACACACACACACACACACAGACAAAGCAGCAGCTGCTGCTAAACACAAGGATTCAACTAAATATCAAAAATGATACATTTACTCACACTTTCAGTCAAAGTTTTGTCATTTTACATGTTTTTCTTTGAATTATTGTGATCAATAAACTTCAACAGAAGAAACACTGTTAGTTCAACGTAAGGGCATTACACTCTTATTATTGTATCAGAAAATATCCACACAGAAGTCACAGCACTCAGGGTGGCAATATCTGGCTTGTGGAGCTGGGAAATTGAACCTGTGACCTAGTTTTAAAGTTTTAATTTTCATTAAAAACAACATCAACAAAAAACAGAAAACTAGTGTGATTTTCCATAAATGTAGGATAGATGATGTCTGGTCTGGAGGTCACAGTTTATATTGCCTTTAGGATATGGCTAGTGTTGTACTGCCATACTTCAAAGCATGTCTGTCACCATAGTGAAGTCCTGTGTATGTTTTGCTGATTGAGATGAAGTAGTGGAAAGCCATGGCTGGATGGATGGGCAGATGTAAGGGGCATATTTGCATGTTGTGCAGGAAAGCTCTAACATGTATTCAAATGACAGTTTGACAGCTATCATGCTCAGTGCATCCTCTGGATGGAGGTGGGCAGGCTGCAGAGGAGTATGCGTGGACAGTTCAGTCTGAGGGCCATAACAGCAACTCCACAATAACACGTCAGAGAAAGCTCCCGGCTCTTTATCTATAATCCTTAATCAACAGTCAGGATTAGAAACCAAGTTCCCTCTGAAACCCAGGCTGTAATGATGGAGAGGGGTGGGTGTGTGTTGTGTTGGTTGTGTAAGGAGATAAAGATAAGACTTAAATGAATAAGAAGAAAAAACAGAGAAAGGTAGAATGTGGTAGTTGCTGAAGGATAGTACAAAATAATAATAATAAAAAAAAGAATCCCAGCATGCAGATGATCTGACGTTGCCTGGGTGCAGCCACAATAAGCCTTTTGCTCAGGCACGTAGGCCTCAGTTTGTGCCTCTCTATATTCAAAATGAGTTCCTCTTTTAGCAGGTTGAAGATCCACAGATAGTTTAATTATTACACGGAATTACCACACATGTGGCTCACAGGATCCACAGACAGGTGGATTTTAAGTTTGCACATGCTCTCTGACCTGCTCACTCTGTGATGCTTTAGCATGACTGCGCACCCCCCCACCCCACCCGCCCCCCTAACAACTAATCATTTGCATAACTGTAGATCATTTGCCAGTTCTTGCTCTTATACGAATTGGCATATTTTGAAATTTGAAAGTCAAAATGTCTTAAGTTGAGATTTGTGGTCATTTTTATTGGCAATTTGAACATTTCCTGTTTTGTCTAAATCTATAGAAGATATGGTCGCTGGTAGCAGAGGGGTGTGGTCACATGACCTGAATCACACTCGGGTCATAATTCTGATGAAAGTGACTTATTTGAGTTGAAACTAATTTATATCCTAAGATTAACTAGATTAGAAGACTACAGCTCAATTGAACAAATTTTTTTCATATAGCTCCAAATCGTAATAGAAGTTATGACACAGAGCTGGTCTAGACTGTACTCTTTATGATATTATTTACAGAAACTCAGCGGTTCCTGCAAGCAAGCTAGCAGCTGTGTGCTCAGTAAAAAGTTACTTCCCTGCAATTCATGGTCCTAACATGGCGAAAATGACTTTGAATATATCATCATTGACCTGTGGCTGCCGTTTGACCTTCAGCTTTTTATTTTGGAATGACATGATAACTTCCCCAAGCCAAAAGCCTGAACATGATATAAAATGATGAAGTGACATGTGTGCACGTTTGAATTTTCTTGATCTCTGGCTCTGGACATTGAAATGTGAATACCCAGAGCAAAGGTATGTCTGTTCTGGGCTACTGTAAAAACATGGTGGTTCAACATGGTGGAAGAGGACCCACATTGTCTGTATACAGTATCTAAGGTAACAAAAACTTTTTCTTATCTTTTATTCTCATCTTTAGGTGATTATACATGAAAATATAGTTAAAATATGAATATTATATTCTGTAAATGAAGCCCCTTTAATTGAACACACTGGACCTTTAAGCCTTAATATAATTTGAACAGGTGAGTTGTATATAAATTCACCCTCAGTACAGTTGTCATGAATAGGGATATTAGCTATAGAGACCAAAACTGTTTTTTGTACCAGGCTGTAAACATGTTTATTTCTGCTGTGAAGTTGGACATTTGAACATGGGGACTTATGGAGACTGACACACACATATATATATATATATATATTTCATTCATAATCATGTTTCTTTCTTTAGTAGCTCAGTCCAAGTCTAGTATGGACCAAAGTATGGAGGGTGGACTGGTAGCTGGAGAGGTGCCAGTTCACCTCCAGGGCACTGCTGAGCCCCGAACCCCCGAACTCCTCTCAGGTCGCCGCTCTGTGTGGCTGCCCATCACTCAACCATCTCTCTTCACATGTTCATGTCTATGAGCACTTTGTATGTGTGGTTGTAGCTCGGGTAAAAATACATTAAATAGATTTTCCCCTTGAGGGATCAATAAAAATATCTATTCTATTCTGTTTTCTATTCTATATGTTGCTGTAACTGTGTCAGACCTTGTTCTTGAGTAGGATTTGTAAGAAGAAGCAAAATGTCAGCTCACACTCAAAAGTTTTAATCTGGAGATGACCATACAATCAAATTTGATCAGAACACATATGTGATATGATATGTTAAATAGAGTTGATGAAACGCTCTACAAACTGTTGTTTGGACTCACATGAGTCACATGATTGCAGCAATGCCTTAAATGCCTTGGCAGTGTATGACTCTGTGGGTAGAATGGTTTTACAAGATAAGGAGCAGGTTCCTTTTAACATTTGATGGTTTCTCCATAACCATCGAACCACCAAACCACAACTTTTTACACTTACTACATGGTCACGCGTGGGCCTTGAGGTCCTCGGCAGTATTAATTGTTTGTCTTTGACTGGGTGCCACCATATCTCAACACTGTGGTGGCTGGGATCGAAGAGACCTATTGCTGCCTTCCTAGACATAATAGATAGCTTGTTGTTGACGTTCCAATCTGCGTAAGCAAACATCTGTGTCTCCAGACTAGAATATGCTGACAATAACACCTCCAAGGGTAAGGACATTCTCTTTGACTAATTCTGGGCGTGTAGTATTTGGGGTGTGATCTTTGGGTTTAAAGTTTATCCACCAGAATGAGTTTGTCAGAATGTGAGACCGACTCAGGCACTTCTGATGAACTTTGAAAGTGTCTCTAATTCTCCTTGGCCAAGCGTCAATAAATAATACAGCATAAGACATCAGAGGGTCCTGAACACTTTCTTCCCTCCTGACCTCACCATTGACCTTTGACTTAAGCAATTTCTCCACAACACTACTTATTACTACATCTTGAACAAAACCTGTTCCCAGAAAACACATCATCATCCACTGAGAAGTGGAAATATATGAACAATAGGAGCTAAATACAGTAGGAGCTACAGTTGCAGAAGAACTGACATTTATTTCAGCATCAGAAATACATTCATACACTTTCTAAGAGTGTGTTCTAAAATATATGTTAAAATCAACCAACAACAATGCAGCATGTAACTTGATAGATCAACATACTGTCAAAGTCAGTTCAATTCCATTAAAAAATCAAATCATAATAGAAGTGATGTCATGACACTTTCCATATAGAGCAAGTCTAGACTGTACTCTTCATAACATTAACAACAAACAGTAGTACACTTACAGTGGCACAGTCAATCACATTTTAATTAACAGAGATCTGAATGGCAGGAAAAGGCTCTTTTGTCCACTGATTATTGATCAAGTACTGTAATGGACTGTGAAGAGATTAGAGACACATGATTGAAACATTACAGATCAATATAACAGCATTAGGACTGCACAGGTTTCTACACACAATGAAAAGTGCACATTGGTGAAAAAAAACAACAACAATCTCATATTTAGAGTAAACATTAGCTAACTGTTCCTGTTGATTAGGGCATGTAAATATATTTTATATATTTACACCAAATGGACACATTGAATTTACAGAGCTGTGTCAGAGTGTGTTCTCTTCACCTCCATCCACCCAGCTTACCAAAACTGTCACAGCTGTGAGTGGAAAGTTAATACTTGCAAAATACGTGCATTCTGAAAATGAAAAAGAGGAAGAGGAACCTGTTTTTTTTTCTTCTTGTTGTCTTTGTTGGTCTCATATGGGGGAGGGGGCTCTGTTGTAAAAATAGCAGTGACAGCAATGCCAGGAAATTTTAAAAAACTATACACTGGCATGTTACATGTAACAAGTAGAGTAATGTTTGATGGGTGTTGGAGAGGAAGACTATAGTTTTAGGTGAAACTCAAATGATGCATGCTTTTTTTATTTGGCTGCATGACAAATGTTCAGTTTGATGGGAGTTATTTTTTAACAGTACAGTGCATATTAATCAGAAATGTAAGATCAAAGGTCAAAGGTTAGTTACTGATTTTTCAGTGTTTCAAGACAAAGGCATGGGGATGATGGTGCTGTGTACGGCACAGAAATGACACCAGAGATAGTACTGCATGGACAATAGATGTGAGTCAGTGGGACAAAGACTGAACAGAGGTCACACTATCATTTAAACATCACCAGTTGGTGTAAGACAACATTCAGTTACTGAACTCTTCTGTGTCTTCATTGGAACCACTTATATTTACTGTCAGCATTTTTTTAAATGAGTAATTTGACTTTTACATACTTTTAAGTACTTTTTACAACAGGTGTTTTAAGTATATATATACATATACAAGCAAGTATACAAGCTACAATTCAAGTCGCATTGCTCACAGAGTAAAAAACAAATATGAATTATATTTATAATAACTTGAAAAATGTAACTGAATAACTTTTTACCTTTATCTAAATACATTGTAATGAAAGTACTCTTACTTGAAGATATTTAAATACTTTAAAGTAACAGTACTTATACTTAGTATAATATTCTAGTACTCTTTCCACCTTTTGGTGATGTGTTTAAAAACTAAGTGCATAAATACATAAAGTGTAACATTCCATGCCTAATCTCAACAATCATTAGAATATGAAAGAACCACTAGAACTGAACTAAGCATTGACACCCGAAGTATTACATTATTTAGTGGGTGTTACAAAGCCATGTTTTTGTCTAGTGACCACTGCATTATAAAACTCCTCCAACTGGTGTGAAACCTTCTCAGCTGTAACTACGCTGTAGAAGTCATTTGGTTTTCGTTTTGAAGAGAGACTGCTTTAGATAGATACAGATACAGATTGCTGTGTTCTGCTTTTCAGTGGAATAAAGGAACTAGTGATAAGCTGACCAGAAAAAAACAAAACACTTACTTCCAAAATGTAAATAGTCCTCTTTGTCTCAACCACATTTGAATATGTTTACACACAAATCTATTTTGTAACCTTCAAGGCTACATGGATCTAATCAATTTTTACTTTTTTTTTTACATTAAAGCTCAATTTCTATATTAACAAATGGATCAAATTAATATGTATGATGTGAAATAAGTTGTTCATAATCACGAGCTCCACAGTTCCCATCACATTAAAAATCTGGTCAAGCTGAGAATGTTACACATTTTGAAACACACACCATCCGTACCATCTTGTAGACAACTGGACAAGTTCTGACGCCTTGAAGATGCTTCTCGGATCAGAGGCTGAGCTTGTTCTCTTTGGGTACCTTCAACAGATGTGACCTGGACGACTGAGATTTTTTTTTGCAAAATGATTGTATGTGACTGGTTGTTACTCTGTGAATGATGCGATTTGAAATGTAGTGAACTGAAGTTTAAAATGTTCTGGGTTTATGCACCGCAGCTTTACTGTAGTGGTTCACTTTGAGCAGGCAGCTGGTTTCAGTATAAAAGCTCTGCTGAAGCAGGTTTATATGCTACCTGCCCAACACCAAACAGCAGATTACTGTTCAGGTTGACACAAACACGACTCCACATGAATGTCACAGCTGCTCTGTGTCTGCTGGATGTGCAAACACTCCACTGTGGGCTAATTTGTTGGTGTGGTGATGTGTCCGTGTTGCATTCACAGCTCGTTATGCTGCCCTCAAGTGGCCAAAACAATCAGCTAAAGCTTAAGTTTAAGAGAGTTCAACAAGTCAGTGCGATAAGATGCTTATTAGCTTGGACTCTTCTCCTCGGTTCTCACTTTGATCTTGATCTTCCTGTCCTTCTGGATGTCTGCGAAGACAAAAAAAAAAGGAATTTGCTCCAAACGGTTTCTTTTGGTGTCAGACAAACAGCAAATTTACTGCGTAAATAAGGAGTGAACAGAAGACGAGTGAAAGACATTTCCAAGACTTCGATTTAATGACCTCAGACATGTGAAAGAGCTGAGATGAATAATCATAACCTTCAACATTCATCTGATTTACATGTAAGACTGGCTTTTCAGTGCACTGGCTAAAGAATAGTTGCTTTGCTTTGTTGTTCAGAGTCAAAATGAAAAGATTGATACCACTCTCAGGCCTGTATGCTAAATATAAATGCCTCCTTTTTCCGTTTCCCCCTTGTTTCCAGTTTTTATGCAAAGCTCAGCTAACCACCTGCTGGCTAAGCTATGAGATAGGTATCACCATAAATCTTTTGATGGGATTTGATTTGAGGACCACGCCCCAAAGGGAAAGAAAAGAAAGAAAGACACAAAGGGACTAGAAATGTGAACTGATGCGTACTCTCTGTGCCCGAGTCTCTGTCGGTTTCTGTCTCCACAGATGCCCTCTTCCTCTTGCAGCCCTGGTTGCTTTCTTGTCCTGATACGCTCTCCTCGTCCTCCTGCTCGTCCCCACTGCTTCCTGTCTCAACTGCTGGTGATGATGACTGTGATGGCGCAGAGGAAGCACTTTTACCTCAACTTTTATAAGAAGGAGCTAATATTTTAACATGAAAACACTGAAACTGAATGAACAAACGTGCGTTTACTCAGCCAAACTACATCTTTGTTGGCTTACCTTGCCATTTGATGATAAGGATTCTTGCTTTTGCAGAGCAGAGTTCAGACTCTCCAGCACTACTACTGTAACAGAAACATGAGAAATGTTTAGGACTCACCTGTCGACAGTAAACATAGATGCAGTCACAGTATTTAAGTTCTTTACCTGGACGTAAAGATATAGTGAGGATGGGCACCTTCTTCCCATCAGTCTTTCCGTTCACCTCCTCTTTCTGCTCCTGCTCTTTGATTACCTGCTGTGACAAGACCATCACATCATGAATCCTGTTTGTCCTCAGTTGACCATCACTCCCATGTCTTTATGGCTAAAAGGCCCAAGCTTACCTTGTGGTTATGATCACTGGCATGCTCTTCCTCGTGTTGTTTGATTGGCGCTGCTGAGGAGGATGAGGGGAGGATGATGTGATGTGGTGATGATATTGGCTCATCTGTTGATGAATTTGTCTTCACATCCTTGTCCGGGCTGTTCCGTACTCTCTCTAAACCATGTAAGACTAAGGGTGAATAATCTCTTGGCGATTGGCTATTGGATTTGGGCTTTCCCCTTTCTGATAGATCCAGAGGCCCCTCATACACCTCTCTAAGCCCTTCTCCAGAGGACCTATCAGCCCTAGGTATCAGGATTTCCTTTTTCTGAGGCTTTGTTTGATACCCAACTTGCTCTGACAGACTCTTCAACTTGAACAACACAGTTGGCTCGGTGGCAGAGGGCTTGGGGGGGCTCTGCTTGTGCCAGAAAGACCCCAAACCCTGCCTTTGGGGGTTGCCATGTTGGCTAGTTTGGATCAGGTTTGGAAACCGTAGCGGGTTTGCTCTGGGAGAAGGTTGTACTAGACTGGTCTTTGGAGCAGCAGCAGAAACCCAGTCAGAGGATTCAGATAAGGGCCATGGGAGAGTTACAGTGCTGCTCTTGATTGGCTGAGGACGGCAGGGTACAGGAGCATGCAGCACATGTCTGATGGGGTTCATTTCGCCACCGGTTGATGAGTTCTTGAGATGGGGAGCTGGAGGAGTGATGGAGGATTGCTGGTCCAGTCCTTCAGTACTCTTCGCTCTGAGTTATGAGAAACAAAGGCCAGTTAGACATGGAGAGGTTACATGGCACATTTTGTTGTTTCCTGTCTCACCGTCTCTCTCCAACACGGGATACAGTGGGATCTGCCTTCCAGCACATTGATGCGAGAGTATTAAGAGGCTTGTATGACTCCTGTGAGAGAGGAAACAGAAAGCGAGCAAATGAAACAATGATCATGATCACACACATTAAAGTGGGAAATTGACATTTTAAGAAAGCTTCCAGAGAGTTAGTTGAGAAGATTGATACCACTGTCATCTTTGTATGTTGAACCAGAAGCTGATAAGAAGACTGGTGATAACAACCACTCTGGCTCTTGTCCTAAAGAACTTTGCTGGTAGACAGTTTTTTACCTTAGGACCGAGGCCAGCTATGCTCCATATATAATGGACAGATATGAGAGTGGTCTGGATCTTCTAATATATCTCTCAGAAAGAATTTCCCTTGAGTATTTCTTTGACATACACCAGAGACATATCAGCATTTATATTTTGATCTAAAAACTTACATAGTAGCTTCTGGACATTTCCTTCCACTGTCTGTGTTCAGTTTCTGTTTGAACACAGACAGAACATATGAGTTGGTGTAAGAGAAGAGAAGAAGAGCATGATCATTAACAAACAATCAAAGAAACTTTGCTCTTCCCAGATCTCCTTCGTCCTCACCTCCAGCTCTGTGGTCTCCCTCAGTTTTCACTACAACATCACCATCTACTGGCTGGATGCTGGCCCTGCTGGTTACCATAGTGATGAGGGGCATAGATCCAGGTGAAAGATCAGGGGACCTGTTTGGTTTGACCTCTGTGGATGTGCTGCTGTGGTCACTGTGACATCTGCACACAAACAAACACACACACACACACACACACACACACACACACACACACACACACACACACACACACACACACACACACACACAGATTTACAGTCGCTGTGTGAGAAAATGTTTTCAGGTGTGTGTTGAAAGAAAGACGGAAATGGACTCATGCTAAAACTTTATGATTAAACACAATATACTCACTCGAGTTGTGTTCTTAAATTGCTGAGCTCATCTTTGAGTCTTTTGTTCTCCTTTTTCAAGATGTTCATTTCTGCGGCTACAACACAGACGACAAAGTTGTCTTAAAAAACTAGTCTAGTCTAGAAAAGTGACAATATAAATGTTTGTATCGCCGGTTAGAAAGGCAGGCATACCAAACAAACAAACAAATAAATACCTAGCAGGGAGATGTGCTGGAGGCTTTGTATCTGCGAGGCTTCAAATTCCTGCTGCTTCCTCTTGGCTACCTCCTGAGTTACTGTACATCTGTCACACAGGCCTGCCCTCAGCCTAGGCCAGCCACAGAAAAACACACAACATCAGAAACACACACTAGACTCATTTAAAAACACGTAATGATAGTTATTATCTGTAAAATTATATTATTTGGCACTAAATGTGAAGTGAAACACATTAAAGGTCCAGTGTTGAACATTTAAGAGGATATATTGGCAGAAATGAAATGTAATATTCTTAACTATGTTTTTATTTGTGGATAATCACCTGAAAATACGGATCACACATTAGACTAGAGCAGACAAGCCAAACTAAAGCACAGGTAGATGTCACTCTATTACCAGGCAGCATTCAGCAGTCTTATGTTATACTTATGTTACTGTTACACTGTGTTTTAGCATTTACTATCATTTGTTCAAGTTAATTATTTCTTAATTCAGTATTCATTCATGTTTGGTCTGGTATAGCTCAGCTTAGTGGTTCTCAAACTTTTTACACTGTGTACAGTGGTGTCGTGTCCTGGTCATAAAGGTGGTGCTACTATGTTGTTGATTTCTCTGCGTACCACTAGAGGAAGCTCATGTACTCTTGTACATTCATTAAGCTATCATTTGATGCTTTAATGAGTGTGATGATTTGATGATGCCAAATGGCGTTTACATGTTACAGCCTTCACTCGCTCACACTTTACTGTATAGCGTATACTACCGCGTGCTGCATACACACTCACATACACATGTAAATCAAAGTGAAATGTGACATCACTACCTGTTCTCCAGGGTCTTGATGTTCTCGGTGAGTAATCTCTGCTGTTCTTTCATCTGCTGGTTTTTGGTGAACAGTTCTTCCATTCGCTTTGTGTCACTGTTAACATGCACGCATACAGCCAGAACAAGAATTAGTCTGCAGGCAATAAACTCAGTGCTCCTTAGATAGCAAGCAGTCTTACAGGAGCATCTATTTCTAACAAACAGGCCGCATGGCCGAAGAATCACACACATACATTTCCTTTTCATTTAAAGCTATTGCTGCTTTTCACTATGAGCTCTTTTTCAATGATGGAAGAGGTAATCAGATCACAGATCATTGAACACACTATAAAAAAACAACTGAAGTAAAACTACAGAGGTTTTATTTACAAAATGTACAAAGGAGTACTCATTACACAGAAGTCATACACTGTTGGGTAATTTCATATCCTATAAAGTGATATATGTTTTGTGTGAAAGATCTTAATCTGCACAGTACCTACTTATTGCGTTTCTGTAACTAAATGTAGTGCAGTCCAATACAGTTTAGGCATCTTAGTATCTTAAATACTCTTTCCTGCAGATATTCTATAAGGCTTAAGTAAAGTGACATATATATTTAACACGTTACAATGTTAGCATGCTGATATTAGTATGATATGTAAATGAGATCATTTCACTTTGCCTCAGAGACTTTCTTCTCTCTTATCTAAAATCATCTCACTCCTTTGCCAGCATTTATTTTTATGCTCTGAGGAGGAATGACACAAACATTCTGTGACTCAGTAGCAGACTGGATAACTTGTTACAACACGAGCTTCCTCTCAAGCTAAACATGACATGGACGAACACAGGGCCAGGTACAGGTCCAGCATTGCCTGCCTGCCTGGTCCACAAAGACAGGCCTGAGCACGGCTCCCACAATGGTTGAGTTTGTGTATCGCTAAACTTGCATATCTTGTCAGTGTGTAAACATAATCGTGTAGAGAGTTTGGGGGGGGAGACATAAAACCCACTCACCAGCCTTTCTTGTTAGACAGCTCTTGGATTTTCACCTGCCACCCTGGAAGTCAAAAACACAACCTGGTTAAGAGACTGAAATCATTTCTGCAGCTGCTCTCTCTCTCTCTCTCTCCCTCTCTCTCTCGGCTGCTGTCTTCAAATTTCCACTTACCCTCCACTTCTCGCTCATGGACCTCCCGCAGTTTAAGCAACAGGGTGTTGAAGCACTCCATTGCTATGATGATCTCCTTTGACCACGAGGCAGACTGTACAGCACAAGAACAACATGTTTTTTTCATGTCTTTGATGGAGACAATAAAATTTACTGAACGGTTTTAAACTGATTTTTTTTTTTTTTACTTGACATTAGGCCGCTTTACACACCTTAAATCCGCTTTTACTACACATTTAGATCTCAAACTACCAAGAGTGGAAACACTATGAATCAGTCAGAGCTGGCTTGAAGGCTTGGGCGTTACAGCCCGAGGACTGTGCTGTGCATGTGAAGGTACAGCTCAGCACACTTTGCAGGCACTGAACTTTAAAAAGCTCTCTGTTATATGGGAGCAAATTCTGTTGCTATATCAAAGATGATTGAAACTAGTTAAACTGGTCCTGCCAGATCTGAGACTTCCGTGTGTTTCATGTTCATTAAACACAGTCTGCGCATGTGTGTGTGTGTGTGTGTGTGTGTGTGTGTGTGTGTGCGTGTGTGTGTGCGTGTGTGTGTGCGTGTATGCATGCTGTGTGTGCAAACAGGTGATTCTTTTCAAACTGAAATCCTTAATGTGTTATTTCTACTCATTCCTTCTCTCTCTCTCTCTCTCTCTCCCTATCACACACACACACACACACACACACACACACACACACACACACACACACACACACACACACACACACACACACACGCCTGCCGTGTGTGCGCACACATACATGCATTGAATACGATTTTTGTATTTTGATCTAGTGTGGATCAGGCTCTCTCGACATGTCAGGATATGTCAGGCAAGTGGCTGTTCAGATCACCTCAGCAGAGCAAGAAAAAACCTGCCTGTCTTTATGTGTCAGCTCTGCTGTCTGCAGATCATTATACACACACACACACACACACACACACACACACACACACACACACACACACACACACACACACACGTCAATGTGTCTAACCATTCTGTGTAATTACATCACAATTTCATTATATTGATATATTGATCCTTGACTATTCACACTGTATCCTCCCAGCAGTGTTGACAAAAGCCTTACCACGTTCTGTGTAAATATGTAGTTCTGGATGGCACACAGCTGTAGAGAGATAGAGGTAACACCCTGCTGAATATCTCAATGCTTTAATGTGCCTTTCTTAAACACCTGCCAGTGGCTGGGAGGTTTAATCGAAACCAGGCTTAAGTTGTGAGAGGAAGTTTTGTTGTTCAGACTTCACTCACTGTCACACAATACCAGCAGCTCTAAAGAAATGTAGCAGGTTACATGTAAAAAACGCCACGAGTCGCTCAGAGCGGCCTTGCTTTTAAGTGTGCATGTGGCTTCACATTGTCAGCCTGACTGACTGACCTGATATGACAGGAATGATGGATTGATCAAGAGTGACGACAATTAAATTATGTTGCTCTTCAACTTCGTACAGGAGGTGTAACAGAAGAGAAGTGTCTAGCATACAAATAACAATGGATGAGAAGTGATTGTAATGTCAAAACATTTAAGTCAGTTACACTTGTGTGTAAGAGCTCCACCTCTCGCGCGTGCACACGCACACACACACACACACACACACACACACACACACACACACACACACACACACACACACACACACACACAGTATTCGTTTAGTTAAAGGCCTCCATGCATCTTATTGTTAAGCAGCTTCATATTTATTCATATAGACTTCATTATGCATTGTAAAAAATATGTGACTGATTGTATAAGAGCATTACATGACTAAGTGATCATAAAACCCTAGGACACGCATACATACTGCAGCTACTTTACCCACCTGTCAGCCAATCTATTCTGGCCCCTCAGGCAACAAATGAGAGCCTAATCAATGGTAACTCACCTTAGCCGAGTACTCCTCCAGCAACTCCACTGTGCTCACTCAGACTTCAGAGATGGACTGAGTGATATGCAGACAGAAGGAAAGAATGAGCGATAATGAAAAGAAAGAGAGGAGAATAAGTTGAGGGAGGACGCCCCACACCCTCCCCTCTCTCATCTCTCCACCCTAGAAAACCGGTCTGAGCGGCCATCCCCTTGAGGAACACAAACACTGAGGCCTGGGCAAGTTCTCCCTTGATATTCCTGTTCTGCTGAAATCCCACATAACCGGCTAAACCGGCCCTATAAAGCCCTGTGGGGATAGAGGCACAAAGCCGATTGAGAAACAGAAATGTCTAATGCAGAGACATGCAATGGCACATTAAAAACACAAGTTAGAGAGTTAGCAGTTTAAATGGGGATTTTTTTTTTAAAGATCTGATTTAATCACATTAAAAGTATAAATAATCACATAATGAATGAATTCTTTACATGAACATATAGGTAAATGTACAATACTAGCAGATTTTGTAACCTTCAGAACATGACGTAATAAACAGTATCAAAGACTCACATGTCCCAAACTTGAACCTACTCTCTATGGACATTTAACATACACGTTGTGATCACACAGTTGGAGAGTGATACTAACTATAATGCCCACTGTTCTGATGTTCAGTAAAGAAATTATATTGTCAATGTTGTGGCTGTGCATGAAGTACATATGGACAGCCATGTGCGGAAATGGAGCAGTGAGGGAGTGGTGAACACGATGGTGGTACTGTGTAAATTGAACAGGCAATAGCAATGGAATGCATGTTGCGTCTGAGAGACATGATGAATGGAAAAACACCATTTCCTGATTCTTGAACCAAATTCTTTATAACCGGCATGACCAGGCCTAGACAGCATCTTCATCGTACAAACTGCCACTCCCTGCTACCACGATTAAAACTATGAACATGTGTTTATGTGTTCTTATTGTCAGTGTTCACTGATGAATCTCAAGAAGAGACAATGAAGAATCACGATGGGCAAACATACAATATATCAGTCATGTGTACAGGATAGACAAAAATAAAATTAGTAAAATATGGAAATTCAGAATGATAATAAAGGTTTATATGAAATATATGGATCCAGGAAGATGTTGAGTGCTGCCAAACATAGAGAAGAGTCCAAGCTCAAGCACACCATTCACAGAAGATTCACCTGGAGACCGAGATCCAAGGATCAAGGATCAAGGATCAATGACTAAAAATATGTAGGGCTCAATAGTCCAGCACAGAATGCAATAGATAGATAGATAGATAGATAGATAGATAGATAGATAGATAGATAGATAGATAGATAGATAGATAGATAGATAGATAGATAGATAGATAGATAGAGATGACTCATGGCTGTTGGACAACAAACAAACAAACAAAAGGTTAAAAAAATGAAGTGCAAAATTACCATAAAGAGACACAAAACAATTACAAAGAGACACAAAATGACACGAAGAGACACAAAACAACTACAAAGAGAAACAAAATGAACATGAAGAGACACAAGACAACTACAAAGACACACAAAACAACTTCAAAGAGACACAAAATGACCATGAACAGACAGAAAACAACTATAAAGAGACACAAAATGACACGAAGAGACACGTAACAAGTACAGAGACACAAAATAACACAAAGAGACACAAAACAACTACAAAGATAGACAAAATAACTCTAAAGAAACACAAATTGACCATAAAGAAACACAAAACCACTAAAAGGATTCATAAAAGGCTATCTTTGGTACTAAAAAGTGTGTTCCGATCTCTGTAACTACGATCTGATCTGGAACCAATGATGCGAAGCTAAGATTAGTGAAATGTGTTTAAATTCTAGTTTTAGTCACAATTCCAGCAGCAGCATTCTAGACTTCTCTTTCACTGACGTCAATGGATTGAAAGGCCTCACATAATACTGTGTAATGTTTACTGTTATCCACAAGAGGGCCCAGTTGAACCTTGAAACAGAGGAACAGTCACCACCAATAAGGGTCTGGCCCTTCAATTCATGATGAATCAAAACATCCTCCAGTAAATCAGTGGTCGCAATGGCTGGCTCTTCACTGAAGTGAAGTCACATGTAGAAGGGTGGAGCAGTTTGGGTGGTTTGGGAAGCTGAGCAGGTGACCATGAGTGGAGTGTGTGCAGGGTGATCCAGGGTTGGAAGGTCAAGCCTGCAATATTTCACTGTCTGCAAGGACTTCTCACTCCCTAGCTCACCTCTCAGTGGTCAAGCTGAACATATTTAAAGAAAAGTTTATAGAAGAAGTTGCAAAATGTATATATATATATATATATATAATAATCCATCATGAAGGAATCCCCACAGAAGTTTATAGACCCCTGCAAATTGATTGTCTTGCTGCTTGTGCATAGTTCAGCTACAAATGGAAAGTACAATATTTTGTTTTCCATTCACTTTTAGGTTGTGCAGTCAAAAACTGATAGGAAAGAAGTGCATTTAAATCTAGCCGGCTCTCTGTTCAACACAGTCAATCCAAGAGGAACATGAGTAACATGAACAAACAGCAAGCTACAACTACACAATGCTATCAGAATATGTGTGTATTTTGCAGGGTGAGTCTGTCTCAAGGGCTTTGGACACAATAACACAGACCTTAGTTAAGTCTGTGAATATATGAATGTGGGCGTGAGTGTGTAAGTGTGTTTTCCTGTCTGGTTCCATGCATTCAGTTAAACTTGTTCATGGAATTACTTTCACTTATTACTGAGAACACAAACTTCACTTATAAAAATTAAATATGAAATTTAATTTTCTTAAAGTTAAAATTAGCTGAGTGAATTTTACTTAAATTCATAAAAATAAGTTTTAAAACAGTATTCCTCCAAATTAGTGACATTCTTGATGCTAGCTTTTAATTTATTAGATTAAAACTTCATTATATTGCTTTGTCCAACCAGATTGTAAACCTACAATCTTAAAGTTGATGACCATTAAGCCACCACACCGACTGACCACTTTGTACAATCATGTGCCCCCCCACGGGGTTGATCTTTTCAGTTTTGAGTAAAGGGTGGATTGCCATGAACTTTAGTAGATGATCATCTAGCACCATCATCAGGTCAAAATCTCTAACCATGGCTGCAAGAATAATGACATTCCATCATCAGTGTTCAAAATAGTGCCTTGTACTCATTAACCAATGTTAGCATGTTAAGCATGTTGGCCATAAGACTAAAACTTGATGATGTTTTTGTCCTAAAACCTCAGAGCTCCATAACGTCACCCACCTGTTTCTGAAGATCTGCTGTGAAGCTCTGTGTGGTGGCTCTGGCTGCCGCCATTTTGGCTGTCCTGCCCTTACACTAATCCAAAAATGGTCAAAGAGGTGGAGCATGGGTGCAGTCATTCAGATGGGCTGAATGAAATGGCACCCACCTGCAAATCAAAGCATCCACACTCTTAATTCTGCATAACTTTAAGCCTTAATATAATGTGAACAGGTGAGTTGTATATAAATTCACCCTCAGTACAGTTGCCGTGAACGGGGGAAATTATCTATAGAGACCTAAGGCTAAACCCCCACCTTGGCGAAACACTGTGAGACTGTGTGTCTTTAATCACATTATAACAAAGCAAATGTGAAGTTGCAAACAGCTGGAGCTGGTGGCTGCTCCAAGATGAGCACTTCAGAAATAATATATGTTGCTTGGGATTATTCTGTAAAATGTCAGTAAGTGTCAGTGGCGCTGTACAACTGTTTGCAGATGTTTCCACCACAGTGTGAACAACTTATAAGTTGCCATCGAGCCTAACCACTTTCTTCTTCAGCTCACTTTTTGGGTCAACACAGGGTGCTGTAAGTTACGACACCCATGATCTGAAGGAATTTGAACCCGTCCTTAGACTTGTTATGATGTTCTCTCACTTGTTCTTTCTCCCCCCACCCTCCTCCTCCTCCTCCTCCTCCCCCTCTCCTCTCCTGCACCTCTTATTTATGATCATTACCTTGACCTGCACCAGCCATCACTAAAACACTCACAGGCTTGTAAATCACTAGAGTCTCTCTCTGTTACATAAACAGCATTTAACAAATGTGTTAAGGAGGTGATATGCCTGAGGGGCACTAATCACACAGACATTGTCACTGTTCCTCTGGGAATATTAAGAAAATGTTTGGATGTTTTGTTTGGATTCTCTGCTTCAGTTTATTGACTCAGTTTATCTATTTCCAAAATGGACTGTTCAGACCATTACTTTAATTATCTGTGTTTTTTAGAGGAAACATTCCCAAAGGGAGAATGTGTCTCAGTAAAATCTTCAAGAAGATGAATGTTAAAGCAGTTAATGTATTGACTCTGAGCTCGGGCGCAATTACTGGCTTGTTCTAACTCTGTAGTCCAGAACTTAAAACCACACTTAAGCTGGTACAGAGTCCAGAGAGTGACCTGTAGGGGAAGCAGCTTCATATTCACAGACTAAATAACTGTTAGCAGATAGGTTCAGTGTCTTGCTCAAGGGCACCCCAACAGGATCCATTGATGTTGCTGATTGATTGTTGGTAGACTTAGGAACTGGTGGGTGGCCAGTTCAAGTCCAACGAGTACCACAGTGTGGAATTTGGACTGGTGGCTGGAGAGAAGCCAGTTTGCTATGTGTCTGCCCACGCTTATATGTGTAAAAAACTGATTTAAAAAAAGAATATTCACATTGAGGGATCAATAAAATTCATTTGCTTTGCTCCTACCTTGATTTAATTTATTGAACTTATATGTTGTTTAAAATATAAACATGTGCATGTACTGTTTAAAAACGTGCCTTTAATTGATTTCTAATGTGGATGCTATAAAATGTTTTCAATCGCTGATGATCAACAGCAAGAAATGTACATGGAAAGTGTTAGATACACACACACTCACAAACACACTCACACACACACACACCTACACACACACACAAACACACAAGCACACACACACACACACACACACACACACACACACACACACACACACACCAAGCAGATAAGACATCAAAGCAGTGGGCAGATTTACAAGACACTGCAGAGGGCCTTTAAAAAATACTGCTGCATAAATGTTTATGCAGCTCTCTCCATGTCAGGCACTAGGGGGAGGAAAGCATGGCAGAGCAAGACGCTTAGGAAATTAATGGGTGCCTATGAATCTGACCAACCCTTCACATTTCTGTGAGGGAGGCATTGTAATAGCTTTAAATGGGTGATGGTGTAAATCTGTCCTGCTTAGTGAGGCCCAGCGGCTTTGACAGGTGCACTCTGGAAATCTTTTGAATACAGAGGCAGTGGTGAGTGGTGTGTGGTGCATGAGGGGCTTGTGTGAGCCATACTGGGAATGCACAGCTCCTAAAAGACACACAGCTCAGGGAAAACGCAGGTGGCTTTTGCAGAAGTTTCCATCAAATAGCTTATAGGATTATATAGTGGCTCTTAAGAGGCTTTGTTACTGTCATAGTGTACATGTGTGCATTTGGCCTATTGCTGCATAAGTTTACACCACAGACCACAAATCAGCTAAATACATTATCCTGACCATCCCAGCACCAACATGAACCAGCTCCATTTCTGGCTTTACTGAATGACCTCATCAAATAAGGGTGCGAATAGTTACTCTGCCAACCAGTCAGCCAGGCCTCTTGCTGATCTCCAGATAAGGTTGTGTGCATGTATCTGCACTTGTGTGCATGTGTCACTAAACCTCTGGTCATTGGACATTAGACACGGCATAGGCGTGGGAGACTAAAGCAGGGCTTTGATGAGAGGGTGGAGCATTGGTGCTGTGTGGCTACTTGAGTATGTCTGCTGGACCCGTGCCCATGTTGACACACACACTGTAGGGTAGCCCAGGAGACACACACAGACATGAAAGTACACTCTAGGAAACAAAGGTGCAATATTTGACCTTTGGATACCCAACAGGAACAATTATTGTAGTTAAAAACTGTTAACATGTGTTCTTTTTGTGTCCCTTTCTATTTCCTGAATTAAAAATACTGAAATTTCAAAGCTCCATCAGCTTATTTTTTTGTTTGTTTGCCACCTGGGGGCACCAGAATCAAGCTGTTAACACAACATTGGCATATTATCACCTCACAAAAGTTATCAACAAATTTAAAGTCACTGTCTGCAGCTCTACATGGCTTTAAGCTAATCATCATGATTCCTGCAGATCAACCTCAAAATGTTTTAAATGTCCTCTCTCTACATTATGTGTCAATTTGTTATGTTTTCATTACTTTCGATAAGATTTAAAACTATCGAGACGCTAACTTTGTTAACAGCCAAACATCAACCAGGTCACCAACAGCAGACCCAGCAGCAGCTAATATTACTGTCTAGTCCACCAGCAGTCAGCCCAGCTCGGCGTCTGTCTTTCAGCCTTTTATTTCACCAAGCTCTCACCAACCAGTCCCACATTTACTCTTGTCCAGCGGCTTCTTACTTGCTCACAAAATCTATCTTTATATATATATTACTTACATTGAGTTTTTGACAAGAGATCTGATTCCACTATATTCTTGTACAATATTTACAGTGAAATATACTATAAGCTTAAAAGGTAACTAGAAAAACTACTAAGAAATTTAAAATGTGCCTGACTCTGGCCCCGTCACCCCCATACATTATTATTGACACTGCTCAGCAAATTCAGTATTTATACAACAAGCTGTGTCATCATTGCCTTTTTAATGGGCTCTTATTTTGAAGGGACTCTTATTTTGAAATACCTTTGGCTTGTGTGTGTGTGTGTGTGTGTGTGTGTGTGTGTGTGTGTGCGCGCGCACGCGAGTGTGTGTGTGTGTGTGTGTGTGTGAGAGCGAGAACGAGAGAGAGAGCCCACCAATCAGAGCAGAGCAATCAACCGCAGTTGCTCCTGTGACATTTGACACCGCTGAGAGAGAAAAAAAACGCTGAAAATACTACTCGAACAGGAAGGATTTCTGGCCAAACCGTAAATCCTATCATTGTACCGGCTTCACTTTTAGCATCTTGAGCTCTTTCTGAACGTCTACATAGGTATTTTGTGTCAGTAAAATGAAGAAATGTGACCTTTAGAGCAATTCAAAGAAACCTTACTTCTGCTTTCCTCCAGAAATTTCCCGGCCTTTTTAACATGGCAGTCTAAGAGGCTGTGGATGGGTGTTGCTGACGCATCTTTGTGTCCCATGCCAAAACCATAAGTGTGACAGCTTCAGCAGTGTTATCACTGCGATCACCACAAATTTTCGTACATTTCTATGTATAAATTATTTATGTAGAGTGAAATTCGTGGCCTTGAGAGCGATGATGTCACCAACTGTTGCTTGCGAACATTCTACCAATACACACCCATTCATTTTTTGGTGACTTTTAGGCAAACCGGAGTAGCATGCCAAAAACGGGTGTAAGAATAATAATAAGCGTAGTGAATAGTATATAGTGTGCTCTTTCAGGCACACTCAATAATGCCATCTGATGTACCACCATGACCTCCACACTTTTTTCCCCCCTGCCCGCCATATATGGAGCACATTACTTACAAGATGGTAAGCATTAGACATAAATGGGAAGGTCTAACAGAGACAGGATTCCGAGGAATACCGAACTGGAGCCGTGTATAAACACTACCAGCCTAAAGTCAGAATGGCAAAGAACCAACATAAATGTGTAACAAATTTTCAACAGCACCAGGAATAAATGACATTTGTCATCAAGAGGGTGCCCTTGTTACTTTTTGTCTTCTCCATCATTATTCATGCAACTGTTTGCTATCAAGCTAGCAATAAAAATGTCAGCACCCCACAATATACCAAAACAAAGGTACACTGATTTGTATTGGAAGAATTGCTGCTTAATAATGACTATTGTCAAAATAGGGGTGACTTAGAATTGTAAAACCAAAGTCAGAGGAACCATTTAAAGGAATAGGATCATACAGCCTGCTGAAGACTGCAGAACAAAAATACAAATGTCACAAGCTATTTTAATCCCCTGTATTGCTGAACTGTGAAAAGCACTGAGGTGTACATATTAGTGTGACTGAGAATAATGTAGTGTCCTCTCTATAGCTGAGCCAGACAGCATCAGGAGCTGGCAGTGCGGTCCAGGCCACCCAGAGCGATGAATAAACCTGAGACGTCAAACAAGCAGAGATGTAGGATAAATATTTCAAACCCCCAGCAAGATAGAGGAGAGGAGAGAACGGGCAGAGGGAGACAGTGTGCGATAATAATAAGAAAGAATAAAGAGGAAAGGGGAAGAAAGTGTCAGTGACGACTTTGTGAGTGGTGAGTGCACCTGTCTGTACACAGGTGTGTGTGTGTGCGTGTGTGTGTGTGTGTGTGTGTGTGTGTGTGTGTGTGAGTCTGTCTCCAGGGTCACACACAATACCACACAATGACATCTTGCCATGCTGCTTAATTTGAAGGTGCACGTGTGTATGTGTGGATGGGGATTTTTGTTTTTATCATATGTAGCTATCAAATTAGAGTCAGTGTATACAGTAACAATACAGGAAAGAACCGAAGAGTTTGAGGACGTGGATGTCTCAAGGTCTCTGACTGTGTGCCCTCTGTAAAGCAAAGTCATAAACCTTGTCTGTGTTAGACACCTCTCTTTCCTTCTCCTCTTATTTCTCCACAACTCAGTCACACTTAAACATCTACATTGCTGATGACAGTAGATGACCAAGTCATCGTAAGACAATTGGAAGGTGCTTCTGTTCTAAAGCTACAAAGTCATTCACTGTAATTAACTTACTCACTTGTGAATATATTTAGTTTACTATGTGATCATGTCTGATAGCGGGTTAAATGCATGAGACTGACAGAAAGCTGTTAACATTAGGGTTGAGAACAAGGTTTCTTAGATTCTCTATATGCGGTCTTGAAGGGAATAGTTGGTTAATTGTGTACAGCTACAAACCTTAAAGTCAGTGTAAAGGCAATTTCTTTCAAAATACATTAAATATGTTGTAAAATAGTTGGTGAAAACATGTGAAAAGACTTTGAACAATATATTACTGGAATGTCGAGTTAGAGGTTCAAACTGTTTTTCACCAGTTTTCAGTCCAGGATTTTGTGGGCAGTCCTTAAAGGGTGGCTTGATGACACGCTGAGGCCACCCTGAGCATACCCCTGCTTTACATTAAGTTTATTAGTTAATTTATATTAAAACTATGTAATTCAAATGTATGGAAATTTTCTATGTGATCGAAATGCATAAGTCCAGCAGCAGAGCTACGTCCGGATGCTCTTTGTGGATTACAGTTCAGCCTTTAACACAATAATCCCAGACAGACTCATCACAAAACTGGTGACACTCGGCCTCCCTCCTCTCACAAGTGCTTGGATAAATTTTTTTCTCATCAACCGACCCCAGACTGCGAGACTTGGCCCCCACCTCTCCTCCACCTGCACGATGAGCATCGGCTTCCCACAGGGCTGTGTGCTGAGCCCGCTCCTGTACTCCCTCTACACCCATGACTGCAGTTCGACCCACAACAACAACCTCATCGTCAAGTCCGCTGACGACACCACAGTGGTCGGACTCATCTCAAAAAGTGATGAGGCAGCCTACAGAGAGGAGGTCCTGAAGTTGGCAACCTGGTGTTCAGAGAATAACCTTGCACTGAACACCAAGAAAACCAAAGAGTCTGAGATTCAGGAAGCACAGCACCGACCTAGCCCCCCTTAACATCAATGGCAAGTGTGTGTGGAGAGTCCACAGGAAGTACAACCTAAACTCCAACCTACTGCTGACCTTCTACCGCTCATCCATAGAGAGCCTGCTGACTTACTGTATCACAGTATGGTACGGCAGCTGCACTGTTGCAGACAGGGAGAGGCTCCGGAGTGCTGTAAAGGCAGCTCAGGAGATCATTGGCTGCCCTCTCCCCTCCCTGATGATCATTTACACCTCCTGCTGCCTCAGCAGAGCCATAACCATCACCAAAGACAGCTCCCACCCTGGCTTTGACCTGTTTGACCTGTTGCCCTCAGGGAGGCGCTACAGGTGCATGAGGACTAAAACAAACAGATTCAAAAACAGCTTCTTCCCAAAGGCAATAACCACCCTGAACTCTCACATGCACTGACTTCATACATGGACACATGGACTTTTCTGAACTCATCTGACATGTTTCAGTCGCTTCAAAATGGCTGCTTGACTGCTCCCACGAGTGGGACACGCCCCACAGTCCTGGAGCTGATTTTTTACCTGATTTTCTCATCAGTATTAAAATGTAATTTAGATAAATAAATCTAAACATGATTTAAAGGCCAGTGTAGATTTTAAATGTAATGCCCTCACAAAAAACTATAAAAACATGTGTAAGGTCCTATTTAGAGCCAGTTTAGTTTGTTCATTCTAAACATGGCAGTTCATTATGGAGGTAACAAAAAAACATTTCTTATTTTCAGATCAAGATTAAAGCGTCAATAAATGACTGCTTTCTCAGCTTGCTATGGAATCTTTCAACCCTGCTAAATATATACAGTTGTTCTGAATTGTTAAAGCAACATTTTGCACTTGTGCATGTGCTATCCTTGTCCAGCATTTCTCCTGTCTACTACTCTGGTCACTACTTTAAGATTCCCCACTGAAGCTTCCCCACAATGCAGCGACAGACGGAAGAACAAGAGTTCACGCTTCACTCACAGTCTTTTGTCTTGTCACTAAATCATTTAAACGTATCTTGATGATGGTGTGGGAACAGTTTTTAAATCATGTTGATGCTACGTTGACACTTAATTATGTGAATAGTGACTCATTCACACGTCTGTTTTCACACTATGTAACTTTGTGCTCTGGGTACAATCACATACAAAAGTACTTTATGGCACTAAGTCACAAACTACAAACTATTTCACAACTGTTAGCACTTTTGGAGAAACTGGAACATATTTTATATTTATTGTATGTCTATACGACACCTCAGCAAGAAGATTGTCTATTTCTATATAGTTATTTATAATGCCGGCCAACAGTTTGGGTTTGGTTGGATTCCCCTTGACACAGATGGGACATGGTGATGAAAACTTCAGCTTTTGTTCACAGAACAACAACAACACAAAATGAATGCTCCTTGTAGCTGCTTTAAATATATAATATAATATTCTATATTGATCTTCTCCTGTAAGACCTCTGATCTAATGAAGAGCTTTTCTCTGGTCAAGTGTTCCAGTCGCACTCTTCCAACCTACTCCACTTCTCTAGTGTTAACACACTCGAGCACCATACTGTTCAACATATACACACTCAGACAGACTGCCAGACGGACAGGCAAACACACAGATGCACTCCTGTCTCCGAGTTCATTTGTTTGTTTGTGTATCAGTAGTTTAGGATAAGCAGGAGTTGTTGCAGGACCGTGTGAGCCTTGTTGTTGCGTTGCCACCGACTTCCTGTCTGTACCAGTCTGTTTCCTGTGTGCGTTTGCCTCCATGACAGGACGCCTACGGGCTTCCTCCCCTGGATTAGCATGTGGCTCAGCTGATAAAAGCATATTGGCACCGTGTTTCTCTCTCTCTCATTCTATTTCTGTCTTACATTCTCTCTTCTTTGCCTGTCTCCATTTTTAATTCTGCGCACTCGACCGCCGCCACCAATGAAATGGTTTGAAATTGACATGAACATATACAGTGTTCACATCTATCTTGTCTGAGGCTAATAGGATAAAGGATGGTTTTGAGATGGGCAATATTAGGCATTCTTCTCTCAAAGGTTTCTTCCCTCTTGATACATGGAGCTCCTCTCTGCATCAGTAGACAGATTGCTTGGCCTTGAATGAAGTGAGTGTGCTTGAGTAGAGGGAGCGTTGGAGGAGGGAGATAGTGAGAAGCAGAGACTTTGCCCTGATTTATGCTCTGTTTCTAGGCCACAGCCTTCAAGTAACACCATGCAACTTCCAATCTCCCTGTCTTCGGTGAAGTTTAAGGAGTAAAATGCCCGCAAAGCCCCTGATCCTTCACAAATGTACATGTGCATACAAATATCTCAAATCTTACTGTTGTTACCATCAGTGGTTATCTTATTGCTGAGTTACAAGTCTTGAACGCCTTTGGGTCTCCTGGGAACCAAACCTGGAAACATTACTTGGAATTCCCAACAAAGAGAGCCCTGCATGTCCCTGACTCCAGAAAAATGCTGTTTACTCTCTCACTCACCCTTCTCACCCTGCTGCGGCCCCATTGGCTGTCAGCGGGGCCATTCATCCTGGGAGGAGCCAATGAGCGATAGGCCTTGGCTCTGAGTTAAGCCAATCAAACTGCACAAAACGGTGACATTGAGGGAGATGCTGGGAATAGCTGGCCAGTGTTTATGGGCTCCTGCCTGTCTGACAGAAAGCAGAACTCCCCGACGGGAGAAAAAAAGCAATTAGGCAATTACACCATCTAGTCCTATAAGGATCCCACATCACACTGTTTTCTTAGCCTCTTTGTGGGCCGATAAGGGACAGCCGCCGCCGTGGCTGAGGCTGAAAAATGATGAGTGGAAGGACCTGTGCAGGATGGCAGAGAAGAGGAATAGAAATGGAGGAAGGATAGGGAAAGGCTGGACAGTGGAGAGGGATAAGAAGGGGAGGGAAGGGCAGGAGGGAGAGGAGAGGGGAGAGGTATGAAGAAGAGGGGAAAGTGAGTGATAGAGTTTAGAGAGGGGGCGACAGGAGAAAGTCAAGGAAGAGGGATGTTCACTGAAGAAGAGGCTGCATGGGGAAGACCTGATGGAGATTTGTTTTCTCTAAGCGACTGACATCCTTTGAAATGTCGACTGATCACGTCACACAAAAAGTTAAAAAGCCCTTTTTCATTATACATCCACTCATGACTGTAGCAACATCAACAACATCAACATCACTCTCTGTTAGGCGGGAGGCGGGAGAGGCAGTACAGCCGACATGGCAACATATTTTCAGCTTCAAAACAGCATTTCAGGAAACCTATGGGTGACGTTGTCATTCTTTTTACTGTGTAACACGTTGTGTTACTCAGACACTCACAGTACAACATGTACAATAATATTGTCGGCTGCATGTTGTATTGAAGTTCAATGTTTCAGAGTTTGTAAAAGTTGCCAGCCAAGTATTGAGATTAGATCAAACATCGAGTGAAAGTACCTGCAGGAAAAATCAGTTAGAGCCATAATTCAAAGTGACAAAATAAAATGTAATTTATAATCACATACCTAGAACATATTAAAAATAAGTTAAAACACAAGATTAGAGTGGAGTCTTTAATAAATTAATACATTTCCTCATTTTTTGTGCATAGTTTAGAATACTTACAATAATAATGCTTTTTTGTCAAATGGTCAACAAATGCTTCTGAGAATGTTTTGCACAAAAAACAACAAAAAAAAACAACAACACATCAATAATATGTCTATTAGTATTGTTAGAGGTCCAGGCTGGTCCAGAACCAGGTGGGAGAGGCTCCAGCCCCCCATGACCCTCATAGAGATAAGCAGTTACCGAAAATGGATGGACATTTATTGGTCCTTGTCACATTATTGTAACTCAGGTGGATTGTTATCAGGATCCTGCAGGACTGATGACTGTTTGTGATCTGACTGCTCAGTGGTCTGGCTGTTGACACATTTTGATGATTTCATATGATACTCTGAAGTTTCTGTTATTCAAAAGTTGCTGAAGTATAAATTTGTTGGATATGGACATAATTCTTGACTGGACTACTGACGGAATCAGGAAAAACACACTATTGATTCACATGGGTGTGTGTTTCAATGTCCAAATGCAACACAAACATATCAGGCGTGCAGGGAGACATCAAATAAAAGTGGACATTTTGTTCTAATTCCTGCTCCATGTTGACTCAAGCGGGAGGAGGCAGAACGAACTGATAAATCTGTACACTTTCATTGGCTGCTCAGAAAGGAACTGCAAACCCGGAAGTGGAGCCTCGTTTTTCTCGAGCTCAGTTCCGTAACTGAAGATGAATCCAAGCTGAACGTAACAAGACATGCAGCATTGGACTCTATCATTAAGACACGATGTACATGTCAACCCTCTGTTCCAAGTGCAGAGTCATAGTGCTGTGGATGCTGAGTCACATGATCAAACCTGAAGCTGAGAGGAGCAGCACACCTGGGTGGTCTGACATCTCCCTCACTCATTCTCTCCTTGTATGTATTTCTTTTCCTCCTTCTCTCTTTCACACTCTTCTCTCTTCTCTTTTTTTTTTAGCCATTCCTCAGGCATGCTTATCCAGCCCAGCAAACAGCACCATAATATCCCAGATAAAAACCCATAAACAGTTTTCTGCTGTGCGCCTTCATTTTTTCTGCCTCTCCTCCGCTTCCTATCGTTTGCCTCTCTCTTTGTTTCAAAGCCAGTTATTCTCTCCTCAAGTATGCCATTGAGAGACACATAAGGCCCTTTAAGACCATTTCAAAACTAATAAACAATTGTCAAGTGAGAGGGAAAGCAGAAAGAGCATGGGCCACTTTAAAAGCACATCAAAGCCCAGAGGAAGGAGAGATGAAGATGGGAAACATGGCTGGATGAGTACGCACACACACACACACACACACACACACACACACACATGGAAAAAGGCTCATATAGAGGTCAATAGTATTTTGAACATGTGAAATGATGTTCAGATGATTCCCTTCACAAACAGGATGAGAAGACAAACTCAGTGTGCAGAATATGTAGAGATAGTTATACTCTCATGTAGTCAAACCACATTTTTATACCTTTGATTACCTCAGTATATGTGGCAGCTTTATTAGTGGTGCCAGATACAGTCATATGCAGTAGTACTCCAGGGGACCTGTAAACACACTTTAATAATTTTCCCACAAATACACAACAGGTGGATGGACAGGCTGGCTGAGACAGAGGGAGCCATCCCCTCTGTAAGGGGCAGTGGAGGAGGTGGAGAAGGTGGAAGAGGGGAGGGGGAGAGGATTGAGAGAATTGGGAGAAGGGGGAGATAAGTCGACTTCACAGCCTGTGACATAAATCACATCGAGACATGATAGTAGGACATTGACCAGGACCGCTGATAAAGCCCAGCAGGGAGGGAGAGAGACAGAGAGAGAAAGAGACAGAGAGAGAGAGAGAGAGAGAGAGAGAGAGAGAGAGGGAGCAGCGATCAGTGGTCACTAATAAGTGAGTGTGTCGAGGCTCCACAGTGAGTGGGTGGCATTGTAACAAGAAGGCTGCTTGAGTTATTGTGATGTGGGGGGAAACCTCATGAGCTCATAGTCTGGGAAGAAAGATGATCAGTGAGGTGATTGGATGGCGTGGGAGAACTTGCTGTCGATTGATACAGAAGCTTTGTATTACTGAGTTGGACAACCAAGACCGCTTCTGCAACAGTGTTTTGACTTATATTATTAACTTATAGGACACTGTCATTCGTCAAAGGCCATCATCAGGTCCTAGTAACTCTACGTGGTTAGCTGGTCAACTATCATCTGGTGAGCTAACTCCTAAAATGTAAGCCAGTGAGTCACTTGATGCTGGTGATTCCTCTCTCTCATTCACTGTAGATGTCACTCAACCACTGCTGCTCTCTCTCTGGCTCAACTTCTCTGCTGCGTCCTTTTTCCGGGGAGTCGGAAGTGGGAAACAAACAGCAGTCTACTGTGTAACATCACCTGACTTCCTCCTTTACCATGGCCACTAGATTGAATAGATAACGATATGTGGTTTTGGGGCAATTGCTCAAACAACAGATTTTGTTTCCTTCAGCAGTCTCTGAAATCTATGGATGAAGTTCCTTTTACCCCTGGGGCAAATCCACAGATTATTGCACTTCTATTGAAATTAATTTATTTTGCTGTTTTAAATGCTGGTGTAACAAGACTTTTACCCCAAGTTAACCACATCTGACAATACTGCCACACTATTAAATAACTTAATAATAGATATAATAATATTGAACTTTGGCTAAATTATCTGAAAATACAACAAATCTTTAGAATTATTTGCACACTGGATCCAGTCTGTTCAGGAACTATCAAAATGACAAGCAACTCCTTTTTCAGTATTCTTTGTGCCCATGAGAATTTTCTCCCTCGGCTTCTGTTCTCTCACTCATGCGGGCACAGTGAAAGAATGGGGATTCGTAAACTGTTTGACGGCTCTACATTTCTGCTGTGGGGCTTAAATGAACTGTTTACTCGAATGGCTAATTTGTTACAAAACCAAACGTCTCTCTGTATACCAAAATGCCCTCCTTGGTTGCAGAAGACCTGTACATCACCGCAACAGCCGCTAAAAGCCAAGCAAGTATGACAATGATAAATGGACAGTCTGTCATTCTGAGGCCTTGTAGCTCATACATGCAAGCAGTGATTTCATAGTTTTGGTTTCCAATTCTTTGAAAGCCCATTTCCCCCACACAATCAAAAAGATTGAAGAGTTAGGCCTGAAAAATAACTTGATGACTGCAAAGAGCTAAGATCATCTGAATCTTTATTACGATTCAGCGAGGCTGTAAGTTACATGCAGGGTTGGATTAACCTGTCGTTGGACCCAGGGGCAAAAATGACCTATGGACCCCAACTGACCCCCTGGTTCTTGTGCTCTCTGTGTCCTGTTCCCTTTAAGTACCAATCAAGTACAGTGCAACCCCGCAGACAACAAAGGCCAAGATAAACCAACTATTACCCCTACACAAAAACACTTCTCTGCAGAGCTGTGTGTGTCAGGGTCCGGGTATGTTCAGGCAGTTTGTTTTTTCTGTCTTGAAAAATGTTGATGTCAGCATTAAAAAAAACAAGACAACCAATATGTAAATGTGATTGTTTCTCTTATGTGAATTAAAGAAGGTGACACAGAAATAAAAGTAAATATACTTTATAAAAGCACAGGATGGACTGCGTCGTTTCAGATGGTTTCTACTGTCTTACTTGGGAGCATGAGTTTGCCAAAGACCACAAGGACATTTTCCAAAATGGCTTAAGACATCAAAGGTCAAGAATTCATGATTCACTACACACAGCAGTGTGAGCCCTCAGCCCCCTTACATTCTTATCAGAGAGCTGTGATGTAAGGCTGAGCTGTGTCTCTGAACACTAAAGCCCTCACCAAGGGGACGTAAAATACTCAGTGTGTTGTGTTTTCCAGACTTGCTGCTGGAGACAGAAACTAACCGACCTACCAAACACTTTCTCAGTTCAAACCGAGAACTGCAGCCTGCACGTGTGATGCTGCACGTCAAACACTCCCTGGGTGATTTACTGGGTGAAGAGAAAATGGTAATTCCAGGAGTCAAATATAAATACGTGTGTATTAAAGACAGAGAAAATGAAGGATAGATGATTGTAATATAGAGAATGTGTGTGTGTGTGTGTGTGTGTGTGTGTGTGTGTGTGTGTGTGTGTGTGTGTGTGTGTGTGTGGGTCTGGGTCCCCCTGGGCTTCAGGGCCTGCTGCCTGTCAGGGTGAGTGGCCTTATCTTCCCCAAACATTTACTTAACCCTTTGTCTTACAGGGCTCAGGACAATGAGGAATCCCAGCATACACACGCACACACACACGCACACACACACACACACACACACACACACAGGGATGGACAGGCTGCTTATTTTTTGATAACCAACCTCCCTGATTACATGGAGTTGTCTCCACTCCGCCCTGCACGCGCTCTGGTCATTCTTCACATCATATAGACATTAATACCAGTCAATCATCACATACTACATCTTATGCTGTTCATAGCAGTCAACGGACCTAAAGAATTTATGATGAGCAGTGCTGCAGCTGTCCTGGCGGGCCAACACCTCACTAAGATGAAGACTAAGACTCTGGACTGGTTGACAGACTTAATCACAGTAAGTGTCCCAGTAACTGGTAACAGTGACAGTAAACCAGCATGTACAATAGCAGGACCTCCCGTAATGCAGCCACCATTTATCTATATATGAGTTTTTCTGTCACTTTTAATGTTTGTCATAGGAAATAATTAAGATTTCTAAGCAATTAAAATAATGGCTGCTACAACCAATCAAGAGACAGGAGTCTCTGAACAGACTTGTGAGTGCTGTCTGTTTAGGTAACGTCACCTCAACATTAGTTTCTGCTCTGCACAGGCTGTTAGGTCACCAAGGGGCCGGCTGTGGCTCAGGTTTAGAATCAGGCCACAGTTTAGCCTCCATCATCAGTGTATGATTGTGTCTGTGTGAACTGGTGAATGTGTTTGTATTGTAAAAGTGCTTTGAGTGGTTAGTAGGACAGAGCCCACTCATCTCTTCTCTCGATGCACTGCTACTACTCTTTCTGACAACGTATCTAATTGACATGCAATGAAATAAAATGCACAGCGTGTGCTAAATTACATACATTTATACTTGTAATCTATAATCCATACGTTGACTAATTTGCATTTGAAAATGTGTCCCACAGTTGTATTTGTGATGAGCTGTAACTCAACAAGCCACAGATCATGTGTTGTCGTTAAAGTTCCAAACCTGACTCAGAACCTTCCTGCATCGTTTCTTCTGCCTGTTGCTGAAAGTCAGAACTGTCTCGAAGCAACTTAATGATTATGACACTGTTTCACATAATTGGGCAATTCATTAGATTGCCCCGTCGCTTGTTCTGGCTGAGCTGTCTGGAACTATTTATTTCTTCTTTGCGTTTTTTTCTGGGATGCTGTAAAGACAGCTATCTGTACGTTTAGCTGACGTATGAGAAGAATGCAGCAATCAGCCTTTGTTTCTGTGTCGGCTGAGACGAGCTGGGACCTGTGTGTGTGTGTTTGGGTGTGCATGTCTTCATGTGAATCTCTCTGCATGTGTTAATTGGAGATTTTGGATGTGTGCATATGAAGTGGAGGAAGGGTGTGGCAAAACAAAGTCAAACTTCTGCTTGTTGCTTTGTGTTTATTTTATGGTCCTTCATGTCAATGAGTGGTTGCTGAGTGGGTCGTTAAAAAATTATGATTGTGACAGAGACACAAAGCCCTTTAAGGAAAATATGGGATAATTTGAATACATTTGTGATCTTGGAATTTAAATCAAATATGACTATATATGACTTGACTTCCTCCTTTGCTCCTGTTATCAATGTTTAGTGAGGCTGAGCCCAAAATCAGCAACAGGGCAGGCAGTTAAGATGAAAAGTAGACCAGGTGGAGGCTGGCAGATGGAATGCCAGACATGAGACGACTGACGGGTTTGCTGGATGGTGAGATGGGCAGACAGACAGATGATCCTGAGACAGAGAAAACAGGTTTAGACAGACAGACTGATGGACAGATGAACTAGTTAATTCGATGCAAGTAAACTTCAGTCAAGTATGCCCTGTAGTGGGAATACAGGCATGCTTTGGTTCATACCAACAATATCCCTGATTGATTTGGATGGGACCACTCTGATCAGGGCTCCAGCTGAGAAATGAAAAAAAAAAAAAAAATTAAGATTAACCAGGCTGAACTTTTGCTAAACTGCAAACTGGACCTCCTGGATCATATTTCAGCACCTTACCAGGACCAACACGCCCCCTCCAAAGCAAACCCTCGCATTGCTTTAATGCAGAGCTGAACACCCACTAAAGCATTTCTGTGAACTCTTGATCCCAAATGGGAGATGAACGCGCTGTGAAAAGGAGCAGAGACAAAAATAAAAATGAAATCCTGTCCACTCTGTGCTCGCTCCTGCATCTAATCAAACAAATCGTGATTAAAACAAGACTGTTTTGGGGTGAATGTGTTCATTCAACCTAATTCAAACCCCCCCTCCTTCCATTGCTTGTCTTTCTTGTCTTTACTTCTCTCATTTCAAACAATTTCAAATATGCCCAAAAACACTTACAGCATGTAAATGTTTAGCAGCTCTGAACCGTGAGTGTATGTCTTCGGTTCAAACTGTCTCTTCCTCCTCAAGTAACCCAACAGCTCGACTTGGCTAAACCCACTGCAGCCAGTCAGTCTTTGGTCTGCGCATTCTTTCCCTCCTTGAAAATCAATGAAATAAATAGGGTGCATCTCAGCGCAGGAAACAGAGGGGAGGCTGCTCTGCGGGTTATCCAGAGTGCACATTCAGAAGCTCAGACAGAAACAGATGAGCGAGAAAGACGGATGAAGGTAGGGGACTGAGAAGTTAGAAAGAGGGAGAGATGGAGGAAGCGAGGCAGCTGACAAAAGGCGGGGGAGAGAGAAACAGATGAAGGTAAAGGAATGGAGAAAGAAAGACCAGGGGATGAACTTAAAACAGCACGAGGGAGGCTAAATTAGTGTGCAGTGGAGAACTGGGAAAAGAAGATCAGCACAAAAGGAAACCATCAAATACTGGAGCGCGGACAGAGAGATGTGTGCTGGATGAGATGCATAGTAAGCCAATGAGAAGGTGAAACCATTAAAATGACATACGTTTACTTGAGAGAATCACACACTCTGAGCTGAATACAATCCCACTATGGCAGCAGACAGAGGAGGGGGCGGATTAGATGGAAAGAAAGAAAAGAAACAGGGCGCTGAAGGGAGAGATAATGGAGAAGGATGAGAGGGAACTCCGCATGCAGCGCTTTACGATGGCCATAATGAGTAAAATTTAGTGCAGCGCTTAGGTACAGGGGCGGCGGCAGCAGCAGGGATGACTTCACCAACATCAGAAGATCAAACACAATGTCTGTTGGGGCCACTGGCACAGCTTAACTCCACTGATGTATCTTCAAAGTGTAAGAGGAGCAGAGAATATACACAAAGTAAGCACGGTGCTGTGTATTCAAGAGCAGAGCTGACAAAAAATCTTCTAGTGGTGCTTGTGGTCTATGAAAGCAGACTGCTAAACAACCCAAGTTGTTGCAATGCAAGTTCATTTAGGAAGACCATCTCCATGCCTCAATCACTCTTAATTCTGTCTCTCCTTGCTCACTCTGCATGTTCACTCTTTCAGATAAACCCACCAGACTTTGCCATGATCTCCATCAGCCAATCACGTGTTTGTTGTCAGACCTCTGTTCTCCTCTCAGCAGCTGTCAGCTGAAGTCTCTCCTCCACATTCACCTCTAGGTCTTCGTTGGGTCTGAAGACCTTCCACATTTCTAAGGAAGTCTCTTCTGGTTCTGGTTGAAAACAGGTGATTTTATACAAGAATGATGTCGTCTCTCAGACAAGGTTCAGTTACAACTCTGGACTAATGCAAGCAACACTGACACTGACTATTGATTAAATAATGAATCTTTTAACATAGATTTTGCATCTTCAGATACATTCACTATCATAATGTGTGTCCTATTTAGTTTTAATATCATTCATACAGGGTCATACATGTCACTGAAGGGTAGAGAAAGATAACAAATACAGAAAAAGTTACTCTAAATCACTTCAAGCATGAGATTTGATTAACACTTAACTGACACCACAATCTAACATGACTTAAACATAACCAGAACAAACATTAATCGTGCCTCATCTCATATCTCACGTGTCAAAGACCTTTTCTTAACTGGAAAAATGTTTTTGCTGCAGCCTGTCTGGCGTATTCTAGCTGTTTTGTACAATTTGTGCCTGAAAGTATCCCAGCAGCAAATGCATCCATTTATCAGTTATTATTTTTGAAATGTTATTTTGAAAATGTAATCTCTTCACATCTTGGCAATCACATAAGACTTGTTGATTTGCTGGTTTCACTGAGGCAGCGTCTGCTGGCACAGAGCGAGAGCAGAAAATGTAAAGTGCATAATAGACTCGTTTGGCTTTGCCTGCGTTCAAAAAAAAAGAAATCTGAGAACTGACTGTGTTACTTTGACATACAACAACATGTTTAACCAATAAGTATACCATTTTTGGTGTCTTTTTCCTTTCATGTTGTTTTTTATTTAAATGAAACAGCAACCCTGTAAGTCCTGTCAAGCACACACTGAACTATTACACACCAGCACACTTCACAGCCGAGAACTAATGGCAGATACAGGAGTGTAATTCCAATGAGGGGGTCAAATGGCTGTCAAAACGACACACCGAGATGGGGAGGACTAAAAGTCCAATTCTGGCATTTTGTCAAAATGGAGAAGCTTTGAGTTGTCAAGATATCTGCATGCCAAATTTTCTCTCACACTGCCATTTGCTCACACAAGCATGTTTGGGGGTCACAGGTCAACCTGGATCCCTTTTAACCCAGACAAAGATGATTTGCAATGGAGTCCATGTAGATGAGTTTTATTCCCAAAATCAAAATCAGATCCTGTACACACTGCTTTACACACTACTTGCCTTAAAACCTTAAAATTCTTTCAAGAAATTAAATTTAATAAGTTGTTTCAACAAATAAAGAAATAGTTTTTTGAAATGAAGACATTTTTGTATTATCTGGTAATCCATCAGAATCGGGCTTATAGCTCACACTGGACCCACCACTGGAAAAACAAAAATAAGTTCTGGAGTCTGTGCTGAAGAAAAAACTTGTTGGCCCGTCTGAGCAAGATCGGGCAGCAGTCCATCTCTGATGAGTCAGTGACCTGCAGGCCAAGCAGGAGGTGTCTGCATCCATGAGTGTGTCTGTATTTGTTAAAAATACCAGCAGACCCTTGGAGCCTCTGTGCCGGCCATCGCTGACGCCACCCTGACATCGATTTCGAGGTGGTGCTCTGAGAACCGCAGCGACGCCCACTCTGGAGGGCTGTACCTGGCACACATCACTCTGCACCTCTCTCTCTCTCTCTATCACACACACACACACACACACACACACACACACACACACACACACATAAGTCCTAACATTGCTACAATAAGAATGGCTGTCTCCATTGAATTAGTGTGTGTTATTTCTTGGCACTTCATGGACCTGCTGCTCACTACGTTGAATAAATGTATCAGATTGGTGTCAAACCCCAACAGTAGCTGTGGTGGAGATATTTCACGACACCCTCTCTGTGACCTCCTGTTGAAAGATGAAGCCATCCAAGTGGATCAGCGCGCATTGTTACTCTGTGTGCGGGGGCGTGTCAGCAAACATGATCTAAGAGACGACTACAGAGGGTAAACTAACAAACCAACCAACCACACAACAAAAAAAAATATACATAAAAGGCTAGAGAACCGTTTAGCTACTGGCTACTCAGCATTATCATTGTATTTGGATAATCCATTAGATTCAAAGTGTTTAGTCAGTATGTTCCTTAATTAACATGAAAACACACACTGCAGTTTATTTCTCACTATAGCACCAAATAGGGAAACAAATGCTCCATTTAAGTTTGAGTAACACCTCAGTGCTCAGTTTAGCTGTTTTAATTATATAATTATATTTTTAAAGGTTTATGTCTTCGGGCCGAAACCAGTGGGCCTCGAGTTCCAGCAAGCATTGAGGGCTGTCACGTGTTGGTTTTGTTCTTGTTATGGGATTCTTAACGAAAGGACAAATATAAAAATAAAAAAAAACACCAAACAGGGAATTTCGATATAGTAATCTTTACTTGAATCATCCACTGTCAAATATATCTTGTGACAGGACCTTTGATAAAACAATATTAACTGAATGCAGACAGACTACACCATGTCATTTTTAAAGTTTTAAAAAAAAGTACATGATGCTGAGGGCTTAGTGAAACCACTGGACTGTAACGTGTTCTTCTCTCTAAACCCCCAACCTTAGTGTTACGCTCATCTTTTCTTCTTTAAAATCCTTTAATAACATGAAATCATACAAGTAAATGTTCTAAATTTGTCTGAATAAACATTATTTGGGATTCCTGCGACAGTTGTCCATCTCACTGTGGTTACCTGACTCAGTAGAAGAGGTCTCAGTTCTCAGTCTCTGCCTCGCCTGTCTGTCTCTCCATATATCTGCCCCCTTTCACCAGGAGTAATCCTCAAACCTTCCATTCCTCAACCCTCCCCTCTCACTCCTTTTTTTATTACTCCCTCTCTGTTCATAGATCTCCTCCTCCTCTCATCAACTCTTCTTTTCACCTATTGCATTCCACCCCCCCCCCCCCCCTCCCCCCCCCCACCTCCCCACACCCCCCACCCCCTTCATCTGCCCTTCGTCCCTCATCTCAGGGTGATGATGAGAGGAGGAGAAAGGAGGGAGGGGGTTGGGGAAGGAGCTGGGAGGGCCTTGTGGTGGGGGGGGGGGGGGGGGGGGGGGGGTTGAGTAAGCCTGGACTTGACCCCTGCTTTCTGGGCTCCGAGTAGTCTCCTCTCCACCCAGGGCCAATGACGGATGGAGAGACAGCTAGGCACACACACACACACACACACACACACACACACACACGCACACACAGAGTGACCTCTTTTTACTATGCTACACTCCCACATGTAAAATACAGATAGCACCCATCCTTGTATTAAGTCTACAACACACACGCACACGCACACACACACACACACATAAACAGATTTTCAGTCTCGGTAATGGGAGACATGAAATCATGTGATGGATCTCTGTTTGGGTGCCTGCTAACAAATTCATCTGTCTTTACATCACTTTGCATCCACACGCATGTTTGTACAAGTGTGTACATGTGAATCTGACTCATGACTACAGTACAGCATGTACAGTCTACTACACGTTCATATACAGCATACACTGTGAAACACTAATTCAGTTCAGAGCTGATAATCATGAGTTTAGATGACTAAACTAAAAACTGACCATTCAATAAATCACGTTAAATAGAAATAACAGGAACAAGCTGATAACACAACAATGACACATCATCACCGTTTAAAGATCCAGATTCAGATTCCGGGGGTCTGATTACAGAATATGGCAGAAATGGAATATAATATTCATAGCAATTAGTGTAAAATCACATGAAAATCAGACTTGTGTTTTTAGGAGGAGTCTACAGACTCTTCCTCAGTCCACCGCGTTGAACCTCTATGTTTCACTGAACACAGCTCTTAATAAGGACTATCACACTTTTCCCTCCTTTCATGGCCATGCTAGGATGAAGATAATGAGGTGAGAGGGTTGCAATCGTCAACAAAACAATATTAGAAAAGTACTGTTAATCACAAATAATAACAACCAGATTATTTCAAGAACAAAATATTTTCGCCTTCAAAAGTGATAATATGATAATCATCATCTCATCATCAGTACAATGCTTGTCCATCTGTCATCTGTCAATGCTCGGTCGTCTGTCAACATTATAGTTTCAAACACACTTCAATATAAAAACAGGAAATACATTTTTCCATTTTTGATGCCCACAAAAAAAAAAAAAAAATGAAATTTTCACCTGTTTTTCCGTTTTCCTGTTTTGTCTTTCCGATTCAATAATTGAGTGAACAGATGAGCATGTTGGAAAGTGCTTTGTGTTCGCCTCTCTGACACACTGAAGCTATCACCCCAGGTTTAGAGCGCTGAGATGAGCTACAGCTTGGCTCAGCTGCTTTCAACAACCTTAAACCCGCGCGTTAATAAAGAGACAGAGAGGACAGAGGGGTAAACATTAAGAGAACACCACTCCTGTCATTTTTATACATTAAATATCCCATTCACCTCAGAGCACTGGACGAGGACTCACAGCGGAGGACATGAATCTCACTCACAGGCACTTTCACTGTGTATCCTACAGAGCAGCTTGTACCAGCTGACAATAAATATTACATCAGTGTATATCGTATACACACAGTCTTAAGCTGGCGATGGATGCTGGTACCAAATGCTTTTGTTATTACTGTTAGGGGCTGGTTTGTGCAATGGAGTGCGATGAAGTGCTATAGGGTGCTGCAGAGCTATGGTTGTAGGTGTGAGGCAGATGTTTCTACGGGAGATAAATCAGCTGTGTGGGACTGAGTGGAGACTAAAGTAGTCACATTATCATTCATGTGGATAACAACATACAGTATGGGAGCATGAATATGCTGTAAGTAAACAATGGAGGAAGGTTTGTAGATTTCCCCCCACCCCTCACCCCCTTTCCTTGCCCCTTCCTGTAACCTTTTTTTTTTTTTCAAGGAAACAATCAAACTCACGGTCACGGAAGTCATCGTTCTCGGGTGTCTCCGTGTAATCCATCACCCCGTTGTTTTCTGTCTTATTTTGGGCCTCGCTTGGCCTCTCCAGTTGTTGTCTTCTGCTGTTTTTCTTCCTAAAAATGGAAGAATAAGTCTGTGAATAGACGCAGCCTGGCTTAAGAGCTAATAATATCAGCAGTTTGCGTGATTCATGGTCTTTGCTCAGGGAAAATAAATACACGTACGTGTCTGCCTGTGCTGTAAGAGTCTTTCTTTTGCCACAGAAATATTCAAGGAACACGGTCATCTGACACACCATGAAACATTTACCAGTATGTAATCTCGCTCTCTTTCTGGGTCTATGCAGTATTAGTGTTGTACAGGGTGAGTATTGTTGACTCAAGATAAAAGTATGAATGAAGCATGTATAGCTAAAATGGGTTCACTGTGGCCCTCAAATAACCTGCTGCTCTTGTATTAGCTTGTCTGGGTGGGGCTATTGAGTTATGTAGGTTTGGCCAGACTGTATAGTTAGTGTTTGGCTTTCCTTACAATTGACCTTATGAAACTTTGTCTTAGTTATCCAGTTCAATAGAAGAGTTCCTAGTTCTGGTCTATATTTACGTGTTCTTTCGAGGAACTTGCCCTTACAAACACGTGCATACATGTATATATCATGTGTCATTTAACCATGGATATGAACAAACTGTATGACAAGAACAGAGTTTCTTTCAAAAAGTCACTTCATTCAAGATCAATATTAGATCTTCTTTTGGTATTTCTGTTCTGGAATCTCTTTGCCACACGATTGCCACATGCATTTAGATTGAATCCACTTCCAACCCTCCAATCCACCAGAAATGTTTTGCAAGTATTTAATTACTGGATCACTGAGCTGAGTCAACGTTTTTGCTAATAGCCTAACCGTTCATGACAACTATACAGGGGGAGATTTTTTCACCTGATCAAATGAAAATATGGTGTAAAGTTACGCATAATTAATAATATGAATAATAGCTGACAGGTAAGTTCTGTTACAGATGGCTTATTAGAGCATCCATTGAGCATTGAGCCCAAATTAAATTCCTGGAGTGTGTCAGTTTAGGTTAGTGTAAGGTGAATGAGTGGGAGGGAGAGACAGACAGGTGAGGAATGAGGAGCATGCTGAAGAACAATGCTCAGCTCAGTTTAGAGAGGAGCAGAACAATGGTGACAAATCAGACACCTCCAAAGCAGACGAGAGCGACAGTACATGGCAGCCAACAGATCCCAAAGAGAGTCACATTGTTTTTCATCCTTCAAAACTTTATAACTCCTCTAAACTTTATAACCAACAAATGATGACACAGATATCTACTGTAAAGAGCTGATGCCATTCACTTGTCATTGTTCTTGTACTTCTTATCAATTCCTTTATTCTAATATCAGTTTTAGTGTAACTTTATTGAGTTTTAACATTTTGATACAATTAACAAAACATACAGTAGTCAAACTATGAAAGAATCTGCTCCCCTCAACCCCCAAGGAGAATAAATATTAAAAGAAAAAGACAAAACAAAACAAAACTGGGTAACGACATTACATAATCATACACAGCTTAGCATCACATGGTCAAGGTATCGTCAGTTAGGGACATGTCACCTTCAAGTTTCCAAAGTTTCCTCAACTTCACAGTTCCCCAAGAATGCAAGAAAGGGATTCCAGACCTCATTGAATTTGGCTGATTTCTTTTTCATTGTGTGTGTAAACTTTTCAAGGACAAGGCATGATGATAGTTCAGATAGTTCAAAGTCATTTGAGGAATGCATTTTATAACTTCATTCCAGAACTTTGGTATTTGAAGACAGTCCCACAGGCAGTGAAATAAGGTGCCACATTGGTATTACACTGCATTTAACACATGGATTTTTGGATTTGTCTTATCTCATAATCCAATTGTATTGAATCAGACTGAGTTTTCTTTATGATTTTTCACCAGTATATTATAGAGTAAGGATATGTGACCTTTGCCACTACAATTATTCACTGGTAGGTTTTCCAATGTGGACAAAGGGGGTTGTATATAGGAGTGCGTCTGTACATAAACAAAACTTCTTAACTATAAATATTTAAAGAACTGTGTCCAAAGTATATCATATTCATTTCTAAGGTTGTTCTCCTTATATAGATCCCTAACCTAACAGCCCACATTTTAAAGACCTAAAGTCTTTTTTGCTAAGAGAAAAGCTATTATTTCCCCATATTGGCGAAAAGCCTGAAAACAAAGTACCTACACATTACCTACACATTAATTGTGTAGGTAAAGAAGTGATAGTCTCGACCTTGACCTTTTTAGATATTAAAACTTTGGTATTATATTCATCTTGATTACATTTCTAAAAAGGAGATTGGCATTGATGACCAACTATTCATGGACTGTAGAAATCATATGTTCATAGTTACAGGATAATATAACCTCTTCATAAATGTGTAGAAGTATAGGTTGGTGTTTAGGACCTGCTGAATTGAGATAGAGATGTGTGTGCGTGTTCCTGTGTGTGTGTGTATGTGTGTGTGTGTGTGTGTGTGTGTTAGTGTGTGTGTGTGTGTGTGTGTGTGTGTGTGTGTGTGTGTGTTTTCGCCCGTCCCCCCAGGTAAGATGTACTTTGGTTTATGGAGCCCTTGTTGTATTACGACCTTTGCCCTGCGTGTTCTGTGAACTTTAGACTGCTGATGACGTGTTCTTCCATGCATTATTATCTTCATTCAACCTTCTACATAGTTGTAGTTATCCATTCATATTAGCATGTCAAAATCAGCTCAGTTTGGAGTTGCGAGCTCTAATGACCCCCTCCATTTAAAATAATGAGTTAATATTCAGTCATGAATGTTGAATGTTGGTGTTTCATAGAAACAGATGTGCCTTAGCAAACCAGCTAATCAGTGAACGGAACAGTAAATCACAACAGAATGGGCTTCCTGAGGTGAAACTAATCACTGACACACAGCCAGCCTCCACACAGTGTGTGTGTTGTATCATACACAGCTGAAGCAGATGACAGTTTGTAACAATGATGCTCGACAAATATCTTGTAAATGTAAGGACTTTATGTTTACTGCACTATGCAAGTCTGTTTCTACCACTCTTTATAAGTGTTTCACTTTGCATGCTTACAATAATAACCTGGATCCCCTTTGCAAACACACACAGTTAATAAGACAACTCAAAATTTAAAAAACAAACTTGAATAAAATGAAATTTTAAGTGAGCTCATTATTTCATTAGCAAGTCACATTAGTGTCCAAATGAATGATGACGTTGCTCCATGTTGTGTAAATGGGAAAATAGTTTGTCATATGAACTGGAGGAACAGGAGGAAGCTGAACTACATTTCCATTGCTGTCCCTGATGCTGGCCAGCCTGTGGTGGAGCGGGTGGTGGGAGTAAATTAGGGGTAGATGATGGTTAATAAATGGTTCTGGTCAGATGACATCTTTGCATGATCACTGTAGGGATGGATACCGGGCCATGGCCCAGTCGTTAAGTATCACTGGATGCGTTACCTTCCAAGTGTTGCAGCCATTATATATACATATGTGTGATACTGCCTTTATATCACTTAGCAACAGTTTCTAAATCTGATTTATTTACTCTTTAATAATACACACACACACACACGCACACACACACACACACACACACACACACACACACACACACACACACACACAGTTCTGTTCCTGTCACGCAGAGTGAAGAATAGGACCTGCAGGACAAATCACTGAGCAGACAGCTGGCGGAAGTTTTGATTTAAAGGCTGAAAATTAGTTGAATAAATGTGTGTGACTCTCCAACAGCATATTCACTCCCTCGCAGTCTCTCTCTCTCTCTCTCTCTCTCTCTCTCTTTCTCTCACACACACACAAAAGGCAGTAACTCTACAAGGACCACGGTATACAGAAGAGAATATCCTGTTTAATTGAATGGAACAGTCAAGGAGCAGAGCTCTGGGAAAGACTGTCTGCAGCTGTAGACAAAGAAGAAAAAAGCCATTTCTCACTATCGGTCGCTCGTATTATTGCTGGACAGTGGCCCTTTCCCCCCATGTCTGTCCAGGAATTGAGCTATAACACTGCACGCATACACATACACTGACACATTTGCCTGTCATAGAGCCGTCCAGGAAGACAGAATGCTGCGGAGAACATGAAGGAAGGGGAAATGTAGGGCCCTTAGGAGCTGAATCTCTCTTTCTATTACAAAAACACACACACACACGGTGAAGGAGAAACCTCTCTCTTGAAGGACGGGTCAGGGTCCACATAGCTCTAAGAACCCAAACTCAAAAACTGTAACAGAGGCGTCTTCGTGGCCTTGACACAGGTCTGACCCCAGCCATGATGCTCAGGTCTAAATCAAATCCAAGGTTTCTTTATCAGCACTGACTGTCATTTAAAATGAATGTATAAGCCTGCTTAACCTAACAATAGTAAATTACATGTGTGTATAGCAGGAAAAGCAGTTGGGCAGAGATACTGTACTGCAGAGGGGCAGAGTGTGAATTCATGGCTGCAGTGGTGGACGGCTGTCTGTGAGGCTGACAGGGCAGTCATGACTGAAGATATGACTGCACCTCAACTGTTTACTATCAACCAGTTCATTCACGAGACACGTGTGACAATGTCAGTGAGAATGAGCTGTACGTTAAGGATTAGTTCATGTTAGGTTTAGCACAGCAGATCAGAGTAGTTTTTTTAAAAAATCACAGTACCTTTTCACATAGAGAAATTTGCCTTGTTTTATGGGCACATAGCAATTAATATAGTACAAGAATAAAAAATACGTTGAAAATAAAAAAAAATATGATTAAAAACCATTAAAAGTCACTAAAAAACATATGGACATATGTACAATATGCTAGCTGGACAGTTGTGCAGGAAGTTCACTTCACCACCTCCATGAGGAAAAACTCCCGACAAGATCATTTAGACGATGGTTGATTTCTGTAATATGGATTTTTCTGATTGGTTTCATAGAGTTGCCTTAATTTAAGGGAACTGGTTAGTAAATATACAAACTAAACTTTGGTTTGTAGGAAAGTGTCAGAAAAGTTGTCAGTGTCAAGCTCCTCTTCTGTGGAACAAACTACCATTCTGGGTTCAGGAGGCAGACACGGTCATCACTTTTAAGAGTAGACTTAAGACTTTCCTTCTTGATAGAGCTTATAGTTAGGGCTGGCTCAGGTCATCCCTTAGTTATGCTGCTATAGGACTAGACTTCATCTCTCCCTCCCTGGTCCTGCACGACGTCCACTACACATATTATTACAGTCATTATTGCTACTATATCTGCTACTGTAATCATTTTATCATTCATTGTTATTGTACAGTATGTTTGTGTTGATTTGTTCTGTACACGTGACATCTATTGCACGTCTGTCCGTCCTGGGAGATGGATCCTTTCCTGAGGTTTCTTCCACCTTTCTTTCCTGTTAAAGGATTTTTGTGGGCAAGTTTGTCCTCACTCGAACCGAGGGTCTAAGGACAGAGGGTGTCACTCCCTGTACAGATTGTAAAGCCCTCAGAGGTAAATATACTTTGTGACTTGGGGCTATACAAAAAAAATTTGAATTGATTTGATTTGAAAGTTCTGTGGCTCAAGTGTCTCTCTTCTGCAGGAACTTGTCCTGAATCATCACGATTATGAGAACACAACAGAGACTTCTCATAATCTTGATGTTCATGTTGTCATAGCAGCTGAACTAGTTTACCGCCAGAGTCTATTATAAACAGAAAAGGTTTGGCATCACTACTGTTCTGTGAAAACCATTTATCTCCCAAACAGTCTGTTTTCATGAGCTAATACACAATTATATAAAAAAAATATTTTGGAGGCCTCAAGATACACCAGGGACATATATAAGATATAAATATATGCAAAGGGAAGAGCACAATATAATCTGTATAATATGTGACCTTTAAATGGTGGGAGGGGTGAATAAAATAAAAAGGGCAGCACATGTGGAAAGGCATGATAACAACGACTTGACAATGAATGAAATGTTTCCACACACACTTTAAAATTAAAATAATGGTTTTATCACACTGATCCACTGACTGCTGATTGGCTCTTGTGATTTAACATAGTTGATTTGGAGCTAAGTCGAGCTGCTAACAGCTTCAAACATCAAAAACCAATCAAAAGGAAGCATTCGTTTATTTCAAATAAGTTAGCATGAAGCAGATGAGTTCCTTTTCACCAACATTTCTCAGCTTCACTTTAAATGTTCTCTTTCAGTATATAATCCCAGTATATAGGCATGTTGAAACATTTTATTCAGCACTTTCTGCTCCCATCTCATCCTGCCACTATTCATTTCTTGCACCCACTATATTTTTCCTCCCTTCCAGACTGAGAATTCATGTGTCTCTGTGTTCACATCGCACCGCAGCAGGCCTCTCCCAGCAACAGATAAGGCAATAGCATCTTGGCCAACAGTCATAAAGCTGGGCATGTGTTGTTGGTGCACCGGTGCCTGGATGTCGCCGTGGCGGCAGTAAAGCAGCAGCCTTGTTGCTGACAGGCCTGTATTTTCCTCGACAGTGCGGCCAACTCGGACATGCTCGCCATAAAGCAGAGTTGGAACACAACCTTTGGTCGACACTGTCAGCTTAAGCAACTGACAGGGGAACACACCCTCCTTGCACACACACACATACACACACATATAAATGACTGTGTGCGCTAGAGCTTAAATTCGGCATGGGCAAATATATCAAATCAAATCAAATCAGATTTTATTTGTATAGCCAAAAGTCACAAAGTACATTTGCCTCTGAGGGCTTTACAATCTGTACAGGGAGTGACACCCTCTGTCCTTAGACCCTCGGTTCGAGTGAGGAAAAACTTGCCCACAAAAAACCTTTAACAGGGAAAAAAGGTGGAAGAAACCTCAGGAAGAGCCACAGAGGAGGGACCCCTCTCCCAGGACGGACAGACGTGCAATATACAGATTTATTGTACAATTACAATGACTGATAAAATGACAATCAATTACAATGAATGATAAAAACAGTGATGACAGTAATAATATATGTAGTGGACGTCATGCAGGACCACAGTAGCAGCCACGATCCATGAGAACCTGCTGGATGAGAGAGAGAGTTTTCAGTAAAGGGAGATGTGACTGCATCTTCAACCAATACCGTGCCTGACTAGGCATAACCCTGAAAGAGACAGACAGAGACAGAGAGGCCGTGTCTGCCTCCCGAACCCAGAATGGTAGTTCGTTCCACAGAAGAGGAGCTTGATTCCTGAAAGCTCTGGCTCCCAATCTACTTTTGGAAACTATAGGAACCACAAGGAACCCAGCATCCTGAGAGCGCAGTGTTCTAGAGGGATAGTAAGGTACTATGAGCTTTTAGATATGATGGTGCCTGACCATGAAGAGCTTTGTATGTATAAATATATCTTTGGAAATGCACAAACATCTTTTGAGAAATGTCCCGCAGACAACGCAGTGCAGGGATCTGGATCAGAAAACACAAAATCTAACAGATTTAAAAATTTTTAGAATCCTTTGTTTCATTATATTTATGTCTTCAGCAGTGCAGGGTGTACATGGAAGACAACAAGATGAATGTGTTTTTAAAAAATCAACAGTCGTAAATGGATGCAATACTGAAATAGAGAACAAGCATTGACCTCAGTCGCTGCTCATCGCATGTTGCGTTTAATTGTGTTAAAACTTGTGAACTAAAATCAAATAAAAGATAGGTGAAAAATAGTTCAAAGCTAAAAGTAAGAGATGGAGATGAAACAAATGAACCTGACGTGAACCTGAACCGTCACGCCAAAGGGTCCAACTGGATGCACCAACCCCAGTCCTAGTGGATGACTTTGCAGAGTGTGGACATTGCAGAGCCTTCATTAATTCAAACTTTTTTAATCAGATGCACTGCTATTTTTGATTTATTCACTGTTTTTTTTAACCTTTATTTGATTGGACAGTCAAAGACAGACAGGAAAGCAGGAAGTGAGAGGTAAAAGATGCAGCAAAGGACTCTGTCAGGACTAAGAAAGTTGGCCATGTTTAGGTTGTCTTGTGTCAATGTCGTCTTGTCATTTCCTGTTTTATTTTGAAAGGTAACTCTCCTCTCGTTTCAGGTCACTTGCTCTTCCTCATGTGTCAACGGTCTGATTGTCTTCCCTGATTCTTCATTGTGTCCACCTGTTCCCCATTACCTCCATGTGTATATATTGTCTGCGTCTCCCTTTGTCTGTTGCCAGTTCATCTTGTCCTTTGTGACAGAGAACCAGCTATTTACCACAGCCTTGTCAAAGTTCTTTTCTTGTGCTCGTGTCTTGTCAGGTTTTGTATTTTGCTTCTTTGTTTCTTTGTCTAGCCTTTGCATTTCATAGATTTTTCCCTCGTAAGAGTGGTTTTTCGTTCGTTATCTTTTTCCTTGATTTTGTTAATAGGTTTTCCCTCTCGAGTGGTTTTTGTTTTCTTATCTTACTTGTTTTCGTATTTAGTATTTTCCTCCCTGTGAGTGATTTTCTGTTGTACTGTACTTTTATAATAAAAGATTTGTTTATTTTTCACTTTCTTTCCAGAGTCATGCATTTGGGTTCAAGCCATTGTTTTAGCCGTGACAGACTCAGCCATACGTACGTGGGACACATGCTCTACCTGTTGAGATACCAGGACACCCCCGAGACATATTGTTATTTCACTCATGTTATAGATTTATCATCTGTTTTGTAAATGGATTCATTAATTGTGACATTTTCAGGATCTTTACACAAATAGAAAAGAAACAATTCAGAGGATCTATAATGTCGAAGTGAAATGAGTTTTAACACCTCTGGTCTGGTACAAATACACACCATCCTAAACAGCAACAATATAGTTCTATTTTACAGTGTTATTAACATCGTGTTAAGAAGACATTTGGGTGGTGCTGATGGAGGGTTACAACACATCTGGCTGTGATAAATGTCAGACAAAGTGTACGTCTGCCCTGACATGAAAACGTGTCCCTGAACAGGAGGAATGAGATCAAGTGCACCGCAGACATTTGTGAGATTCACTCGGAAACCAGACAAACAGTCAAAAGAATGAAACGTGAATCAGTTTATTAACCTTGACAGATTCCAAAGAGCATCGAAAAAGAGAGGAAACAGAGAGCGAGTTCCTTCAACATCAGAACAATAGAGTCCCTTACATATTGACAAATTACAGACACAAATAAATTTAGATTATTATGTTTAGAATAATTTCACACTCTTTTTGTTTTTGGAAATGGAAATTGAGTCATTGCACTTTCATTAAGGTCAAATATTGAAAATGATAAACTTCTGATATGTAGTCATGACGTCAGAATTAAAACAACTGGTCCTGATTTTTCAAATGAACTGTACAGCACACAGTTTATATCTGCTGTATCTTGTTAAAACAAATCATTTCTATCATCCAAACGTTGTCGCTTAGACACACCACAGCACAGCAGTGAGCTGTAACTGCTTTTAGTGTCCACCATGACTTTTAACTGTCCTTATCTCAACATAAATAATGTGCCTATAAAAGTTAATCATCTACGCGTTGGTAATGAGACATGTTCAACAGCCATAAAAAAAAAAAGTTTTTTTTTCTTTTTTCTCTGAGATGACAACAATACGTCGAAAGTGTGTTCTTGAAAACACCACAGAAGGCAGTGAGGATGATATCGACACACACACCAGTGACAGAAACAAAATGATAATGAAACTAATCAGCTATAAAAGAGGGTTATTATATCCATATCTTTATACATCCCACTTTGATTGTCTTTGCATTGTTGTATTTAGGTAGCTCTTGTTTGTTCCACTGTGGTTTGTTGGATGTGAGTTCAGGAGAGCCAGCGTCAGTGTGTTGAGCTGGTTCAGGTGTGTTCTTTGCTCTGGCTATCGATGTTCTGCGGATTATAGCCATCCTTTTGTAAAACTGCAGTCCGGGTACCTTGTGTCCTTGTTAAGATAAAGTATGGTCCGGCGAGCTTATTTGAGTCAGTTACAGATTTCTGCAAAAGCCCCAGTTCAGTGCTTGTGCAGTGTTACTCCACAGATCCAGAAAGGTAGGGAGGATAGATGGCCTCCATGATGACGCCAAAGCGAAACTGTGTGGTGTCAGTGTGGCAGTTCACGCTGGTCGAGGCTGCTCATGCTTGAGAAAGAGCACACCACGAGTTCTGTGAGGGCATGGAGGTTGGAGTAAAGGGATAATCCTCATATTTAATGTCCACATGTCCTGATGCTATGCTGTCTAACTGAGACGCTGTCTGCAAGGAGAAAAGAGACATACACATAAGTTACACATAAAAGTCTAATTTCAATCATTAGGAGTAACTACTGCTCTGACACAGAGCTGGAAAGTCCAAAATGGAGGACGCTATTGTAGCTTATTAGTGTATTTAACCTCTGTCAGAGTATACACTGACTGGCACTACTAGTGAATAGTAGTAAGCTTCTAGTACCAAATGTTTTGCCAAGACACCTAAATGGATTTCTGTCTTTCTCTGATGTGACTAAGCCGTGTGCAAGACAGAATTTGGATGGATGACGCAGTGAAGTGTTTGTTTCCCACATACTATAGAGAACATATCTGCATCTGTATGGAGAGGAGGTTTACCTGAGTGGCAGATGTGACGGTCTGTCCAGCATAGGGTGAAGGTGCCATGTTGGGTTCACTCTTAATGGTGGAGGCGTGCTCTGAGACTGAGAGGGAGGTTGGGGAGCTGGTGTCAGAGGTGGTGGACCCTAAAGAATTCACAGGATGGTCAAGTTAGTTATCAGATTGAAAAAGAACACTTTTTAAAAAATATTTTATTTTATTCAAACAAGTCATTCAATCAGTCAAATTAAATAACGATCCTGATCATCCTACCTGTGGATGTTTTATTCTTGGGCATCTTAGGTTTGCGCTTCCTCGTCTGAATGCTCTCTTTCTTCATGGCCAGAGGTCTGGGCACCTGGAGGGAGTAGAGCAACACACATTAGTTAAGTCCACCTCCCAGCTCCTGATACACCAGAGGCCATGGAGTCATGACAACCCACACAGGCTCCCTTCCCACACAGCCGCTCTGATAACAATGACCACAATGCCCTTGGAGAGATTTTCCACTGTGCAAATAATGAACTTCTCCCTACTGTAGCAGAAACGGAGGAGCTGTTTTACACACAGGTTAGAGGACTCAGGGTGAATAGTACACATTATAGGCCAAATAAATCAATAGAAAGGTTCAGAATGAGTCGTGATTTAAGTAAGTGTAGCCCGTGACCTACCCCGTGCAGCTTCATGTAAAGGCCACAGGCGTTACACACAGGCTCTCCCTCGGCGTTGCGTCTCCACAGAGTGGTGGTGCTGGTGTGGCAGTTAGTGCAGCAAAGGCCGGCCCGGCGAGATGTGGTCTGCTGCAAGTGAAGAGGGGAGAAAAAAGACATCTGAGTGAGAAACAGTTGTTGACTTTTGGAATTAATTGCAGGATGGCAGCATGTGGTGAAATCTCCACGTGTCCACATGCCTCGCCTGCCGTGTAGAAACTGTGATAATCGCCTTTAAAGACAACATAAACATAATCTTTTTTTTTCTCACACAATGATCTGACTATTAGCTTGGTAGAGCAAAAAGTGCCAAACAGCAGCACATGGTCACGTTGTTGTGGAGAGCCTTGTCTAAAAATGGCAGCAACCAAGGGCAAGGTCACGGCAAGACAAATAAAAAACAGAGAAGTCAGCCCAGAGGTGGAACGAGACTGTTGGGCAATTCACAGCCACAGCTGCTCTGAAGAGACAAGTTCCTGGGAAATACACAAGCCTTGACACCTGCTGCTTCCACTGACCACAGGTCACAAATGAACCTCAGTGGTAGCATACGTTACATCTAGAGGAAAACTATGGAGTGGAGTTTGCATTGTTAATTTGTATAATAATAGTTGCTATTTGACTTATACAGATGTATGTTGTTTAATATGCATATGTGAGAAGTCAGATCTTTTACTTGAGTCCAAATGTACCACAAAGTAAGCATACTGCATGACAAATAAAAGCCCTGCATTCAAAATGTCAAATTAAAATAAAGAAGTATTGCTGTTGACATGAACTTATCAGTAACATATTGTAGTATTAGTGTGTATTATTACTGATGCATCATCATGTTTCTGCCTTTTAGGAAACAGACTATAAATGTCAAAAGAAAACCTGCAGTGGCATTTCTGGGTTGTTTTATGAAAGTCTAAATATATAATTTTTGAGTTTTGACTTGAGATTTTAGTGCTGGTGTTGTTATTGTTGGGTTTGATCTGTAACATTCATTATGAAGGATGTTCTTGATTTACAGACTTAAAAGAAAACACAAAAACTAAACCTGAAGAATATTAAATATCAGAATCAGAAATGGTTTTTTTTACCAACCAAGAAATTTGTTCTGGTGACAGCATTCTCTGAATATAAACAATTAAAAATTTAAAATATAACATCTATCAAGAGATAGAGCTGACTGACGCTCCAATAAAAAATAAGTACATTTTTAAAAAATGCAGAAAGTCAAAGTGTTACAAAGCGAGCAGCATGATTTTATAAAAAGTCCCTTCATTGATCACCATAATAACATCAACATGGAGCTGCTTCAGTTTCTGTGTCTGCAGAGAAAAACTTGCTGCATGTCTCTGTTTTATGTTTGAAAACATTCATTTGAATTCTTTAGCATTTTATATAAATACCATAGTAATAAAGCAGCATCTGTAATTCACATCCACATAAAGATACGTGACATGTCCTTATTGGTCTGTTCTTCTGACAGGCTGTTAATGACGTCAGGAGGTGAAAGAAACAGCAATAATAATAATAATAATAATAATAATAATAATAATAATAATAATAAATAAATAAATAAATCAATAATAATGCTTATAAAGTACAGAATCCAAATGTGATGAAGAATCCAGCCTAAAACAATGTTTATATTATTATTATTATTATTATATTATTATTGCAACTATTGCTTTAACATGTAAACGGTATTTTAATGTTGTTGAAATGTGGCTAATTAAAACATTAAAATTATAATTTAAATGACAACCATGTGTCATGTTTCATGAACTATTCACATATTTCGAATGAAAAATTAAAATCTGTAAAATTATAACGGACAGACTCGTGCAACACACAATGTAAATATTCAAGGGAAGCACTTACTGATCGCCTCTCTGAGACCATTCACACTGTCTTTAACGACATATGAGTCAACGTGTGTGTGCATGCTTGCATGCGTGTGCGTGTGTGTGTCTTACCAGCCGTTTCTGTGGCTTGATGAGCGGCCTGTTGATGCCGTTCATCTTGTGGTAGAGGCCGCACGCGTTGCACAGGTAGTGTCCGGTGCCGTCCCTGCGCCACAGCGGCGTGGACACGGAGCCGCAGTTGACGCACTCTCTGCCCTCCGTGGACATTTCGTCCACCAGGTCTGAGAAAAACACAGAGAAGGAATTTAATCACCATGTCAAATACACGGAGAGCCCGGTGTGCCACCATCCGCACTTTATTTATTCATCTGTGATTTATTATAATAAATACAGAATTGTTATTTATTATTCTCACTTCAGATTCAATAATCTGAGACAATGACACCACAACCTTCTGTCTATCCATCAATCTGTGAATTATTAATTTTTTATTGATGTTGTAATATGTTTGTAACATTTCCGAGTCCACAGTGTTCTGACGTCATCGAATTTCATCTCTCCATTTATAATGTTTCTGCTTCTCTTAACAGAGGATGTAAAATCCTGATCTGGGATAAACAACATTCCTGTTTACGAGCTTTTCTTCTGAACTCTCAAACTAACGGGGAGTGGGTGAAGTGGACGGGGTGGTGGTGGGGGCTGTTCTGGTCACGGGCCAATGCATGATGAAAAGCTGGAGGAGGAATTTAAACTGTGACGCAGAGAGATCAAACCCTCCTCTGAATCAATAGGCAGGCAGACTTGATGGAGGAGTCTGTCTGAGGTGACGCAGGGCGGGTGTCTTATCAGCCCGGAGGATCGAGGGGTTCCCTTCCATCAATCACGGCTCTGACACACGACGGACTCCTGGCATTAATTGCCCAAATTCCTAATCCCTCAATTTAGAGACAGAGAGACGGAAGGGGGGGCCTGAGGAAGACCCCGACGTGTCTTCTTCTCCCACAAGAACAAAAATAATTCTGAGCTGCTGCTTTGAGACAAGCAAACGTCAGATATGTAGAATACAGTGAATATAAGAGATTATAGAAATGGACGCTCCAACTTTGAATTATAATATAATAATGAACAAAAATATACAGTACACGGAGGAAAATAAAGATGATGAAAATGGTTTTCTATGGCATCAGAACCAGTTTTGGTTCCACAAAAATAATAATAATAATAATTTATTAGACCATGAAAATGGTTCTTTAAGGAACCGTTTTCAGTACAGGTCTTTGTGGACCCAGGTCCGTAAAGAACCTCTTTTCTATGGCTCTTCAGTCAATGTTCAGGGTAAATGGTTCTTGTTCTTCTTTTAAATCAAACAGAACATGAAGAGAACATTCAGGTACAGACACGAAGAAGAAGTCGACCTGTGGTCAAAGAACACATTATTATCACACATCATTAGTTTATGATCTTCGATATTTATTGTATTTATTTTGACCTGTTATTTGATTATTTAGTTTCAGCCAGTGAGCCCAAAGAGAAAATAAATCCACGATTATTTTCATCAGAGGACTTAATAATCATCAAAAAGTCAGAATGTTCTTCTTTCTGACTCTGACATTATCAAACATGTTCAGATAATACACATCCTGGTTTTGGGCTGTTTGTCAGAGAGAATGACACATTTTTATAATCTTTTACTTTTCTGCTGTTTTATAGAATAAAACACGAACCAATGAGAAAATATTCTGCAGATTATTATGAAGATAATTATGAGCTGCAGCTCTGATGTTATCAGCCACCAAATGATGAGCAGTTGGCACCTTGCATGGCAGCCAATGCCATCAGTGTGATAAATAAACCTACTCATGGCTCCTTAAAGAACCATTGAAAAACTTTAATTTGTCTGAATATAGAATAAAAACTAACATCAAATATTCTACAGTGATGTGACGTCGTCATGAAGCAGCGGCGCTTTATACATTTTCGTGTGAAATTCCTCCTTATAATTAAAGCGCCAGCAGACGAGAGGGGGGACAGGGTTAGATCGGATTAGTCTAAAGTGTTAATTAAAAGAGTTTTTAATTAACAGTCGGGGACAAACCATCAAGCACAAACTGCTGAACTGGGATCAGAATAAATGTGTCTGCCTGTTCTCTCAGCATGGACTTCAAACGCGCTGAGTGAGTGAATGCTGATGAAGTGATGACGGCCCGTGTGTATTGAACGCTGCTGCGGGATTAAATTAACATTTTTTTGTAGCGAGCCTCTCTGTGAAGAATGTGTATTGTCTAAATGTAATGTGTGATTGTTTAGTAGACTTTGATTGAATCTCGGCCTCGTGACAACATCACCCAGGCTGCGACCCCTTAGACACTTTGACACTGATGTTGATGATGTAAATATGCTTTTGTTTGGTTTCAATAATTCACCTTTTTTTTCTGATATTTTGAGGCTGCAAATGAAGAAATGAAGAAGAAAGTCGTTACATCAGTTTATGATTTACAGTGTTTGGGTGGGAGAGGCCTTCAGGTGAGACTCTGTTAACCTGCGTCCAAATGTGATTTTCGAAATGTAAAAATAAATAAATAAATAAAAAACAAAATAAAAGCTCAGATAAAACTACAATTCTCACAAATCTGATTTGGGGACAGATCGAGACAGATCAGCAGGGAAATATCATTACTAATAAAATTCTTTGTGCTTCTTTCTTTTCAAAATTATGATCATAAATTTCAGGAATCAAAATTCACTTTATGGTCAGTGAGTAGACTGAAGTCAGGTTTGAGGCCTGTGCTTACCCAGACTGGACCTTCTCCCGGACAGACCTCCATGCCGTCCCTGCAGGCTGATCACTCCGCTCTCGAAGGGGCCTGGCGTCCAGGAGGACGTCGCCATCTCCGGGCTCATGTACGCGTACGGGCTGGAGTAGGAGCCTCCGACCGAGCGCACCAGCGCGCCTCCGTACTGATCCACCCGAGCGCCATTCCCAAGAACCAGCGGGCTCTGATATGCCGCGTCCCGGCCGGTGTTGCTGCTGACAGGCGGACTGTGCGAGTAGGAAAAGCCATGTGGAGGGTGAGGGCTGCTGGGCGTGAATGAAGAGCCGTCCGTGCCTGTCTGGGGCCAGCCATGGTGCCCACCGAGGCCGTGAGACTGATGGGGCGAGTCGCAGGTCTGCAGGTAGGGCAGGGTGGGCAGCATGGCAGGGACTCTGGTGGTAGGGACGTAGACTGGAGAGCTGGCCGACGGGTGGATATAATTCCCGGTGTCATGTGAGTAAGGAGACTGGTTGGACGACAGCCCCAGGCTTTGATACATTCTCACAACTTTTTACGTCCTGTTTGGAGTATGGATGATTTACTACTCTCAGTCCCGTGGAGGTGAAACTGTTCAAGCGTGAAGGCTCCTCCACCAGCTGCACAAGAACTTCTCTGTAAATAATGACCTGTGGAAGAAATATGAAAAAAGAAATATGAATAAACGTGAGAGCAGAAAAAGGGAGTCTCACAGAGACTGAAAGCATCTGTCATCATCAGTCAGACAAATAAGATTTTATTGTTAAATAATAAGAATAAAATAAAATAAAAAGTTCAACCATCACTCAGTCAGACTTCACCTGCATCATGGTGCCTGACATGAAATGGATTAAAATGACATTAAGGCTGGCTCGTGTCTGTCCCTGCAGATAGACTCGACTATCACAGAGCCCAGACATCCTGCGCCTCATTAAATCATAACCATAACGGAAACAAAATCAAACAACGCAACAGATAGCGAGCTCCGTCCCATTATCTGCCATGCATATATTTTCTATCAATAGTAACTCAAATCACATAAAACCTTGATAATAGAGCTCGCTGCGTTCAGGAGCGACACCAGTTCGTTCCAAGGGCTCTCAGTGTATTATCTCACCAGATAAGGAGGCTCGGGTGATAAAGCAGTCCGGGTCCTTTCAGCCGTCCAGATCTCAAAAGTGGAACGCAATGGACAAACTTTGTCAGTCCACACAGATACAGGAGGACGAGGGAGCAGCGCCGGGAGCGTCTCCAAGTATTTCCCTTTTTAATGCGTAAAAGTTGCGCGCATCGATCGGAGGTAAATGAAAGTAAAGTGTTTTTGGTCCAGGACGACTGCAGTATTTCTCTCTCACTCCGTGTATCTGGAGATAGTTGCTGTCGCTGATAATTGCTGATATGGGTGTGCTCCTATTCGCTCCCCTACTGGAAAATTTGTATAGGAGAAAAACACGTGACGCACTCCGCCGCTTCGAGGTAGGCCTAGGTGGGGAGAGAGAGGGGAGGGAAGGAGGGAGGGAGGGAGGGAGGGATGGAAGGAGGGACCCCTGGGTCTCGGAGAGAGGAGGCGAGGGCCCAAAGCTGAGGGCTGAGAGGTTCAAAAGTACCAGCTACCTGTGTTCACACTGGGTTAACTTTAAAACCAATCAAACGTGAACACAGGTTTTGATTCACGAGAAAGAAAAATCTAATTTCACGACGTGAAAGATGAAAACAGCAAACCCTCTGCAGGCTTTATATTTTAATTCTGTTGACTTCCTCTCACGGAGCAGTTTAATTTCATTCATCATGATGATGATATGCAGCTTTAACATTACTGGATATTATAGTGATCGCATCTGTCCTGTCAAAATCCAACTGGGCCTGAAGAAAAAAGAAAAAAAAAGTAGCGCCTTGATTTAATATTTAATCATTTAATATCGCTTCAAGCATCGGGAGTTTAATGTTGCCGTAAAATGCAGTCCAGCATGCAAATGCAGTTTTTTTTATAGTGAGAGAAATGTGATTTAAAAATATGACTAAACATAAGCTCATGTTTTCACTGACTAATCAAAGTGGACATCATTCAGCAGCGCTGATCACATCACATCAAATCAAATCAAATCAAATCAAATCAAATCAAATCAAATCAAATCAAAGGATGTCACATGCGTTTTTAATGAATCATAAAAAGATGACTGTGTTTGATCATTTCCTCACGAAGGATTACGAGCAGTCATCCTTCTCTTCTGTTGATTTGAATTGTTGCTCATGCAGAGACTCCGTGTTGAGCTTCATGTGAGGAAATAAAAAGTGAAGCGAACGATCGCAAAGGCCTCAAACATGAAAAACACAACACATGAAAACATTTGTATTTTCCTGTCTTGAAATGTGCAAATCCAATGCATTCATTACATGTGAATTCATATTTACATTTTTCAGAACATTTCACAGTGAATGATTAAAAACTCCGTGACATCATGAAATACACAAGAATGAACGCTGCTCTTTAAAACACAATGCGTCGCGCTCAGACCAGATCTAGTCTTATAGTCTGTAATAAGAGTCTCCAGCACCGACGCTGTCTGTCTGTCTGTCTGTCTGTCTGTCTGTCTGTCTACCTGCCTGTACATATGTGAAATAACTTCTCACTTATTATTTATATTATATGAAAAATCATAGTCATGACGTTACCACACACATTATATTATATGGCCTATGATAGCATGGCTTGATAGTTTGGCCCTGTGTTAATAAAACTTTAATGCCGAAAGAAGAAATGAATGTTATAATTGTAAACATTTGTTTATTATTTTTAGATTCTATTCATTCATTCACTTTCTTTCTTTTATTTTTCAACCAGTCTGAATTTATTTTTCTTCTTTTTTTAAAATAAATATAAATCGAAAATGTCAGATTCAACACTGATGATTAAAATATAATAATCTAATAAAAAATAAATATATAAACTGTTGGCATGAGTACTGTGTTGCTCTGTTGAGATATTTATGAGGCTGACAGAATTACAGCAGCAGCAGTAAGCAAACATCTTTAATAAGCAGCTCATAATATCTCTGCTTATCTGGAGGACTTCATCACCTGCACATTCATAACCTCTGACACACAAACAGGGCCGGATGTCATTTGCACATATTCAATTGATTGAAGTGTAACAAAGTCATTTAGCTCATTTATTTATAGCAATGAATTCATATCAAGATAAATAGATTAGCTTAGCCTATGAAGACTTTATTTTTAAATGGCTAGCTCACAGGTTTATGTCTGGCAATATGTTTTTAGCACAAGCTCTACAGATTATTATTATATGTCTTTTCATGAGCTGAATGTTCAGTCATCATATCTGTTCTCTGACATGTCATCATACTGGATGCTGCTGTGAGATGTGATGATGTGAAACAGACTCCAACTTCATATTTACCAACAAACCTCAGAGACACACCTCTCATCCAAAAAGTGAAATTCCCCAAATGTCAAACTATTCCTTTAGTAAAGAATACACATAGCAAACATATAAATGTACACACGTACTGTATTTATCATATATACAGTTCATCATGTGATGCACACACGTATAAGCAGTGAGTCTGTATGTCACAGTCATTTGACTAATGGACAAATAGATGATTCACAATAATAAAAAAATGAATGTCTGCAACTGCCAGTGCTGGGACCAAAGAAGGGAAACGTTTTTAAAACATAGAGACAACGCTACAGTTCACAGCCAGGCCGATAGAGACAAGTGTATCATGATCTTATGGAAAGACTTTTGAAAGTATTGTGTTATTCCAAACCTGAATTCACATCGATCTGTTCAGAGAGTGTATCAGAAATGAAAGCACATCAGTGTTTGTGAAATCAGCTCTAATTTAAAATATTTAAAATATTAAATATGGATTTTTCTTTAGATAATTAGATCATTTACTGTCTTTTCTGAGAGTGTGACAGCTGCCAAAAACACCACTACCACTTCATGATGCAAACACACTGTCACAGATCAGAGATCATTTGATTGACTCATTTTGTTTCGTTCTCTCTTTTTGTATTATATTAATTTACATGTGTGTGTGTGTGTGTGTGTGTGTGTGTGTGCAATCATTTAATTTACAATATATCAATACATTTATTCATCAGGTTATTCTAGATTTGTTGGTCTCAAACTAAGTGTTCAATATTAAGTACACAAAAGACAGAATTAAAAGAAACAAACAAACAAATAAATAAAAGAACAAACAGAATTCAAACTTAACTTATTCTTACAATATGTTTTTATTTTCACCTTTCATTCCTAAATGCTTAAACTCCAAAAAGTTTGTTTTTATTTCATGCTGACATTTTCCATAAGGACTGTTTGATGATTATTCCATGAAGTCTTCTGTCACTGCTCACTCACTTTTCAGCCAAACCTTTGCGTCTTTATTCTCTCGTGGTTCATAAGGCATCGTTCAGATTCAAACCTGGACGTGGTGACAGAATTAACAGCTGTGTTAACGCCGGCTCTTCAGTTTGACGCTGTGTCAGAATCAAAGCTCACAAGCTGGCTTTAAGCTGGTTGCCATAGTTACCAGATAGATAGGTAGCATGTGTATCCAAGTTGAGCTAAATAAAAGCACATGTCTGTTACTGTGTCTGCACTGTGTTCAATTATAACAGCAGCCATTGCTTCGATGATATATGAGGCTCCAACCAAGCACAGCAACCTAAAAAAGAAGACCTACAGTGACAAATCAATCAAACAATGACAATTCTTAAATCACATTCAAAGTTAAATGAACAAAAAACAAAAGTATATTTATGGCTAATGTAAAGGTAACGCAAATGTATGTGAGCACCACATTATAATCTCCATTTACCTCAATATTACATCACCAACAACTCACTGAAAGCAGAGAATATCAAGTGAGCACAAGTGACAAGCGATTTTTACATTTTTTGAATCCTTTTCTATACATACATATATTTACATATATATTCACCTTTTTATATGTACAAAGTTTTGGTTCTTGTTTATATTTATGTCTACGTTTACCTGCCAAGTTTTTTAACTGTACCTGAGTCTATATGTATATATATGCTCTATGAGAGCAAAGTGTAACCGAGTCAGCGTTCTCATGTGTGTACACATACCTGGCACATTAAAGTGATTCTTGATTCTTATTCTGATTTGACACTATTTCTATGTACGACTGAAGAAAGTGGGAATAATATGAAGTCAGTGAGCAGGGTCGTGTAATAAAGATATGCTGGATTAACCAAATGGCATACAATCTGCATACAACATAATACTTAAGATACATAACAGCCATCAGCTGTTAGTAATTAAAATATACCTGCAGAGTTATAAGCAGAGATAAAGGGATTTCAAGGTATTTAAAAACTATTACTGAAACATCTGTAACTAACAGCTATTTATTCTAATTAATCTAATCATATTAATTGAAATCAATTTGTTCAGAGGTGCAATAAAAAAGTACACAAAAGCAGCACAAACATGCACAAAGTTAAAAAATAAAGATAAGTCATCGTCATCACGGCTGCTCATCCTCTCTGTTCTGTTATCTGCACTGACTGAGAGTTCCTGCCTACTTGCCATCGTCCCTGAAGTTCACAGGACTAAAGACTGACGCGCACCTTAGCATATGACGAGCTGACAAAATGGATTTTTAACTACAGTAACCTCATCCTCAATAATAATAGATTTCAATTGATTTTTTTGTACATTTTCCATATTTCCCTCATAACCTCTGTGTCCACCACACAGTCAACCCAATCCTTCACCCTTGAGAAAAAGCCAACAAGATGGTTTAGCATTGGCCCGGGGGCAAATCATGGCCCCAAGCTTCATTTTTATAATATATTATTTATGGGCTGCTAGGATTGTCAGATACTGTATGGCTGGAAGATTTGGCTTTTTTGGTTTCCATAACGAAGCATTTGAACCTTTAAGGACATAACTGCTGCTGTTATATATCTGTAGATGTGACCCAAAATATGACTTTCTGAATGATTTTGTTAAAGAGTGATATGTTTTAAATTTAAACGTTAACAGACTTTGCATTACTCATAATAAGTCATGTTTAGAATGAACAGGAGGTTCAGATTTGTATCAACTTCAATGAAGTTTAACGTATTCCATACAATTTATTCTTTGTTATCTGACTTCAGATGTGAAAGAAACTGTTTGTAGATTTGTTCACGCCTGATTGGCTTAGATTTGTTTACATTGTGAATTTAAAAAATATATATAATTATGACAATGAAAACAAAATTGTCACAGAACAGTGCATTTGTATGTAACCTTTATTGTTTTTTATTTTTAAAATGTTAATATTGGCCCCCGGGCATCTTCACATTGTCAAATCTGGCCCTCTTCAAAAAAAGTTTGGACACCCTTGATTTAGCACATGGAGTAATTCTCATCTCTCAGTACGGGAGTCAGATAGCGACCTTATGGATGAGGTGATTGGTGAAGGCCCGCTCCGCCACAGCCTCATTTTACACAGTCCATCATGGCACTGCACACGGCTGCGTATCGGGGGGCCCGTGGCACTCTCACAGCTCCCCCCCGGTCAGTCTGTGGTTATGTCAATAAAAAGTGGGACCTGCAAATGCTGCACATTCCCGTTACAGGCAGCATATCTGCTGTTTATGTCAGTTTTTGGTAATGTTTCTGTGGACTGACTGATAGGCCTATCCACCAGGGAGGCATTGTCTCTGGATAGAAATGCCTTTTAACTTTGATCACCCTCTAATGCGACGCCACTGTCCTTTACGACTGCATTCTTCAGGACTGGAATGGAATTTCAGCCTCTATCTTCATTTTTTACATACACATGCCTGCGAGATAAGTTGGGAATTTTCCAAAGGTATTTATTGTCTATGAACAGGCTGAAGTTGTGTGTGTTTATGTGTGTGTGTGTGCTGCATGTCAGTCTTGTTTTAGAGCTTTTTCCTCTAATTTCTTGTCAGTGGTGCAAATTGATGCTATGATCACTCCAGATAAGATGGTCCCAGTCTTCATTCATCACCGAGAGAGTGTTATCAACTCAAACCAACCCCAAAACCATAATGAGCAGTTAGCAAAGACATGTTGAAATCCCTCAGATAGGCCTGCTGACGGTGTAGAAGAAAGCTTACAGAGGGGCTGACACTTATACAGGAGTGAAGCTCTGCCAGCTATCGTTACGGCTGATTCCAGCTCAGCGGGAGGCAGGTCTGAGCTTTGTTTGTCCTCTTAGCTTGATGGCAGACGACTGTGCTCCCACGTCGAGGGAGTACGTTCAAATCCTGTTTGTCTGCAGCGGCTGGATGCGAGTGATGTGCTGAGGTTGTCTCTCAGGTCTGCAGAGACTGCAAAATGTTACAATCAGTCTAATCTGGAGATTAGATGTGGGTGACTATGTCCATTAATATCTGAATTTTAATCCTTGAGCATGAATTCTGATTATTTTCAGAATCATCCAAAAAGAAGCAGAGGATTAACTTTATTGATTTATTCAATGGGAAAATTCTTTTTTTCACTCACTCTTTATACAAACAGGTACAGTAAGTACAAGCAAAAAATGATGGACAGCCACGTAGCAGTGCCCTGGAAGCAGTTAGAGGTTCCTGGAACCTGGGCTCAGCATAGGTTATGGATTAGAGGAGTTGAATGAGAAATGATATGCTGTGTGGTCACATGTTTTATGTTGTGTTCTTTACATATAATTCATGACCTCTGGCTGAGATGATTTTTTTTGTGAAACAGAGATGAGCGTCACTCTGCGTAAGACATTCATTAGAGCTGCATGTTATTCTCTCTCTTCACAAAATGCTGTTTGTACGATCACAAATGGTAAATATGGATTATTCAAATATTTAATTCTAAAGTTATTACAGCAGCTCACTATCAGAGACCCAGACTTCTTCAAACAGGCTCTTTTCACTCTTTTAGAGTTCATAGTACCATGTATCTGTATCCATCGCTGCCAGGGTCGCATTATAATACTTTTCCATCGTGGAGTAATTATCCTAACTGCATGGTGCCTTGAGGAACAAATTAAATGTCTGTATGTTTTCTCATCAGCAGTTTTAATTCAAACTAAGATTTTAAAATTCACCGACATCTATGAATTCCTGAGAAGTGGACTAAAGTCACGAAATTCAGTTTGTAAAAAAACAAAAACATGATGAGCATATTAGCAGATTTTTTTTTTTTTTTTTGCACTTTGAAGAAAACATAAACTACTTCTGAAAAACATGTTAGGTTGATGTTTCTTCTAAATAATTAATCCAACATTTATTGTGTTTAATGGTTAATTAGTGTGTGAGGGTCAAAAAGCCTTTCTGTTGCCTCAGAGTCATTAGTAAGAACTACTGCTGCTATGCTCAAAAATAAGATTTTACTAGAAATGTTCACGTTTCATGCGTGTACAGCAGAGTGCGTACTTTCTGTTCATGCTCGTGTCAAACAGCTGATAACTCATAATGGAGCTAAATTGTTTTGTAATTCTGTTTGAATGATGGAAGTCTTGACCCCTAACCCCTAACCCTTGAATCATGGTTTTCTGCCACAGGCCTTTCCCCAGACCTCCAGCTGACTGTTGTGGCCCCGTGGAGCCGTGCAGAGTTGGCAGGGGCCTCACCTCTTCCCTTCAGTCCCGTCTCTGGTCTAGGCTGTGGTCAGATCTTCCAGAAAAATGTGAACTTTCTCCTCTTCTCTCACAGCTTCCCTCAGTAGACTTCTCTCAGAAACATGCCAGTATACACAGAGAGCAGATAAAGGGGAAGAAAGATTCAGAGGGTTAGAACACGCCCCTGGTGCTCCACTCGCTGGGGAATGTGAAGTAGGAGTCAGGCTAATCTCCAGCGCCCATGAGAGACTGGCTCCTGTCTGCCTGGCTGCCACTTCCCTATCTGTGTGTTTCATTTCAGCCTGTCAGGCCCTATCTGAGCTGCTGGTGCTGCTGCTACTGCTGGCTTCAGGCTCAGGGACGGCTCACTCACACAGGACTGGGAATACTTCAACATTATTGTTTATCATCTGTAGTAACAGTACTGCTTGTGCTGCTGATCAATTCATGTTAAGAATTTTAGAAACTTCTGTCAAAGACTCTGAGCTGATGTAAAATACAAACTAAGAAATCTGTTCTTCTACATTTGAGAAAAGTTTTGTTTGATACATAAAATGTGAAGAAGTTGATTTTAAATTTTAGTTTGATTGTTTCACATGGGCTCATTTGCCACACCTTGATATACACTAATATCTGAACACAGAGTTTACATGCTGGGGATAACAGAATTATGAATCTGTTTGGAATGATAGCTTGTGTCTTATTTCATCATATGATCAGTTTTATTATAAGGTGTATATGAGTGAGATATGCTTTAATATGTTATTACTGTATCATATTTTTTGTAAAGATAAAAGATAAAGATATCTTTTAATTTCAGGTAAAAGATATCTCTTTATCAGAGGCATTTGATGCTCACAAAGTGATCATTAAAAAAAAGCATTTAAATGAATGAAGTAAGACACACCTTTACCTCCAAACACATTCTGTTTGACCAATAAATATATGCTTCCAGTTATTACATGAGAAATTATTCTTTTTAAAAAATATATAGATCATATATAATTTATAATTCAATTCAAAATGTTTTATACTGATTTGAATTTTGTCAGCATTTAGTCATAAACCAAGAACAGAAAAAAACAACAACTCCATAACCATTTCATAGACCATAACCATAAATGTGTGTACAAAAATGTATTTCAATCCACCCAAATATAAACCTGTAGGTAGCAATGAAAGAAAAGTCATCAGGATTCTTCCTGTGTGAGCTACGAATGTGTGAATGAGCACGAAATGTCATCGTCCATCGAGACACACCACTATGACTAATAAGATCATATAAATACTGAAAAACAGAGCAGTTTACCACCATAGCCACACACACACACACACACACACACACACACACACACACACATGTGGACACATCACTTGTTCACATGTTCATGTGAGAATAGTTTACTTTACACTGTCTGAGAAGTTCAGAGTTCATCCATGCGGTCATATGATGATGTGTCATTGCCTCAGAGGCAAAATGTGTTTTTGATTGATTGATTGACATCATGTTAAAGTGAATAGATATCAATAAAAAAAAAGTAAAATATGCAATGTTACTGAAATTTTATAGAGATATATAAAAATAATAGTATTAATAAACAGTTTGCATCTGTTTCTTTGTAATCTAAAATTGTGAAAGATATTTTGTAAGATGAAAACAAAAAAACAAACAAAACAATCAATTACATTTAAGCATAATATTCAAAACTGACTCATTGAGTAGACTCCTGTTGTTGCAGTGATGCGCTATTAGTATTGTAGTGTCACATGAAACATGCTTTTTACATGCGCACATTTCAAAGTTGCTGCTCAGTGCTCTCTCTGCTTGTGTCTTATGGTAGGCTGTAATATTCAATCACTGTTAGTTATCATTACTCTGCTTAATCCTGCAGTTTGAGCCTTTTTTGACCAAACAGTGATGAAGAGTTAAATAGGGTGTGAAACATCTTCCCCCACAGTCCCATAAAAGGCCAATTTACACAGATCATTTACCCGTGGTTCAATCGCACAACACGGAGCCTCATGACCAGCTGTCACACAGGCTGCTGGCAAACATGCAACACTGGCAGCAGGACAAGGACAAGATTGCCTGTATGTGTGAGAGAGACCCAACTGTGCTTTTCAGGGCCTGTGTGGATGTTTGTGTTTTGCTGCTTATGTGGCTATCTAATGTGCTAAGTGTTAGTGTTGGTTGTCTCCAGTAGGACTCATTCATGGTGGGATTGATCCATGCAGGTTGTCTTTGCTCTCTCTGTCAAAGGTCACAGCACAAAAGCACAAACACAGACCAAAGGAGATGAGCTAAAGACGCAGCCAGTGGTGATAATGTGTGTGTGTGTGTCCTGGACGGCAGGATTATTGACTTATGTTTATGTACAGATGAGCATGTGTTCACTCACCTGACAGTGCTGTCATAACATTTGTTGACTCATAAATGATGAAGTGAGTGAAACTTGTTTTGAAGTCACAAAATATTAGACACGCTGTGATGAGCAATGTTTTGTGAGTTAACGGTGTCATATGACGCTCATTTTCAGCTTCATGCTTTTATTTTGTCGGTCTACTAGAAAATGCTTTGATGTTCAAAAAGCTTCCCATGTTGGATGTTCGTACATATCAAATAACTTCACCAGCTAACGTGATCTATGATGCTAACTTGCTGATTTTAGCCAACAATAAATAATGACACAGTACATAGCAAAGGTTATAACTAATGTTTCAGGCTGTGGCTTTGCTGCTATGGTCTGGCATTGAATTGCTGTTGGCTGATGGGTGATCAGCATCATGGGACCAATGGTCCAAATAATATATAGGCACATTACAGATAGTAATGTTGTTCTAAATATTATTGTTGTTTATTTTCCAGTGTTCAGTCTGTTATGTCACTTTTGGCTGACGCACAGGATGATGTGAGCATGAGCAACAGGAAGCAGTTTACTTAGTGGCCAAAGGTGTCAGTGTTAACAAAGGTTTTCTGAATGTTACACAGAGAACCTTTAAGTCTTTGAAAATGAGATGTGAAATTGCCTTTTCATTTGAACTTTAATATTGCTGGCATAAATGGATAATCAGGTTATGCTGTTCATATTGCATATTTATTTAAAAGAGCATTGTCCACTGTACAGTGTATGTGAAACATCGTTTTCATCTGAATATGATCATCGATCACATACAATCACAACTCAAATTATTTTTTAGGTCACTCAGTAAAACATGGCAGATAGAATTCCAGTACAACATAATGTAACATAATGTAACTTTGACTAATAGCATTTCTAATTAAAGATATCAACAATTTATTTCTCACTATTAAAAATGTTAATTCTTGATTATTATTATTATTTATTCATTTGTAAATAAATGATGTTTATGATAGATATCTATAATTTAATTACAACTAGTCAACTTTTATCGTTCATGTCCATTCAAACACAATTGTAGATTCAATTCTGATGTGTTAATATAATAATTATTATTTCTAAGTTGACATATCCATAATATAATTTTGATTTGTGCCTAATTAATGATATCTACAACCCAATTCTCACAAAAGTCAAAATGTTAATTATCAATAATTCAGTTCTCACTGGTGGCAACAACAACAATGATTACAGATATCTCAGTTTCAGATATGTTTGGTGTATTCTTTGGGTCTGTACTTTACTTTCTCTCTTTGTTGGGTTGTCAGTTTTGATTGGCCCTGATCAAATTCACCTGTCCTCCCCTCTCCAGAGAATTTAATCTGTCTGCTCCTCTGTTGACAGTTCATCTTTATCCATAAGTGTTCAGTCTGTTTCTTGTGTTTTCTTTCAGTTTTGCATGGACAGCTTAGTTCATGGGCTTTCTGTTTGATTTATTGGGCTGTTTGCTCATTTTGATTTCAGTTTGCCTGTGCCTTGGACCACCACCTCATGTAGTTATGTTTGACCACCCTTTGGTTTCCTCAGCTATCTGAACTGTACCAGCTCTGCCTTCAAGTCTGCATCTGGGTCTTCCTGCCTTCAGCTTTCTCTGAAACAAAGTTTATCTCCTTGCTGTAATATCCACACACGGAGAATCAAAAACACCATCACTTTGACATCCTCTGTTGTTCCTGTGTTTGTGGCAGCACTGATGATGATGCCACATCAGTTTCTGTCAGGGTCTGTGATGTGTGTTTTATTTTGATAGTCTCTGTGCTCACTTCCTGTTCCCGGTGTGATTACCTGTCCCTGCCTTTATGTGTTTCACCTGTGTCTCGTTATCCCTTCCCTCCTGTGTGTATGTAACCAGTGCTCCCCTGTGTGTCAAAAGACCTTGAGAAGTGGTTATTGTCTGCCTGTCTCTGTGTTCCAGACAGTTTCACACAGTTTCAAGCTGCCAAAACAATGAGCTGAAAGATCCTAAAAAGCTCCACGCGCTGATGACCAGAATCTGGTCATAAGGGTTGGCTGTACTCTCTGTTCATAGCCGAGAGAAAGACCATGGAGGACTACATTAATGACTCCCTCACAGCAGGGCTAATTCAGCTGTTGTAAAGAGAGATGCAGATTCAGCTGTATGGCCTTTATCTTTTCTACTTGTAGTTTTCTTTGTCCGTGGCCAACCAAATACCCAAGGTATTTCACCTCCTCTTGGGCCCAAGAGCACTTGTTCGTGTTCAGGGTCAGTCCAGCTCCCTGGATCTTGGTCAGGACAACCTCAAGATGCTGCAGGTGCTCCTCCCACGATTTACTATAAATCACAACATCATCGAGATAGGCAGCTGCAAACCTATGCAAACGTGGCATAGGATAAGTGTCAAAACAGGAAATACTGTTCAGTTTCCTCATGTCAGAACAGAACCATGGTTGTGTGGAAATTTTCTTGGGAACAAGCACAATAGGGTTTGACCATTCACTTCTAGACGGCTCAGTGACTCCCATGTCAAGCATCATCTGGACCTCCTTTCTCAGTGGTTCCATCATTCGTTCTGGAACTCTGTAAGGCTTCAGGTGGACAGGTTTAGGGTCCTTCACATCAGTACGTCCAGGTTTTTCTGAGAATAGTGAGGGGAAAAGTTGTTTAAGCTCGCCCAGTTGATGCCACTGATCAACACTCAAGTGTCCTGGAGGAAGTTGGGGTGCTGTCTTAAGGGTACCATGTTGGCTTCTTCAGCTTCGACCACCTCATCATCCTCTGGTTGGACATCCTGGACCATCAGAACACGCTTTCGACCTGTGTCCGGGTTGTTTCTTTCCTGGTACTCCTTTAACAGTTTTACATGAAGCAATTGTCTGTGTTTAAGTCTGTCAGGACAGAAAATTCCATATGTTACAGGTCCCACCTTTCTGGTAACAGAATAAGGGCCTTGATACTTAGCTAGTAACTTACTGGGCCCTGTAGGAAGCAGTAGCAAAACTTTTTGTCCAATTTTCAGTTCTCTGTCACGAGCAAGTTTGTCATACCTGTCGTGCCTTCTGTTTATGTTGAGCATCTTGCATGTGTTCTTTGACTTTTTCTCTGTAACTTTCCAGTTTGTCTCTCATCTGCAGAATGTAGGAGATGATGTTGGTTGTCTTTGATGTCGCCTCACCAGCCACCCAGTTGTCCTTCAGCATGTACATGGGCCTCTGACCTGTCTGCCATATAACAACTCAAAAGGGGAGAAACCAGTTGAAACCTGGGGTGCTTCTCTGTACGCAAACAAAAGAAAAGGCAACCATTTATCCCAGTATTTGCCAGTGTCATCAGTAAACTTCCTTAACATTTGTCTCAGTGTACCATTGAACCTTTCAACAAGACCATCGGTTTCAGGGCGGTATGGGATTGTTCTTATCCCTTTTACACCAAGTTGGGAATACAGTGACTTCATAAGATGTGACATAAAGTTTGTACCCTGGTCTGTTAAGATCTCATTTGGGATGCCAACTCTAGAGAACAACTCCACTAAACACCAAACTATATGTTTGACTTGAATGGACGCAGAGGATGGACATCAGGATATCTGGTCGCATAGTCACATATGATGAGGGCAAATTTGTGTCTACTACTACTTTTTGGCAAGCGACCAATTATATCCATTGCTATCCTCTCATATGGCACATTCATGATGGGTAATGTTTGTAACTGGCCTCTGTCTAAACTTTTGGTGGGTGCTACAATCTGATATTCATGGCACGTTTTACAGTACTCCAGTACTTCTTTGTACAAATCTGGCCAATAGAAGTGTTGAGCAATGCGGTCGTAGGTTTTGGCCTGCCCTAAAGGCTTGGGATTCGCCAGAGAGGTTCCATTAGTGGGGTTACAGGGAGAGTAGTTTCAGGACATTTACTTTTGTCAATATGTCTGTTCTTCTCCTGGCGTCGTGGTCATTTTGTTTTCTTAACCCTACCCACCCCTTCATGCAAACTATCATCTGCGTCTGGTAGTGGTTCTAACCCCTTGGTTGCAGAGCGGGTAACTACAGCACAGGCGTATGCTACGGAGTTTTGTTGGACTAACATGTACATGTACTTCAGATAGGCTGTTGACGCAGCATCAGAAACAGCCCACACCTGCGTGGCCTTAAATGCCATGCAGACAAACAGAGAGGCAGGGCCTCGTGTCTTAGGCGCTATCAGAACTGCTCTTATCTTTAGTAAACACCTCTCCACACATTTGTCTGTCTACCTTCAGGAGAGCTGTTGAAATGTTCACATGAGCACTTTACCTGGCACACCTCAATACAGCTCCTACTTAATTTTTTTCTTCCAGTCCCTCATGTAACACTCCCACCTCATACCTTTTTATTCATTCTGCCTCTTCTCCACTGTTAACTACATCTGCAATCTATTCTAAATACATCTGTTCATTCCTGGCAGTGTCTTCCTGCTGTCTTGGATTGATTGGATTCCTATATTTTTATTTTCTTGTCTTTTCTTTAGTGGTGTGCGATACTGCATATTTTGGTATCAATCCGATACCAAGTAAATACGGGCCAGTATTGCCGATACCGATGCTTTTCAATAAATAAGGTGGATGCGTCATTGAATTGCTAAATGTCAATAAATTTTTTTTGTTATTAAATAGTTAAAAACCAGGACATAACTTTATTATATTAGTATATATATATATATATATTAGTTATTATTGAGTTATAATATAATTAAATAGAAAATGCTTTTCTCAATTTCTCAATGCTTTTCTCAATTTTTTTTCAGAAAAATCTTAAATATAAAGTACTTGCAAACCAGTAAACAAGTACTGTTGAGAAACTATAATACAAAAATTAAATTAAAATTCTCAACAACAAAAACAACAACGGGTGAAAATATAAATAATATGTAAACAACCTAACAACCCCCAAAGCCTTTAGTTAGTCTGTGTTTTGGTTACAGGTTTTTGTTCAAAAACAGTATCAAATGAACATTTTTTGCTTTTAATGCACTTGGCCTGTAACTAACTTACTGCCCTTGTTTATTTGCTTTGTGTGTCTAAGTCACCCAAACACAAGCTGACACAGGAGCGGCGAGTCCGGCGACCTGTCTGTTTCCTCTTTGCCGAAACCGCAGCATTGCAAACAAGAGCAGAACTTAAAGTAAAGAATCGATCTCACCAGGCTAGTATTGATCCGATACTGATACTGACTTGGTATCGATACTATCGATATTTGGATCGAGCCACCCACCACTACTTTTCTTTATTCAACTCAGTGAGAAACCAGTGATGTCACATGATTCACTGAGCTGATTAATAATAGGGACATCATCTTCTGACAGCTAACTAACTAATCTTTGCCCTCAACAATCTGCATCAGGAAACCTAAAAGCTGCGGTTAGTTATTTTTGTGATCTCACAGCTAGATAAATATTTTTGTGCAGGGTAAAATCATAATTCATTCAAAGTTTTCATGCATCTGTAACCCACTCCTGGTTAGTAAATCGGGTCTCAGTTCCAAGCAGAATCACGCTGGGAGGCTCGCCATCAGTTGGAATGGATCTCCTGAAGAAGTTCTCACTCTATCAATAAGACCTGACCTGTTTAGTTTTACAAACAGGAATTTAATATCTTATCTTATCTATTTTTTGTACAACTATCACTCCAAAGCATAACAATAATGTAACACTATGCATTACATATAGTATAATACTTAATGATTACATATTAAGGCCTCTCATGACACTTCAGTTCAATAACTTTAGATCTCAATCAATTTCTCAATCATTGCAGTAGTACTATACAGTCAGCATACATTACTGTATTTTACCATACAGATTATAAACTGTAAACCTGCTATATATGGCTCTGCTGACATTTGCAATGTTCACTCTCAAGTGAAAATACAAATACATTTAAATAACTCACATCTCTCACAGTAAACTGTTTAAACATTCACATCTTCAAAAGAATAACACAATAAAATAAACGTGTTATGGTATTTCAGTACCCTCTTCTCATATAATACTGTTAAATTGACTAATTAGCAGCATTAACTTACCAGTGTTTTATATTGATTCACTGGCGTGCATAAACTATGCGCATCAGCATATTATTACTTTTTACCTGTTTTTTTTATTCTCTGGGTTACACATCATTTTTGCATAGGACAGTAAATATTAAAATCAAATGTTGCTTTTGCATTAGTCAAAAATTGCAAAAATGTAGCGAGCTACCTCGCTACATCTGTGAAAAGCAACACCAGGCGTGGGTGAGACTGACAGGGCTGGCTACAGAAAGTGATCATACTGAAATATTTTTTGACCAGGGTGAAAAATGTTGAGTTATTTGTTCTGCGCACCGACAATAGCAGATAATACATCACTCACTACTGAGTGGTTAGAGCAAAACAAACTACTTGCAATCAATTAAATTTGATCAAACCACACAAACACACTCAAGTTTGAATAAAGAATAGTTAACTTTCATTGTGGTAGAGCAGAAGTCGGGAACCTTTTTGGCTGAGAACATTTTTGGCCATGAAAGCCACATGTTTTAAAATGTATTTCTGTGAGAGCTATGGGGAGAGAGGGAGATGCCCGGTCAAGGCTCTGTCCAGCACAGACTAAACTGTTCTGAAACACAGTTCAGAAACTATTCGGAATGAGTTAAAAGGAATTTTTAAACAGACAAAGTAGTTTTCAAGACTGCATATTGCTAGCGGATCTATTTTCTGACCCAGAGTGCAGCCATGACTGGTTCATCTTCCTGGAACTGCATACTACCACTGAATCTTTTAGTGGTATGCAGTACCGGACCGTACCGGCTTACTAACACCCCTGTCTGCGAGCCAGATGCAGTCATCAAAAGAGCCACATCTGGCTCACGAGCCATAGGTTTCCGACCCCTGTGGTGGAGGTATAGAGAAATACTTGATTTGAAACCAAGCTTCCAGTGTGTCAGATTTAATCAATCATTCAATCAGACTTTATTTGTATAGCACTTCATACAAAACATGTAACACAAAGTGCTTCACATAAAATTCAGTTCAATCTGCAACCTCACCACTAGAGGCCACCAAATCCTACACACCGCACCTTTAATAGTCCTACTTTTTTTCACCTCCACGTTGTTTTTTTATTCTCCAACATCTCTCCCTCCTTACCTTGTTTTGTATTTTTCAGCTTCTTTCTTCTTCTTCTTGCCCAACACTCCATTGCTCGTGCCTTTCACACCAGTGAAGGGCTGGACTTAGCAAACAACACACCAAGCTTACCCAATGCCTTTAGTCCTAAATGTACATACAGTACATACAATACACTTTTCCAAAGACATGCACATGATTGCAAGTGCAATCACTTCTGCAAAGACTGACCAGACTGCATAACAGTCACACACACACACACACACACACACACACACACACACACACACACACACACACACACACACACACCTAGACAAACATACTAAGCTGATAGCGAACTGGGAAATAATTGCAATAGCCTGACTGACCTTGAGATAGAACAAGCACACTCAGCACACACACACACACACACACACACACACACACACACACACACACACACACACACACGACAACGACACATCTAAACCATTTGGCCTCTGTTAAAACAAGAGCAGTGCTCAGGTCACACAGGTGATACTCTAAACTCAGTTCAAACAAGTTTCATGAGGTTCTCAGTGTTCATCCAATAGTGCGATCTACTATATTGTGTATTTAATTCCGGTTATCATCACATGCATCAAATACAAAACAAAAAAGAAAAGGATGAAAATTAAAAAGAGCAACAAGAAAGTGATTAAAAGAAAGAGAACGAAGACATTGTGACCAGCTGAAGTATTTGTATTTGTACTGGTTAAATTCTGAGTGTTGAAAATCTTGTCCTGTTTGTAGAGCCAGCCCCTAATCATTAGCTGAAGTTATACAAGAGCTATCACCTGCATCAGCTTTACCTGGGTAATTGTGCTGACCGTTGGCTTTTCTTATCAGGAGGACACACAAACACAAATATTGACAGAGACAATTCAAACTGCAGGCAACTTTTGGGTTCAACATTTTCAGATTTTATGGACACATCTACCATTAAAAGCTAATATCAACTGACCATCATTAATGCAATATGTATTCTTTAATTGGGTTGTGCTCTTTATATATTTACAGAAAAAAATCAATGTGGCTGCAAAACACATGAAAGCCTCTTAGCCTCTTTCTAAAGTGACACACACAGAACTCTTAATTCTTTGTGTTTATGCACTAATGAAAAGATAGTTATGAATATTAAATTCCATTTCTGACATATTCTGTAAACGGGGCCTTTAAATCAGACACACTGATCCTTTAAATCAAATCAAATCAAATCAAACTTTATTATTGTATATTATATTATATCTATTATATATATGTCATATATTCTCTAGGTTACTCCACTTGCCATCAGAGTCAAAAGTAATGCACCGCTGCCGCACTCTGATGAAGTCTTTTCATTGAATTTTAAACCTGAAATCAATCATGAAGGGAATACTGTGTTTTCTTATTTGACAGTGAGACTATTACTTATTCAGTGTACACCCCCTTCAACACACACTTTCGAAATCCATATTAATTAATTAATTTATTATTAAATAAATAAGAAAATAAGACGAGTATGTGAGCGAAGTATGTGCGAGCGTTGTACCTGAAGTAAACCTAAAGTAAAATACAAAGGCGGGGTTAGTCCAGGTAAAGTCATCAAACTTAATGGTGCTTATAATTTACCTTATAAACTTAGTAATCATTGTTGACCCCGAAGACAGGAGCAGGGTTAATGGTGAGCTTTTATTGCACTCACTTTGCGCAGGAGGTGCGGTACAGAGAGTCATCAGGAGGGGGCAGTATGGACATTCTCATCAGTGGCTGTGACAGGTCCCTGCACTGCGTCTATAGGCTGAGAGACTGCAGTCAAGTCACAGTAGCTTCTCTGAACTCAATGTTCTGATCTAACACTACTGTGTATTTACTGCTACGGTAGGCCAACAGTCCATTTGTTCACATTTGAACAATGCATGCTGCTGTGTTGTCGTTTCACGGTTTTCCTTCAGAGAATGCTGCTGTGTCACAGCAACACATCTGGGAGAGAAAATCAATTAAAAAGACATAAAAAAATAGATTCTTCAAATAACGAGTTGATCAGCCCTTTATCTGGAGTCTCATTTTTTTATGGTCAGCTCATTATTCTTCTACAGTTTAAAGGGTTTGTCAGCCTGTAACGTGTAAATCGATGGACAAGATGTGACAATGTTTTATCCACAATAATAATTTTTTAACGGACAGGCCGGGAGATGAAATGTAAACTATCCTGATAGCTGGAAGCATTTTACCGTTCAAACAAACTGACAAAAATCATAATTTAACTGTTAAAATAAGTGTGTGTTAAGATGTTTTGTGGAGGAATTCTCGCTGGCTGACATCACTCTGAATGAATTGTTTCCTCTCAGTGACACACCTAATGCTACTTACCTCTATTATAAATTACGATTATTCCATGTTTGAGTAGATGCTGTGCTTGTGATCTACATCATACCAGACCTGAGAGTGCTTTGATAAGACCTACACTTGTAAAACCATCCTGTGTGATTTGTTTGTCACTATGTAATATGAACAGCAGTGTGTACGCTGACATACCACTCCACTGAGCTTTGCAGCGTCTTTTTAATGCTTATTGCTCTCTCCTCATTGGCTGTGGACATCAAGCTTGCTGACTGCCAATATCCTATTAAACGTGACCTCTGTGGGACAATGACAGATGATCAGTTATACCTGAATGCATGCTTGATTATTTGTTATGCTTGAACAGGTCAAGGGTATATGTGTCTTCTTAAAGGCATTTTGGACATTGTCTGTCTCTTCCTGTCTTTTTCAAGCAAGGGGTTGGTCATCTGGGACTTGGGTAATAGCTCCCAGTGTGTGCTCCAATGTGAGAGAGTACAGGAGGCATGCTGACCATAATCATATTAGGCAGCACTTCACTAAATAAAGCAAAAGGCCCTTCTCATCAAATCCACACAGCCACTAAGTGGGCCTCCGAGGCACCACGCCACCCCACTCAGGTGTGTGTGTGTGTGATGGAGAGACAGATTGAGTGAGTTTCAGAATGTGTGTGTGGGGAGGAGGTGGAAAGACAGAGAGAGAGAGAAATGCATTTTTTTTTTTTATCAGAGCTTGGCAATTTACTACACAAAGCGAAATGTAATTTATTATTTCTAGTAATCATATCTTTGCGTTATATCTACAATCCTCCAAGAATTGTAAGCAATTTATGTCCATGCGCGGTATATAGTGCATACATAGACAAACTCACTGTCTATTAATAAATGCTTCATCGAATTCTGAGCAGTGTGTCCTTGCAGCCCTGGGCCGTTCAGGTTTGCTGTCCAAAGCTGTTTTTGACTACAGGGAGTTTCTGCATGAGGGAAATTTGAGCTTGTTATAGAGAGAGAGAGGGAGAGAGAGAGAGAGAGAGAGAGAGACGGACAGAGAGAGAGACAGAGAGAGAGAGGAGCAGACAGACAGTATGCATGGTGTCCTAGCGATCCCCATGCTGTTTATTAGAATGTGGCTCTAGGGGTCCTGCCCAGGTAGCTATTCTTGGACAGCACTGAGGTCAGCATATCAACAACAACAAGACCTTTACAGACCTGGGACCAGACCAACAGTTGTAAAGTACACTTTACAGGCTGGCACTTCACAAGTTCTTACATGAATTGTCAACAATAAAATCAGTGAGTCTCCCATTTACAAATTGGTGCCATTAAAAATAAACTACAAAGACAAAATGTCTGCTTAATAGTCTGGGTAATGTTTGTAATGTTGGAGGGGGGAAGTGTTTTTTTTTTTTTTTGGTCAGGATAAGCTATAAAGCAGGACTCAGGTCCAGGTCCTAAACTGTAATCAAACTGTCCTGTGGATTCTGTCACATGTCTCAGTTTGACACAGAGCTTCCACCAGCTAACAAAGATTTTTATTATTAAAAAAATAATCATCTGTGTAGAGATGAGGGGAACTGCAGCTTTGTCACTACAAGTTCTCCTTTTCATTTTGCACATAATCATTTTTGATGAAAACGTATTGAAAATAAATAAATCTTTAAAAAAGATTTGGCCTAATTACTGATATGCTGTGTATGTGTTCCCAGGTCATTTTGAAAAAAGGCAAAATATGAAAAAAATGAAATACAAAATGAAAACACGTTGTTTTTTTAAGACAGAAAATGAATGTTACCTACAAAACTGTATTTAAAGACTTTTTTTTATAGGGTAGACACAAACACTGATTCAGCTTGCTCTCCTACAAATTACATTTATATAGAACTTCAACAGCAAATACGTTTTAAGCAAAATTTAATGCTGACTATTAATTAACATACCTGGCAAAGACGTTGCCCAATGTATCAATAAAATGTTCATGGACAAAGATTTTTTATTAACATTTAACCAAAGTCTTTTCTAACCCCAAAGTGCTCCTTCCATTCAGGACTCAGGGCTGTATGATGAGTTACAGCTCGTCACTGAGCTCAATAATTACAGACAGCTTGACACGACAGAGGATGCCAACACTTCCTGCCCTCCAATCCCCCTCTGCCCTAGCAGGCTTGTCTAGCCCAAGTGGTGGGTCAATAGCCCATGACCATGGATGAGGATGAGGCTTGGGCTGGTGATAGCCTCAGTCTGTGACACTGATGAACAGACTACTGCCCTGTGTTTTACAAAGTGTCCCCTGTGAGCAGCCAGCAGCAGAGAACATCCTTTTTTCTCCCATGCTGCAAGTGGTGATCCTACACTCTTGCATACTCACAGCACCATCAAGCAAAGACAAATTGTACATGTAAACACACACACACACACATGCCGTCATGCGCACAATCCCACAAGCAAAAGAGCAGACATTTCATTGTCAAGACTGCCCTGTTCGTTTATTCTGTTTTTCAGCCAGACTGAGACTGAGACCTGCAGTCAGTCAGTCTGCTGAGAGACCACAGTTGTGTGTTTTCAGGAAAAAAGGCCTCAACTCATTGATCTCTGCTGGGAGAAAACGCTGGCTTTTATCTGATGAGACGATGGCTGCACTGCTGTGGGCTGCTGCTGCTGTTCAATAAAAACCTCTTTAACCCTATAAGAACTAAACTGAAATGGTTTAACCGTTTCACTCTTTGACAATATAAATCAATGGACTTTTAACTGACAGAAAAATACAGGAGAAATCTTCTTAAAATAGAAGGTTAGGTTCAGCAGCAGTTTTAAGGAAACACGTGAATATAAAAAACTGTAGAAGGGAGTTTATACGAGTAGACTGGGACCTGCAGCAGATCAGTCGGAATATGTGCAACTGAGAAGTCAATGATTGTTTTGTTTTTTTTCAGCATTTACATGTGAGGAACGACTCTCCTCCAATACAACCCATCAGTTTCCTGCCATCTTTCCCCTGCACGCCACATGGCAATCTTTTAGTCACTCACATTCTGGAAAGCTGTGAAAACACAAAAATAGCATTCACATTTCAAAGGTATAAATAGTTATTCCATCCATTATAATTATCTATAACTGATCATCCCTCGCAGGGTCATGGGGGTCTGGAGCCAATCCCAGTCATTGATACAGGTTCGCCAGTTCGACACACAGAGGCAGTTTAGAGCCACCAATTAACCTGCATGTCTTTGGACTGTGAGAGAAAGCCAGACCACCTGGATAAAACTCATACAGCCATGGGGAGAACATGCAAACTCCATATATAAAGATTCAAGTCCCAGCCATAAACCAACAAGGTTCCAACAGGGCTGGGCTGATACAAAAAAAGATGACATAAAACACTGCAGACTACTGGTTGGTCACCCAACATGGGACATCCTGCAAAAGCCCATTTTAAAGCTAAGCCAAGCCACCATCAATAAGCGACCACAATTCTTTTTTATTCACTCAAAAATGGCAGCCTGCTAAACCACGCCATGGTCAATTGACTTTGTGCAGACTTGTCAAGAATCCACTTTTTATAAGAGTATCAGCTCTTTTTTTTATGCGCGTAGTTAATGTGTGGATGAGCGAAAGAGAGTGGCGGCGAATGTGAGTGGAGGAGAGGAAAAAGAGGGGAGTCAAGTTGTCAATCTGGCAATAAATGTACAGTGTAGATTACAGCTTGTCAGTTAAAAAAAGGCTAAAAACCATCAAAAGCTTTCCAACAGTTTCCCAGCAGCATTGTTCTCATGATCACCTCCACATATGTTGAGGGAATACTGTCCAAGTCCACCTCGACTCCACCCATGCTCCACCTCTTTTTTTAGGATTAGCTGGGAGCTGATGGAGGTTTGAGAACTACTAAGATTTCACAGCAATCCATCCAGTTGCTAAGATACTTGAGTCAAGCGGTGGACTAACCAACTGACCGACTGCCATTCATCAAGCGATGTCACTGGTATGTCTAATAATAAATGAGACCATTGACCGACTCTTTACTGTGAAAAAGATTTTCATTCAGTGCTTTGCAGTGCCGCTGTGTGTTTGCAATTTATAAGGTTGTAACAAACAAAGAGAGCCAATGTGTTTCAATCAGTATTCACTTTAGTCTTTAATAAATGTTACTGCTGTTGGATTTGATAGCGGAGAGCCATATTTTTCCAATTACTGGATTCGGCAATAATAAATTTTTTACTTTATATAATGAGGTCTCAGGTGGAAACCAGAACCACTCCAAGTTCTCTGCCTGGACACAAAGAAAAGCCCAGTGTCTGATGTTTACTGTGTAGGAGTTGTAGAGCGCAAGCTTTTAGTTTACTTCAGATTTTGTGCTACTTCAAACAGCGCCCTCATATATTACAGTGAAATATTGGACCTTTTAAAGAACAAAAAAATGTACACTGTGCACTCTGCACCCATCCTTGTTGGGTTATGAGAAACGTGAGGAACCACGAGTAGGATGGTGATCATGAGGACAAAGAATAAAAGAACAGCACAGTAGATGATGAAGATGAGTGTGTGTGTGTGTGTGTGTGGGTGGCATGAGTAACTAAATTCACACTGCCTGGCTCGCTAATGAAACTATATTAATTGAATAAATGGAGAATGTTGTTTTGATCGCCATCTCAGTGGTCCATGAAATGAGTGACTGTATATGTATATGTGTGTGTGTGTGTGTGTGTGTGTGTGTGTGTGTGTGTGTGTGTGAGAGAGAGAGAGTAAATCTGTGCAGCTGCCCTTGCACACAGTTGCTTGTGCACGACCTCTTCTGAATGTGTGTGTGTGTGTGTGTGTGTGTGAGTGTGTGTTCAGCAATGTGTGCCACAACAGAGTGACAGTGCGCCCCGTAAGCACATTTCCAACAGGCTAATTAAAGCTCCTCCGGAATAAGGCCAGGCTTATTAACATCTCAACACGGCCACTAAAGCCTGCTCATAACCCAACAAGGATCAATGCTCTTCATTAGGGCTGGACCAAATACTGATGCCCTGCCAAGCCAACCTAGCCACCCAAATGAAGACTATAGGGGAAATGCAGAGCTGGTGAAAATGCAGAAAGAGAGCAAGAGAGAGAGAGTGACTGGCAGTGTGTTTGTGTGTTTCTGTGGGTGTGTCACTCTGTGTTTTATAGTTTCTTGGGGAGGAAATGGTCCTTACATATCAGTGTAGGAGATGCACTAATGATGTGCTGGATGTATAGCTTGAAACTGACCGCACACTGCAGCTCTTCAGTCCACAGACGACACAGTCTCAAACTCACAGTCGCTACAGTCGTGCTGCCTATTTTTATGAACTCTATTTCGGCCGATCCTTCTCTCGCATGTTCAGTTTAGCATCACAACATATCAGTATCAGATTCGACTGCATCGCATATCACAATTTAAAGTGTTTCCCCTCAGGTTATAAATGAGGACACTGCCTAGGACGAATTATTCCTTATTCTGTATTGTTATTACACTGTGTCATCCTGCTGCTGGAAATACTTATTAGCAGCCTGCTGTTTTTCTTTCTTTTGTGTTCAAAGTTGGATTAATATTAGTCTCATATCTGTATGCTAAATATAAAGTTACATACATGAGTATGTTAGCAGAGAGAGGTAGAGAAACAGTCAGTCTGGCTCTGTCCAAAGTAATCTGTGAGTGAAGTTACTGCACCCGGCCAAGAAATAGTCTGGCACATAACTGCCCTGTAAGATTACTACGTGTCAGATATAATGTGTTCATTACTGAGCCTCAAAGGTGCTGGTAGGTGTAGGCCACCCTGCTTCCAGTCTTCCAGCTAACAGTCTCTGGCTTCATATTTACAGACATGAGGAGGGGATTAATCTACTCATCTAACACACAGAAACAGAATATTGTGTGTGTTCCTGCACTCACTGAATGCCTGAATGCATCAGCTGTGCATACAAACAGTCCTGATGGAGGGCCGAGTGCTGCTGCCCTGAGCAAACTTCACAAAATGTTGAATTATTCCTTTTTAATTGAGCCTTCTTGAAAGAATAAAACTATTTATGTGGTTGCTTGTTTTTAAAAGAGGTTACGTCTTCAGTGGGAACAAACAGGCTCTGGGCCAGCGTTATCATTTTCTTTCTTTCTTTCTTTCTTTCTTTCTTTCTTTCTTTCTTTCTTTCTTTCTTTCTTTCTTTCTTTCTTTCTTTCTTTCCTCTTTTTGTTCTCTCTGCCCATAATCTTCAAATCTATCTTCTCCCTCTGTTGTCAGTTTTTAATTTCATCTCCTGTCATGCTCTCTCTGTAATCCCACCGTTTTTTTCCTCCACGGACGGTTATTCCTGGCCTTCCCCTCATCTTTTTTCTCGCTCTCTTTTTTCCTCCCTGTCCTCATCCATTTCTCCAGCCTCCTCAGGTCAGTCTTTGAGGCTGGTTCAAAGCGGCAGCTGCAGCAGTGTTTTCCTTTGGCTCGCTGACCTGCTGACACTCCCAAAGATCAGAGGTAACACTTGGTTTGCACTCTGCTCCTTCCTTCTCTCCCTCAGCAAAAAAAAAAAAAATCTTTCACTCTACTCCATCAATTAATAATACCCTCCCATGGGAATTATAGCTTGTGTACATAAGCACACACACACTCTCTCTCTCACACACACACACACAGGGTGGGTATTTTTTTCCTCTTCCCACTCCTGTACATAAAATTAGTAATTCATTTGTAGGTAGAGCAGATTTACCGATGTGGAGGCAGGAACATATTTCCTGGGTTCCCCCGAGGGCGTCGTTGCTGACTCGTGTCATATTTACTGTGTAATTGATTTTTAAACACACTCGTCTCTTTCCATTCCTGCACTACTATTTTTTTTCCCCCCTGCTCTCCCCTGTTGCCCACAGCAATTGATCCTTCCACTCTGTGTACCTAAATTCATCTCTTCATTATAAGATAAACATCATCATCACGGCATTTCTGTCTTTCATTATATATTGGTTTCTGTTCAGCTCCTCCCTCCCTCTCTGACAGGAGCGCCTTACAGGAGGAGGACGGGTGGAAGGGGATAGAGAGGGAACTGGGGCTTTTTATAGGAGTGAGGGTGAATGAGAAGAAGAGGAGAGGAGGACTAAGGAGGATGGATAGATGGACATCTCACTCCTTTCATAGGCAGGAGTGAGATGTGAATCTATAATCTTCCATGGTCACGATCATAGCAACATCTGCTAATTAGCAATAAACATAACGTACAGCCGAGGCTGATGGGAGTTTTAGCCAGAAAACAAAATAAACAGATTTGTTGTACATGATCAGACTGTGTTGTGAACATGGCCCGGGGTGGGTAAGCAGGAGAATCAGGAGAATTCCTGGTGGGCCATTTCAATTTCACTTCACTTTTGGGCCGGTCAAGAAAAAAAAAATCAACATTTGTCATGTTACTCTATTTTCTTCTAAAGTGCACATGTTCTGAATGATTAGAAACATAATTAATGGGCTAATATTGGACGTTGCAGTGTTGGCAACCTATTCACAAGCAAAATATCAAATCTATTAAAATAGTAGCCAATATTATCATCAAAATTATCCCAATATATGGTTATTTATCTGGGTAGGCTATGCAGTGAACTCTAGCAGCAGATAAACCAATCCACTGCTGAAATGGATGATGAGCCTGACATTAGCCATGAGGAGGCCATGAGTACAGAGACAGGTAGAGAGGATAACACAGTAAACAATATGAATATGAAAGTTATTTAATGTTAGAAAGAGCAGATATGACAGCAGCTCATGATAAACCTATATGCCTTGTTTGCTCAGAAGTGGGTGGAGTAAAGGATTAGAACAACAATATGATGCAGACCCATGCAGAAAAATGACCATGACAATGATGTGAGGTCTCATTCACAACAAATCCAGCCTACTTTAATGTTCAAGTTCAAGTGAATTATTATTTAAATTTGTTGAACCATGCTAAAAATAAAAACTACATAATGGCTACATGGTACATTTATCCAGTTTACACCACCATGGAAAAATGGGGCCAAAAAAGTTGCCCCACTCCGTCCCTGGATGTGAATATCTCAACAATTATTTGATGGATTGGCATCAAATTCTACATTCAGTGTGATCACCTTAACTTTTCATCTCTGCACTTAATCCCTTCTGTCAGCTTTAAATTGAGCTTTAAAAAGTCAAGTAGGACGTACAAATTCTGGTAGTTTGGAATAATTGTTATTTTAAGGACGTATCAGAATAAAAAGAAAAAGGAAAAGAAATAAAGAAAAGGAAAGAGACATAATAGTTATAAAAGTGAAAAAGAAGAAAGGAAAATAAAAGAAACAGGTGCAATTAAAGTAGAGGAGAGCAGAGGACGAGTAGAGAGCAAAACAGTGAGCAGGAGACCAGAGAGCGAAGCCCTCCTTCCTTAGGGGAGGTGCAGGGCTCTTCTAATCAATCCATGGATGCATTGTAAAATCAATGCTCTGTATAATTAGGGCAATCCAAGGGTAAAAAAAAACACCCTGCTCTGCATTTTGCCTCCGTCTGCACTCAGTCTTTGCTTTCTCCTGTAATAACGCCTTCATCGTAAACGGCTTCGGGTCACTGTTACATTATTCCAAATTGGCTGGAATAATTGAAAAACCTCTAGGTCCTTGCTATATGACTTGTCACAAAGTGCAATAGCCTCAAACGTAACAATGTGCAATGATAAACTTTAGCCAGGCCCATTCTTGAACAGCCTGATGGTTTTTGCAAATAGTTTTTAGCCTCAGCTGAGCCACAATCGATAAGTTCACCCAAACCTACTCATCTTGTTTTTCTTCTTCCCACCACTGAATAGTAAGGACCTCCACCAGGTCCCACACATGTATCCCCACCACACACACACGCCTACTGTACACACACACACACACTCTTAGTGTCATCTTTTTTCTTTTTCAATTATTTTATTGGTGATGAAAATGATTACTCCTCAACACACTGTTGTCCTTTTATCACATGACCACTGAAATATTCATGCATTCGACTCAAGCCCGGGACAAACGTCAAGGCTGTTTTATATGAGTGTATGTCAGGTTCTCGTATGTATAATGTAGACCCTGAAAAACACACATTCTGCTGAAAAGTATTTTTTTTATATTGTTGGATCGTAACACAATGAACTCTCATAAAACATATATTTTGATTGAGCATAAAAATGTATCTGATAAAGTTTAAAACTTGTGACAGGTCACTCTGTCACACTGAAGGCATAGCTATTCAAATTAATCAAGGTAGCAACTGTACTGGAAACCATAGCTATTGTAGAGATCTTTAACAAAATACTAGACGCATAAGTTTGAAATGTACTACATGTCAAAACACTACATCCCCCATCAACAATCACAAGTTAAAGACTTCAATCAAACCATTCACGTTAAAGTACCATATTTTCCGGACTATAGAGCGCACCTGAATATAAGCCACACCCACTTAGTTCTGAAAAAAAAATTAAAAAAAATAAAATTACATATATAAGCCGCCGATATCCAGGTTGAGAAAGGAGATATTTACCGGATACACAAAGATTTTGTACGGTAAATGTTTATTTATATACCTGAGTATATGCTCACCATGGATTCATTAACGCCAAGCTTACGTGCAGCAGCAGCTCTGTTTCCTTCCTGGATAGCCAGATCGATGGCCTTCAACTTAAAAGCTGCATCATACGAACTTCTTCGTGTGCTTTCCATGATGAGGGGGTGAGGGTGTGAAAATAATTCGCTGTTAATAATTCGTCGTGCGTGTTGTGTTGCATGTGCTAAATAAAAATTAGTGTGTTCTTTGCACTGACTTCCTCTGTCTCGTTTTTGCACTTCCTGTTAAAGCGCCCCCTGGTGGCTGAAGAAATCAATAGAAAAGTTGCATCTTTGTATAAGCCGCATGGTTCAAAGCGTGGGAAAAAAGTAGCGGCTTATAGTCCAGAAAATATGGTAAAAATATGACAACTGTACTGAGGGTTGTTCAAATATGCAAAATTAACAGCATGTTATAGATGGCTTGTTTGAGGACTCAGGTGTCATTCAGCCTGCCTCAGGTCTGCTGATGATCCACCTCTTTGCTGATATTTAGATTAGCTGGGAGGTGGAACAACCAGTACTGCAGCCAACATGGTGGCCACCGGCACTGCACATTTTAAGGTTCAAAACAGTGCTTCGGAAACCTACGGATGACGTCACTAATGCGCTGTCCATTCTTTATACTGGCATTGTACTTAGCCCATACCACAGGCACAGAGTTGGAGCTAGCAGCACAACAAGGATTACAATAAATACTGAATTATTTAGCATTATTTTGCATAACCTGCCGTTTGTTTCTAATTTAGCTCTCAGACCACTATATAAGGCTTCATTCAGCCCACCTCAGCTCCACCCATGATCCACCTGTCAAGATGGCAACTACCAGAGCCACCACACTGAGCTTCACCATGGCTCTTCGTCATGGAAACAACATCCATGTTTTATAATGTCTGAGCTCATCACCACTGCACTGATTTAGTCAGTGTAAACATGGACTTTAAACTTTAAAGTCTGTGTAAAGTAAAAATAAATGTGTTTTGAGTTTGTCAGACTAAAGAAGAAAGTGTTATTAACCACCCAGCCAAATTTGAATGATTAGAAATGAGTCTTTATTTCTAGTTTAGTTTATTTTTTAAAATTTTATTTATGAAATTAGGTGTCAGAATTGGGTAAAAATGAATTCTCAGCTCCAGGATTATGGGGGTGTGTCCTCTGAAGCACTCTGGGCGAGTTGAATGAATCTCTGTCACTCTGTGTCTTTCTCTCACCTGAACTGCCCCAGACACCGGCTCTGGCTGAAAAAAAAAGTTTTGAAAGAAAACATGGATTTGCCTTCAAATGGACTTTAAATACAGTTCACAACTGTCCACAGTCCACAGATAGTCCACAGATGTGGAGATCTGATCACATGCAGTGTAGAGTCTCTAGTTCAGTAATTCAATATGCCTCACGTTTCAGGAGGGCTTCCTTTCCTGAAATTTGAACTCTCTCAGTAGGAGTATGTTAATATGAGGTCAGAGGATGTTTCATTTGATTTGATTCCGTCCACCACAAAAGAGACCAAGCAAGTGGTGTGTGTGTATTGTCAATCTGATTACCTAATAAGTATAATACCTCTGCAGTCATCCAATTTGCAATTCTGTTTAATTCAGCTTCTTGTAAACCAGCGTAACCCACCTCAATTCTGTTGTAATCGCGCTGGTAAATTGAGTATCCGGTATCAATATTTTTTCTGCTTTTTTTTCTGTAAACCTCTTAATCAACTTCAGCTCTGATCAAAATGATCAAATATTCAATAATTGTCAGGAGTTTAACCTTTTAAATGCCAGTTTAATTATTTGAACGATTATTTTTCATATAATAAATAGTAGGGGGATGGGATTTTGGAGTATTTTTTATGTAGTGTCAGACTCTCTCTCTGTACATCTTTGTGGCCAAAAATGCCTCATTGACTTCCATTAAAACCGCATTTTTTAATCTCACTGTCATTACACTATAAAAGCATGCATTCTGTGATGTCAGCATTTCATTTTGAAGTATTTTGTATACCACCAGATTCAATCATTTTCATATTGTGGGCCGGTGCATGAAATTCTTGTGTATTTGCACCTGTTACACTTGGTGCAGGTGGTAGCAGATCTCTTTTTTAGGCCTGTGCACAACCAGCTCACAACCTCTCCTCCTGGTTGAGCTGGTGGCAGTGGTGGCAGTGGTGGTGGTCGGTGGTTTCTGCGAGGCCAGCAACAGTGGTCTGTAACTCCACCACCATGGCAGCAGCAGCTGCTGTACGCGGGAGATGCTTTCTCCAAACAATCTCAGGAGGACACCATGGATTTTCCCAGCTACTCTAAAAACAACCTCCATCTATATGTTCTTTGCTGGTTCCAGGAGGGATCCACAGCAGTGTCCAGCACAAAAGTATTGAAGGCGGAGACATTAATGCAATTGAAGAAGAGGACTAGAGGCCACTGAATGGTCTGCCTCCTACAGCTGTAGGTGCTGACAACCTACAAACAACCAAGAAAAAAATAAAAATAAATGAATATCGTTCCTCACTATTCCTCTTCCTTTTCTTCCTCTCCAAGTAGTTTATATTTTTAATTCTTTATATAAATGCAAGAAATAGGATAATGAATGATAATCAATCCTAATAAATACATATCTGGTATCAAGTCATAATCAATTCTGGAATCAATTCATATAGTTTAAAAAAATATCAATCACATAAGGTATGTGATTGAATGTTTTTTTCAAAGCTGTCCACGCCACCGATGCAGCGATTGTAGTCAACAATGATTTGTTTCTTCTTCTCATCCTGATGTACAGCTGGCTCCTGGTGTTTGCTGCACAGACATTGCTTCCCCGCCGTGGGATGTAGCTCTCTGCTGTGGTGGTGGTTGTTGTAAATGCAAACAGAGATTAGAAGACAGCTCTCTCCTTTGTCTGCTTCAGTTTGGGTAGAAGCTCAGGCTTGTTTGCCCTAATGGTCCCCACCAGGGCCCACCAGGGCCACTTTCTTCCTCAGAAACTCCTGGTCAAGTGAGTGGGAAGTAAAAAAATTGTCACGAGTAAGTGTGACAGCCTTGAGCTCATCAGTCATGTCCAGGATGACTCACTTTCCCAGGCCCATCTCTGGAGCTTCACCAGCAGCTTTTCTAGTATATACCTGGCACCTCCAGGCATATGATGTGGTGACATCTGCAGTGACCCAGATTTTTAACCCCCTTGCTGGGCATGTACAGCCGAGATTTGCAGCGGCCTTTGAAGGGTACGAGCTGCTCATCAACACAGATGTCGACATCTGGATTAAACAGGAGTGGGAGGTGCTATGTCCACTTGTCCCACATATTCCGGAAAGCAAAAAGCTTGTCCTTTGTGTCGAGAGGGACGGGTGAGTCAGTCATCAAATCGGAGGCTGGTGCTTATCATTTGGAATCGTTTGAAGGACATGGTGGCTCTGAAGACTGGTCTCCCACTCTGGTCATCCCACAGGCTGTGGGTAGATTCCCCTTTGGACCGGTATACACCTGCCAGGATGAGAAGGCCCATGTATGCACGAATCTCTCCACATCACTCAATCCTGACACTGAATGCCTCCCATGTAGATTTGTCATTTGTAACATCAGCTGGATCATGTCAGGAGTGAAGAAAAGGTCAAAATTGTGAATTCTTGATATGGCACATCTCGTGGGCCCTGGCATCATGTGGTTGGGTGCCTGAATGTAGGGCAGTGTCTCGGCATGAAATGGAGACCAGACATGCCCGTTTTATCACACACACTCCCTCACGCACACACACCCACACAAATCACTTTTGGACCTCCCTGGTGGTCACATGGCTTTATAATATAACTGGAAACATCCCAAAAATTGCCTTGTATATAAAAATATACCAGTGGGTGTGCCTGCTAAACAAGGCCATCCTACCCAAGCACAAAGCTCACAGCTCACAGTGGTGAGTCAGTGATTTACAATTAGTGATAAATCTGTGAGATGATGATATGATCATGTTAACCTATGTCAATCATATGCATTGACTGATCAGGGGCACTGGTGTACAAGAGATCCCCACAGTCGCAGCAATAAGTCTTTTTTTCTAGATTAAAAGAAAAACACACTTGTTTCTAAAATAACTAACTAAACTTAAGCCTACATGTGGCTTAAAAGTCGGAGAGTCATCGATTATAATGACTAGGAGTTTACCCTTTGAATGACTTTTCCTTCAAGAGTGACCACAGAAGGGATATTCTGTGGTCACTCTTGGCATTAAAAAATAACATGCACTTAGTTTTGTCAGTATTACTGTAAGAACAAGTTTCAGTTGAGATGAGGTTTCCTGTACAACATTAAAAGCACATTGCAAGTGGTTAACAGCTTTAGCAAGGGTTAACACACTGCAATAAATAACTATGATCGGCATATAAGTGAAAATCAGCATCATTCATGTCTTGACCCAAATTATTAATGAAGACCGTTAAAAGAAGTGGGTCGAGCGCAGAACCCTGTGGAACACCCTTACAAACAGGCACAGCATCAGAGCACTGACCATCAAACTTGACACACACTGGGATCTGTCCAAAAGAGGCTGAGAACCAACAATCTGCTTGCTGTGATTGTCCAATATTTAAAAAAGCATCTGTTTCAGAATAAAATGGTCAACTGTGTCAAAAGCCTTGGGCAGATCAATAAAGAGATGCACAATGCTGTTTTTTATCAAGTGCTAAGGAAATATCATTTACCACCTACGAGGCACCCATAAACCTAAACCCAGACTGAAACGTGGGTGAAATACATCCATACATTATCTGTAACCACTTATCCTCACTAGGGTCGCAGGGGGTCTGGAGTCTATCCCAGCTGACTTTGGGCGATAGGCAAGGTACACCCTGGACAACTCACTAGTTCATCACAGGGCAAACAAGCACTCACACCCACATTCACACCAATGGACAATTTAGAGTCACCACAAGTGCATGTTTTTGGACTGTGGGAAGAAGCCGGAGTACCCGGAGAGAACTGGCCAAGGTCCGAACCAGGAACCTTCTTGCTGTGAGGCGGCAGTGCACTGCACCACTGCCCATGTGGGTGAAATATAATTTGAAACTAATGTAATCTGGAGACGTGGTTAGATGGATGTTCAAATCAGTCATTTTTAGGGGGGTGAACTGCATTAGCAACACTGGTCCTACATCCCTCCAATTCCTGCCTCCCCTCACTGATATCTAAAAACACAGAATTTTACTAATTACATAGAAAGCCCGGTGTGGTCTGCAAATTGCAAATCATCAATTATTACGATGACGCTGTTATGTTTTTGTATTCTGTTGGGGAATTCGTGTAAATACTACTGCTGTATCTGCTCTCCACTTTGGGCGAAAACTGGTCCAGTTATATGCATACATACACACTCTCCTGTTAATTCCACTCACCCTGGTGGTGTGTGTGTTCCCAGTAATGTCACCATGTGATGAATGGAATAACCCAGGCAGAGTATCACTCTTTGTCCCAATAATAGTAGTTTAACACCGTTTCCCAGTTCCACAACACTGAGCGCCACTGAGGCAAACACTGTTAGTGCTGACAGTGGAGTGATGTCTTTCTCATTGAATACCTATGAAGTCCTCTAGATGTCCATTAATGATAGATTCCATACGTAATAAAAACAGGGCCGACCTACCACTAATCCATAATGGATTGCCAGGCAGGACCTGAAACTGATTCAAAATCCTGTCTCGACCACACACAAACACACACACACACACACACGCACGGCAGCACAAATTTGCAGACACATGCACATAAAAACAGAGTCCTCACTCATCCCGCTGTGTTTAATCTCTCTAAGTGTTTTTCCACTCCTCCCTCGTTCCCATCTTCCTTCTTCCCTCTCTCCCTGTGAGCCACACCTCACCCTTCTAGATGTTACCACTCATACCGCCATCAGCTCCTCCCTCAAGCAGAGACACTAAGACCCTCTTCTCTGTAATGCCTGTCTTCTCTCGTCATAAATCCCTCCCTTTATTGCTGATGCTGGTGTCTGGGTTAAAAGATATGGCAGTTCAGTGCACCAAGTCACTTATTAGATTACATTGGTGCTTGGTTAGAAAGCAAATAAACCAAACCCTCACGTGCTGCGCATGGACCTTTGTTTGCTCGGGTCTCTTCTCTCTCTGTTTTTTGTAAATACACTGATTCTCTCTCTCTAAGGAGAAACAGAAGTTGGTCAGTTTTGTCTGATAAAGTTGATGTTTTCTGTCTCTCAACTTTGTCTTTGCCAGTGGACGATATTTGTATTTACAGTAGCTGTATTTTGGAGATGGTATCATTTTGGTAGCTTGTCTTTTTCTAGATCATTCAGACCTGTACGTTACTTACTAATAGTAAAGGCATCAGACAAGTAAAAAGTACATTGTTTTATCTCATTTCTGGGCATGTAGGAGATCAAATCAAATTTTCTTTGTGTAGCCCAAAGTCCATTTGTACAAGTACATTTGCCTCGGAGGGCTTTACAATCTGTACAGGGAGTCACACCCTCTGTCCTTAGACCCTCGGTTCGAGTGAGGAAAAACTTGCCCACAAAAAACCTTTAACAGGGGAAAAAGGTGGAAGAAACCTCAGGAAGAGCCACAGAGGAGGGATCCCTCTCCCAGGACGGACAGACGTGCAATAGATGTCACAAACATATTGTACAATTACAATGACTGATAAAATGATTACAGTAGCAGTGGAACCTGTGATAGAGATAGACACAGATGCACAGCAACAGCAAATCAAAAACTAACTATAAACTTTAATGGAGATACAGTGGGAAGAACAAGTATTTTGATACACTGTCAATTTTGCAGGTTTTCCCACTTGCAAAGCATGTAGAAGTCTGTAATTTCTATCATACTGTGAGTGACGGAATCTAAAACAAATATCCAGAAAATCCCAGTGTATGATTTTTAAGTTAGTAAGTAATGTAAGTAATTAATTTGCATTTTATTGCATGACATAAGTATTTGATACATCAGAAAAAACAGAACTTAATACTTAGTACAGAAACCTGGGATGGGAGATGAGAGCGAGAGAGAGAGAGAGATTTTAGTAAAGGGAGATGTGACTGCATCTTCAACCAATACTGTGCCTGACTAGGCATAACCCTGAAAGAGGCAGACACAGACAGAGAGAGAGAGGGGGAGAGAGGAGAGAGGGGGAGTCCCCTGGCATTCTAAGGGATGACCTGAGCCATTGATAAAGCTTATAGTTATAAGCTCTATCAAAAAGGAAAGTCTGAAGTCTACTCTTAAAAGGGGATGACCATGTCTGCCTCCCGAACCCAGAATGGCAGTTTGTTCCACAGAAGAGGATCACACTGAGAGTCCAAGAGGAGTAAACATGAAGGTGCAGACTGACAGGGAACTGACCTCATCTGGTCATTCAGGTGTAGCTAATCTCAAAAGTTCTGCTTTTGTTTAATATTTGTGGTGTTGGTCATGGAGAACATCTCCATGACCAACACCATAATTATTAAGATTGGACATGTGATTAGATGAACATTGCAAGGATGTTTGGCAAGCGTTGGTGATTTCAACATCGTAAAAAGGCTCTGAACCGACTGCTGTGCATCCCACAGCCAACAGTTTTCTAGCTTTTTTGCAGTTATGGAGCAGAGAGCAGGACCAACTGCCAGTTTGTCATTCAGTCTCATAGTCTGTCTTTGCTCCATTCCATCCACCTCCTACTGGGGATGTATCTCTATCTATTTAATGATACTAACATTTATTCTTCACATGGAAATGTTACAGACACCAAAAGAGGCCTTGGCTAAAATGTTAATATTAGAAAAGATTACTGTATTATACACTGTATGTATTATAGCTAACAATATGAGCACAAATTTAAAAACAACTAAAACAATAAAACATCAAAAATGTTCAGTCCTAAATAAACCAGAACATAGATCAATAAATAAAAGAAACTAAAACGTATCTAAAGCATCTTCAGTCTCTTCTCTGCAAAAATGTCAAAACATTATGTTAATATTATAGTTGTGTATTCACACACATTCATACACTAGTGGCATTGGCTGCCATGCAAGGTGCCAACTGCTCATCAGTTTGAGGAGCTAACGATGGCACAGCCTTTGGGAACAATTTGGCAATTCAGTAACTTGCCCAAGGACACTTTGACATGCAGACTAGGGATCAAACCACCGATCATCTGATTAGTGGACGACCCGTTCTACTGCCAAGCCAGAGCCGCCCTTGATTGTGTGTGTATACAGTTTATAATACAGGTGACTATAGAGGAGTTACCTTGGCTGTTACTCTTACAACTAAATGTTGGTTTGCAGTGAGGATGTCCTGGACCAATAGATAATCACGAAGTAACTTTGAGACATCTCATTTCACCAGCAGTAAGTTTGCTCCATTTCCCTCTCATCATACTCGTTGAGCCTGTTGAGAACTTTTGGACCATGCATCCGTTACCTGCCATACTCACCTGGATTTACTTCTGTCACCGTCTTCTGGTTTGCTGTATACCTGTGATAGTCTGCTGAATAAAGACTGTAAAAGGATACTTGGTTCATTAGTGCTGCAATTGGGTTCATTCCATACGCACACATGGTACTAATAACTGAATCAACAATGGCCATATATGTATGCAGAAATGATTACATGTTATCTTCACATGTTCCATCCTCCAATGTGAAAACCCATATTTCTGTTTCAATCACTCAATCCACCCCCCCGCAGCCCCGCCTCGCTCTCTCTTTTGGGAGACATGGGCAGGTATCTACCACATTAGGATGGATAACATGGATGGATGGAGCATTGCAATGACAGGTATGGTGGGACCGAAGGGCATAGGAAGGAAATGGATATGTCGTCAAAAAAGGACTTGTGAATACCAGACAGAGGAATTCCACTGAGCCTCAGCCACATGCCTGGAGCCTGGAGCCAGAGGGAAACAAGGCATCTATCATGAACCTGGAAACCTGACATGACAGGATTCAACCAGCTATGCTCTATACAGGTTAAAAATACAAATCGTCTGTCCTGCTTGCTCGGTCTCTGGATGGTCAGGATGCATATCATGTCGCTTTCCCTTTGACATATTTGAATCTGGATCATGTTGTTTTGCACACCTTTTCTTCACTTCTTAATCATTTATGTCTTGCTTCTTGGAGCTCAGGCAGTGAGCACAGTACTGAAGAGGTGCGAGTTTACCTCCTGTTCACTGTTGAAGGACCATTGAGGTCAAAACACTTTCATTTTTAGTGTCCTTTTATGCAAGGAATACATAGACACACATGTTATAAGGCCTGAAACTCCTCTGTTTTCACTCCCTCCCCAAGCCCCCACCCCTTTTCTTTTCCTTTTTTACATTCTCCCTCTATCCTTTAAATTCAGGAACCACTGGGCCTCTAATCGTATAGAGTGGGGGGGAAAAAAGCTCCTTTACTCAGAGTCTCAACTCCCTCCTGGTTCCACCCCATCTTCCCACCACCAGCCTGTCCATGATTTCTCCCCTCATCCCTCCACCCTCTTCCTACCTACAGCACATCATGTTGGTTCACCTTCATCCACAATATGCAATAAATGGTTCTAAATCTATATCCATATCAGCATGGCATTTGTTAGGGAACCATTTGTAAATATGGTATTCAGGGGGTATTTAGTAGTGCCTGCTTTCTGCAGTACTGCTTCAATACCAGTAGAGGGAGACTAACTAATCACCTAGGTTGAGTTAGAGACTTATCACAACACAGAGCAGGTTTTTCCTGACCACCGAACTATGAGGTGTGTGTGTGTGTGTGTGTGTGTGTGTGTGTGTGTGTGTGTGTGTGTGTGTGTGTGTGTGTGTGTGTGTGTGTCACATATTGTGAGGAAACAGGTGACACAGAGAGAGAGACATAGAGATTGCTGACCTGAGCTAAGGCAGCCTCTCTCCTCTCAGCCATTGATTCTTACAGATTGGCCTGTTGGTGAGACGAGGCACTGTCATCACGCAAACCCACAGATTAGCGTGTGTGCTTCTGTGTATGTGTGTGTGTGTTAAAGAGAAGGACAGAGGAACAACGACTCCATCGCTTTACTGTGACTGTGAAGAACAGTCACATTCAGAAAATAGATGTTCAGATCAGGAGGGCACTTAGATTTTGTCTCCGTGGCCAAGGGCCAGTGACCAGCATTCATCAAGGCCTTTAAAAAATGTTCTGAAAACAGATAACAGTTTAGTATTTTTCATGTCATGTAATTAGTTTGTGGAGCTGTAACAGAGAATTTTCCATGGCAACTTAAGATGCATTTTTATGTATTTATTTTACTTATGTGCTTGTTCCTGCTGTTCTATCTATTGACTCCTTTTTTCTTTCTTTTTAAATTTTATACACTTGACATCATCAGCTTTTATACTCAACACACCTGCCATACCTACGATGCACTTGTAGAGCAGCCTTGCCACACTAAACTTGTATGAGAGCCCCAATGTCATGACTCATTTACACAATAGACCAAGCAGCAACCTGACAAACACTGAAGTTCCCCAAATGTCCTTTTGAGGCTGGCTCCAGAAGTGAGTCAGTCTCCATAAGAGTATAGAACTCACCTGTTCAATTTATATTAAGACTTAAGAGTGTCAACTGGCAGAGACAGAATTAAGAGTGTGACTACTTTGATTGCCTTGCCTTTTTTGAGCCACCAGGCTTCATTTACTCCATCTTGACTCTGAACACACTCCATGTCCATTTCTTAAGGAATTCAGCAGATGCAGGACTGCCTAGATGACTATGTCCATGTCTGTGCACAAGACTCATGCCTTGCCTTTGTTCATCAGGAATGTGAAGCGTGTCCTGTCATACTTTAGTTAACAAATGAGGTTTTGACTCAGAGGCTTTTGTTTTTATATTTTTCTTCTGTTTTTTTTTCTTTCATATTCGCAACACAAATCTTAATACATGCCAATAAAGCACAGTGACACTGAAATCAGTCACATTATTAATTGAAGTATTTTTTTTATGAAGAGAAATATACTGTATCTGGTTCATCATAAACAACAGTGCTGTAGTTTTACACCATATGACTGTAATATCAATTGTACTGTGTCCGAGTCACTTGATGTGTTCAAACACAAAACTGGAGAATAGGATTCTGAATTGATCATTTCATTCACCTTCTTTTACTTTCAAGTATATCAGTCCCTAAAGTTCAATACACTGAACATTATTTCCCCTGAATAAGCATTTTCTGAGGATTTTGGATAAACAACCTGCTATTTAATACATATATTTCACAGCTTTAAATTTCCAGCACCTGCCAACACTGAGACATGGAGGATAGGTTGCGTGCTGCATTCAGTGGGACAGGCTAATCGAAGGTAAGGGAATATAAAATAGAGTTGCTGACAAACACTCAAAGATGTCCTCCAGGCTCGTTGCTGTACAGTAACATTTTGTACTAAGATAAGTCATCACTGGGGCATGTTCTGACACACAACACTCAACATCAGACTCCAGAGCGATGCACCCACCCAAAATGAAAATCAATTACTTTTGCAGAGGTGCATTCATGTCGAGGTGGACTTGAAATTGTTTATCTCTTGACATTTGGGTTTCAGTTCAGTTGCTCTGCTGGAGGGTGAGAGAGAGAGAGAGAGAGAGAGAGAGAGAGAGAGAGAGAGGAAAAGGCCTAAATTTGAGAACTGAGAATTTGAGATTGCCCTTGATCAACCCTCAGCTTTGGGTCGGCTCTTTGCTGTCCTGCATCAGTCATCAACTCACTCACACTCACAGAGGGGTACAAAGTTATTCTGTGCCATTTCCAGATTCTCATTTTAATGATGTATAACGACATTTAAACCTCCATTTTAAAACATTTTTTAGCAGGTGTGAGGATTCACAGGCACAGTACAAGTATACCTTTAGTGATTTCTCTGTTTCTTTGGTCTCTCTCTCTCTCTCTCTCTCTCTCTCTAGAAAGTGTCATAACTTTTGTTATGTTATGGCGCTGTATAAATAAAATTGAATTAATATGATTTATTATTGTTTAGTTGTTATTAACTGGATGATTTTAGATTGTGGATACACATTGATTTGGTTGATTTACTTTAGTGTGAAATGTAAAAACAATTTTTGTCTGCTGGAGGACTGCACAGCTGTGCGTAGAGTTAAAAAAAAAAGGAAAAAGGCCAGGTACATAGTAGATGCTTTAGTTGATTATAACAGACTCACTCTTCTCAAGGAACGCTGTGTCACACCTCATGCCCCATGCATGAGCATTGTCTGTGAGACTGTAAATGATCCCTGGACTGTGGATTTGTATTATGGGGAGCTGCCTGCAACTCACATTCTAATGAGAGCAGCCACAATAAACTGCAGAATGTAAAACAACATTACTTGTTTTAAGTTTAAAGTTTGTGTGTAATCATTTTTCACTGTAAAAAAAAAAAGTTAGGTTCATGCAAAGAAACAAACACCTTTTTTTTTTTTTTTTTTTTTTTTTTTTTTTTCTTTAAAAAAAAAAAATTTGGGTTCTGCAAAAAAAAAAACACCTTTTTTTTTTTTTTTTTTTTTTGCTGTTTCTCTTAGAACCAAAGATGTAAGTAGTGTTTGGAAAATAATTATTTCTCCAGCACACCCTATCATCATTTAGCCAAAAGTCAGTGGGCACACCTACTAATTACTGAGGTCAGGTGTTTCAGTCACTTTAAACGTGGCACTGTCATGGGAGTCACCGTTACCATTGTTAAGTAGAAGCACCTCAAGCCCCGAGGTCTTTTTAATGCTGGGAGATTTTAGCTTCTGCTGCAACAGTTTGGTAAAGGCCCTTTTCTGTTCCAGCATGACTGTGCCCATGTGCACAAAGCAAGGTCCATAAAGACATGGACCAGTTTGATCTGGAGGAACTTGACTGGCCTGCACAGAACCCTGACCTCAACCTTACTGACTACCTTTGGGGGGAATTAGAATACTGATTTCGAGCCAGGTTTTCTTGTCCAAAATAATTGCCTGACCTCACAAAATACTCCTTTTGCTGAATGGGCACAAAATCTCACATACACTCCAAAATCTTGTGGAAAGCCTTTCTTTCATAACAGCAACTTTAAGCTACATGCACACTGTAGAATTAGAACAGTTACACTCATAACGGTAAACAAACAACATCTGTAGTAATTTGGAACAATTTACTTAAACTTTGTCTGAAATCTTCTGCTGACGCGAACACTTCAAGTGTAAAAGCGAGTATCAGAGTTAAGAGTAAAAACTTCCGAGGTAATATTAAAACAATCACACTTACAGGTTTGATTTAGTGACACTTTGTTATTACACTCCATTTCGACACCAACTACTTTAAAGAGAGTAAAATATGAAATATGAGCATAATTACTAACACTAAAAACTCTTCTGAATTTGCTGGGTAGGATCTGCTATCATCCGTATCCACAGCTGATGTGGGAAAAACCCTGCAGAGTGAATATCCCTGTCCATGTACTCAGGCAGATGATGTTATTACTGACATTTTTAACACATCACAGTCACAGGAGACTTTTCCCACCCGCCTTAAGACAGCCAGCATGGTCCCTGAATACCCTTATTCGCTCAGTATTAATATCTTTTCTCACAAGCAGACTCCAAAAAGTTCAGATTGGCAGTAACACTTCTCTTAACGCTAGTCCTCGACACCAAAGCCCCTGCTGCTGTCTGGCAAGTGATACAGAAGTATCCATTACTGTAACACCAGATTACATCTACTTCTCAGGCTGTGAGACTCCCTAATTGATTCTTTAAACATGATGTATTTGAATGATATTATCCAGCCATTTGTACAATATTGGTTATACAATGAAATGCATAAAGGCGATGCATTTCGTTGTACAACCCTGAACCTGTGGAGGAGGCATGGTGCATCACCTACAGGAGAGAGGTATGGGGATGGCTCACCTGTAATCAGCTGGCTAATCACTGTCCCTTTTTAAAAGAGGAGCACGCTGGACCTGTGGAGAAAGACGAAAAGACACATGCATGACAGCAACCATGCAGCAGACACCGGGCAGCAGGAAGTGTGCAGTGAAACCTGCAAACAGCAGGACAAAGTGTGTGTTCTCAAGCATGTAAATAAATGGAAATACTTAAACAGTCACCTGTCTGTGTTGTTTCCATTGCTGAAGAACCCACTGTGGCAGCAAGAAGTGTCACAGAACCTCATACCCTGCACATTGTATATGATCTCTAAAATTGAATCAAATGTGGTAGATGGACAAAATCCATAGTCCTTTTTTTTTTGCAAAAAATACAATTCAGTTTTTCCTCAAATGATTTGGAGCTTCAGCTGTTAGACAAACAGAGATAGACAGATCAAATGGATATCTTTTGAAGTTACAGCCTTCATAGTACAAAATTCTGTCTTACTATCCTCATGTTACAGCACAACAGGGAAACATGCAAACATAAAGAGGGATTTCTGGGGGGTTACATTCGAAATCTTAATCCTTAATCAATCTCCTTAATCTTGATGGTTAATACTGTGCAAAATTTGATGGCACAGTCATCAACAGTTAAAATGACACTGACATTTTCTATCCAACTCCCTATCCAACTTGGACTGTGACTAAATAATAATTGATATCATTAATAAAAACAATACATGTAATATAATCTTATGTACTATACATAAATGCACATAGTAGCAGACAAACGAATGACCACATCGGAGTGCCACATGAGCATGCATGGACTCCTAATGACAGCTCTATGCTGTTAGAACTGATACAAGCCTGCAGTCCACATTTGTATGTGTCTGGGTGGAGACTCACACACAGGACAACTCCCTCCACCACATTTCTCTTGACCATTACAGATGTTAATGACTTGACAGGTTCCATTTAGTAGCCGAGAGATTTAGAGTCAACCAGGAAACTACTAAGATTCTTTGGAGAACAGAACGCCACCATAGCACGCGCACACACTACAATAGACGTAAATTGTAAAATAATTAAGCCCAGCGTTTTCTCCTCCGCCTACCATTTACTAGTGGCTCCACCAGTGAAGAAGAGAGATCTATACTGACGGGTAGTGTCCTGCTAATTTCTATTTAGACATCTGCGGTTCTCCTGGGAGCTCCATGATGGATATTTCTTTCATTGACTACAGTTCAAGAGGGAATCCTTTCTGCCGCAGTGAGCATGTGATATTCCTTTTAATGCTTCCTCTACATTTTGTTTTCAAGGGTAATTAACCGTAATACAAAAATCAGGAAATTGATGGGAAAAAAATAGACAATAGCTGTAGAGGATTTTGTAAAGTAAAGACAGGGGACAGTCAGCTTCTGTTAGGTTGTGCCTTGTGGGTTTTTCCAAAGGTGTAGTGCTGATGTAACCTCTGATGATATTATTGGTATTGATCAGCGTCACCTCTTAGGCTGTTGTAGTTCATGAACCATAGAGGGAGTGTGTTTGGGAGACTCGGTGGGACTCCCTGCCTTTCACCCTTTCACTGGCCAAAGGACCTCTGATGGCTGTTACAGCTGTGTTGGTAGCTCCCTGACAGGTATGCTGAAAGACACCCCCCCGGGCCTAGTTTGGCCCGTGTTAGCAGCGACCTTGAAACACGAGAAAGAACAATAAACCATAAATCAACAAGGAATGAGAGTGTGTTTGTGTGTGTATGTGTGTGTATGTGTGGTGTGTGTAAGGGGGGCATGATGAGGAAAAAAAGAGGGGAAGACAGAGAAGGAGGAAAAGTGGGTGAAGAGGGGAGGCAGAGGGGACAAACGACACCTGTCATTCCTGGTTTGGTTTATGGACGTCAGTGGCCGGCCAGGTCGCAGAGCAGCGCCACTCTGCTCCAGCGTTTGGTGGACTCAGCAGAATGGGAGATCACTCACCAGGAGCTGACCTTCAGGATCAGGGGGGAGGGAACGAAGGAGGGACAGGAGAGGCATATCTGAGGTGGAAGGGATGTAGCAGAAGGAAAGAGGAAGCAGCTAAGTAAGAAAGGAATACATGGACAGATGTTGTAGAGAGAAACTAGAGCAGTGGTTCTTAACCTTGTTGGAGGTACCGAACCCCACCAGTTTCATATGCTTGTTCACCGAACCCTTCTTTAGTAAAAAATAAAATATGATTTTTTTTTACTGGTGCACAAAATGAACCGTGCATTAACATCACCTTGTTCAAATAACAAAACCAACACAGTGCATGAACTCACAACAACTTACCTCAGCGTGACTTCTGCTGTTGCCTTTGAGAGACCAGTTCAGATATGCGTGGCTTCACCTTGGCAAGTGCCAGTCTCATGTCATTTTCACAGCAAAGTCTGTTCCTTTTCTTAGTTTTTATGTCCAGCATCCTCGAAAACAATTGCTCACAAAGATATGTTGTAACAAATGGTATAAAAAATTCCAGGGCGGAGGCTCCACCGAACCCCTGAGACCGACTCACCGAACCCCTAGGGTTCGATGGAACCCAGGTTAAGAACCACTGAACTAGAGTGTCTACATGAATAAGAAAGTGCTTCATTCCATCACATTGTGAAAACAAAAGCATTTCACTAGTAATACTGTACCCGATGTCTGTTTCCATGAGTCAGATGTTGCTGAAATTTAGGCTTATCAGAATAAAGGTAACAAGCTGCTAAAAAATGGTGATGTGGAGTGGAGTGTGATGCTACGATCAGTTTAAAGGAAATTTCAACCCTATCACTAGCAGAGAAAGATGATGGTTCTGCAGTGTTTGATGGTTCGATGGTTGATATAAATTTTGCCTTGTTCAGTGGAAATACTTGTCCTTGTCATGTTGCAGGTGGTAGAGGTGGAAAAGCTAAGGACAGGAGGAACACTCCTTGTGGTAATCGCACACGTCTCCATCATGTCGTGGCTGCAATGCTGTTTTGGTTCATTCTCCACACAACTTCAAACCATACCCCACCCGACTTTGTTAACTTGCCCAGGGTTGGTTGCTTGCATACATACAGTAAATTTTAAATTCCAGTCACGTGCAGCAACCAGAACTAATTCCTGTCATTCAGGTCCCCACCAGTTGCGTCACTGTCCATTTCAGAAGTGTCCCAGAAGTGGGTCTGCTCCACTGAGAAGTGTCAGTCAGCGCAGAGCAGCTCGAGCTGGCTGGAAGCCAGACACACAAAGGCAAAGAGAATGCTATTGATTTTCAAAATAAAAACACCCTCTGCAAACTTCCGATTGTAAAAACAGCCAAAAGAAAAAAAAAATTTTTTAGTTACATAGCATAGAGTGGAGAGCTGCTCTTGCATCTGTGCCTGGTGGAATTTAGCCATCAATCCAAGTTACTTTATTTTCAAGTTTTGCTAGCTCACAGTGAGAATGGGACTTTCTGTACAGATGTGTACTGATATGTCATGAGTTTCAAAACTCTAAGGATGGAGGATGTCATATGCTGTACTGTTATGTCCCCAGTTGGACCAGGGGATGGGGAAGTAACATATAATTAAATTACCGGGAGTCTTGACAGAAGATGGTAGAAAATGTAAGACCCAAGAAAAGGAGTTTATTTACAAAATAAAGAAGAAAATGAGTCAGGACGGGCCCCCCCAAAACACAGGGAACCGAATCACCAGTCTCTTACACGGCTCACTCCTGAACCAGATCACACACATAGACAACCACTCGGTCTCTGCCACACAGGCCAACCACGGAATGAGAGAGAGAGAGAGAGAGACGCCAGCCCCGCCTCCTGGCTATATATGCCCCGCCCACTTGAGTGGCCACAGGTGAACCAGATCACTCATCAACACACAAGGAAAAAGAAAGAACACAAACAATAACACAGGCCAGCGGTCCTAACATGCACAGATTGTAAATCTGTGATATCTGCCTTTATAAATAGAACCTACTTGACGCCTGGAGAGCTGCCTGCAGTCACCAGGGCTCAGCTCTCTGGTTGGTTAGGTCAGTCAGCAGTTTCCCAGTGTCTCCATATTTTCCTCACAAAGGATGTGACCTCTTGGAGCAGGCATAACCCTGAAAGAGACAGACAGACAGACAGACACAGACATATGTCGTTAATGATAATGCTCTTATTAGCTGCACTTTATTTAACACAATTACGTGTTAATAAACTTTAGAGGATAGGCTAATATAGCCTAAACAATGTGAGAGGAGCATTTGAATTGCAGCATTATGTGTTAAAATAATCTGTCATCAATAATTAGTTATATTCTCCACATTTCTATTATGTCATTTACTGTATTTACAGTTAAATGAATGATGCTGACTGTGAGTTATGAGAATATAATACTGTTTTATTTGTGTCCGTTGAATATAATGCCAGCTAAATATAAACATTTGGAGCTACTTACATCCTCATACTTAATGTTAGAGATTTTTTTAACAAGATGAAAAAGCTGAAAAGTTTTATTTCCTGCATCAAAATTTCAAATGCACAATCAGTAGACTGCCCTCCTCGTATAATAGCTCTCAAATCTGAATTTATTCAGCCTGTTTGGCTTGTGTTTCACTGGTAGAATTTCTATGCTTATGGACAAATGACTCAAATGAATCGTAAGATTTGGATCTGTTTAGTGACTGAATCAGAATGATTCGAATCCCTAAAAGCATCTGAGTTTGACATCTCTACTCACCTGTCAGGAATCACTGATTGGGGGGGTGTAGCCGAAACTGGCAGAGGAGGGAGGGGGAGCTCTACCTATTACATGTATTATTAGGAAAATGCACATATATATTTTTTGAAACATCACAGTGAAGAAAAAATAACTCACCAAATAAGAATTAATTCAGATCATCATGTATTATTAGTTGTATGTCTCGGGGGATAACTGCACAGTTTGGCCCATGCTTCTGTTTGAACATCTTTGCTGATCTTTGCCACATTGAAAATTGTTCATAATGACAAAGTCTTTAGTAAATCATAGCTTGAACAGATTTCATTCAGAAAGTTATCTTAGCCATGGAAAGAATGTGCAGATACAGGGGAAAGGGGGACATGAAGAAATAACACAGGAGAAGAGAAAGGCATGAAAGGGAGCAGAGAGGGTGATATATTTACACCCAGAATAAGTGTCTAAAAAGCTGCCATGTTTTATGAAATGCACCCATAAGCTACACTAAGTGAAATGCATTAAAGAGGTTGTGATTTGCCTCTGAGACCATTAATAAGGTAAAATACACGCATGGCTAATTTATTAACGCACGCCTCTTGACATTCATTACCACTGAGGCAGCAGCCCTCAGCCCACACACACACACACACACACACACACACACACACACACGATTAGTACAGGCCTGGTTTGAGTGATACACCTCAGCTCTTTGCAGTTAAAAGTGTCATTGTAATCGATTGGAGCAGTGGAAAGACAAACTGGAAACTGTCCAAATTATAAATTGAACGGACAATCCTCTCAGCCAAAACTTTCAACGTTTTACCAAACAATTAATTCTAATGAGCCGTCTGTCCGTTGTGTGAAGACCACCCCTTCCTCCTTCTCTCCATCTTTCTCTCCCTCTCTATCTCACTTATTCTCCGTCTCACTGAAATGGTGGAAAGTTGCTGATAGGCGTGGAACAGTAAAACAGATTGGAACGTTTCTGTTCTCCCATAACTATTTGGCTGACCAGAGGCTGACCTCACTATCATCACTCAACATGCGACAGGGGAAATTGCCAGACCAATTTAGAACTTAAGGTTCCTTTGTTTGGGGACAGATAGAAATCTGCACTTAATACAAGAGCAATACATTCATATGGAAATGTGTTTGAACAGAGACTCAACACTAAAGTTTGGATTGATATACAGCAAATTATAAATATGTAGCATGTAGGTTGTTGTGTACCGTTCAATCTCTACAAGCTTTACTTTCATTTCATACTTAACACAAAGTTGTAGGATTAATTCTGGTTTTAGTCTGTAAACCTGTAATTCCCCCAGCCAAACTTTCTGTTGTCGTTGAATGTTGTCAAGAGTCTGTCTGAAAGATGATGCTGTCTGAAGCTGTGCTTTGTGCTGCTTGTGTTAGGATGCATACTGTCTTGCATTGTACTGTCTGTTTTGGATATTTTTATTCATTATTATCATCTCAAAGTGTGGCAAAATAAAAGCAAGACAACGTGACTACTCTGTGTTTGCTGGTTTGCTGCAAATCGTTGGTTAGGGAAACAAATAAACTATGGGTATTGCTAGACACTGGTGATACCACCACTCAACCTATTTTTAGCCTTATTGTCACTTGGATAGCAAGTTTGTTAATGTTTGATCATAGTGTGTCTTTTAGACTTTTCCTAAAACTCCTTTTAAAAGTGTTTATTTAGTCCCATTCAACCTGCAGGAGTTTCTGTGTTCTGCTGCTACAGAGGAAATGAATTCCTGACAAGTAAAAACAAGTCAAAACCATTTTCCGAAGTTTCCACTGTAGAAACAGACCAGGGACCAAATCATCTGTCAAGCAGCCATTTCTGATGCCTGATGAGGAAAAACACCAGAGAAACCCATCCTGACCACCTCGACGAGAGATGATAAACAGAAAAACTGATAAACAGAATGAAGAACAAGCTGCACCTGAAAACATACTTCTGAGGTGCTTCTGCTTCTGTAACCTACTCTCATACAAGGAAAGCAAGGAAAATCCATACATCTACAAACATTTGATAACTTCAGTCGCTATTATTTTGCTGATTTAGATTAATATTACAAAATATAGTAAAAAAAAAGGAAATGGTGCAGTGATGAACGGATCCTCTTACTCTGCATCTTGATCTTGATGTGCGGCGGCCATGGAGTCTTCACACAGAGATGAACGGTGAGGTGAGAGGGGGCAGATTAGAAAATGTTTACCAAGTTACAACAACTTCATGCTTCATGACTCCAAGAGGCTTCTTTGAAAGTCTGGAAATGTGTCTTGGCTTGTGTCTACTGATTTTGGTACACAATGATGAAAAATGCTGTACTGTAGAAATGTTGTATTGCGTTTGCATGGACTCAATAATCACACTGTGTAGCTTCGTTATCGTTACTTTACTGACCGGCCCGAACATCACAGTTTACAACACCTGCCATACCTCAGTGCTGAAACTCTTAAAGGCACAGTAACCTTTCACTAACACAACATAACATCATTAGGCCTAACTGGACACCATATGGTGTTTTTCAGACATAACATCCCTCCCCCTGCTGAAAGTGAGGGGATCCGGACTCTGTGTGTGTAATCGAACCTCCCTTTCATCCGAGTCTGTGAATCTGCGACCTGTGCTCTGGCTTCCTGGAGCCCTGGTCTCTCATGTACAGGGGCCGGCTCTGCTTTCAATCAGTCCAGCTGTTGCCTTAGTTTACATCTGATCATGAGCAGCGCAGGTGAATGAATTGGATGAATGCTTGGATGCTCGGAATGCGCCATTGAAAGTTTTTTCCTTCCTCCAGACAGGCTCGGATTCCTTTTTTTTGAAAGTGGCAGTAGGGGAGCAGTTTGTCATCCACCTTGGCTGGACAGCCATCGTGGATGTAGGTACGGAGAGTTGTGAGAGTGTCATCATCAGCTGAGACCTGCTGCAGCTCGGCCAGGTTGACTACAGTACTGAGGGGCCCGTGCAGGATGTGGACCCAGTCTTCGTCACTCTCCATATCTGATGTCGACCCACCCATCTCCTTCATCAACGAGACAGCTCTTGACAGGAGGTCAGCCACTGTATTCGCACGCCCAGGCATTAACTCCAGACTGAAGTTGTACTGATTCAGCCGGTCCGCCCACCTCAGCAGTCTCATGAGTCTGGGAGAGCACTGCGCACTGCACAGTGTGGGTGGGGACGTAAGCTGCTGTTTTATGATGCACACAGCTTTGTGGCAGGCTGGGGTCCAGTCCCATGTAACATCATTCCTGAGCAGCCGGCGCAGGGGTGTCGTGGAGTCAGAGTAGTGCGGCATGAACCTGAGATAGTAGGCAGCCATCCCCAGGAAGGAGGACAACTGGGATAGCGTCCAACAGGAACAGAGTGGCCTCAGTGTGGGACATAATTGGGGCGACACCTTCCTTGGAGAGCATGAATCCCAGGAATTCAACCTCCTCAACGCCAAAAATGCACTTCTCTGCATTCAGTGTGACCCCTTGCTGTTCAAAACACTGAAAGACCTGCTCCAGACAAGCGGCATGCAATGCAGGGGAGGGTACATGCACCACACACATCTAGATAGATGGAGACGCCTTGGATGCCAGTTAGTATGAGTGACATTATCTTCTGAAAACAGCTCAGAGCTGATGAAAGTCCAAACGCCATGTGTTTATTTCTGAAAACACCCATGTGTATGACAAAAGCTGTGAGGTTGGTGCTAGGGGAACCTGCAGGTAGTCATTTTGCAGGTCCATCCTACTGAAGATGGTGGAACCATGGAAATGGTCAGCGATGATGGCTTTGTTTACATCCACCAAGTCAACACAAAGGCGCAGCCCGTCCCCTTTTCTCTTGGCTATCACCAGGTTCGACACCCACGGCAAGGCATCAACTGGTTCTGACATCCTCCTCCACCAGCTGATGCAGCTCGGCCTCCAGCACGTCACGGAGGACCAGGGGAATGTGTCGTAGGGGCTGGATAACAGGGCGGACTGACAGGTCAGCAATAAGCTGGTGCACAAATCCTGACATGCAGCCCAGCCGTTTAAACAGTTGTGGGTAACGGTCAGGCCAGGAGACAGTGACCTGCAGGGCATGCAGGCCCCTAGCATCAGTCACTGCAAAACCCAGGGAAAGGAACAAGTCAAGGCCCATAATGTTGCCTTCTTTCTGGGTGATGCAAAACTCACTGTAGATCATATCTGACAGGGAGGCAGGCCACACCCAGAGTGGAGATGGGAAAATGGCCGTATCCTGACAGGGGTTTAGCTTCCAGAGGCACATGACTGAAGAAGTGGTCATATGTGCATTTGTTCAGGACTGAGACTTTTTCCCCTGTATCCACAAGGAGTGGGATGTGAGCCGTAACCACATGACATGTGCAAAGCTTGAACGAGGGCTGCAAACTCTGTATTGAGTTGATGGGGGGAGGGGATACTCTTAAAGGCACAGTAACCTATTTTTTAGCAGGTGCTATGCAGCCGTTTAGGCAGTAGCAGTTTGTTACACCCATGCACCCATATGAGAAAGTTTTCACAACCACTGAACTTAGCACCTCAAAAATGTGATTAATTAGTACAAATAATTCAATATTAATAATAATTCAAGTAATTCCAAAAAAGTCCTAATAATTATTAAAGTGTTGCACGACGGGTCATGAAGCGGCCTTGCGGGACGTCGGTAGACATGACGCTGAATGTTTGACACATCAATCAAAAATCTATCATATACAATACCTGTAGATAAAATGTGATCCAACATTTGTTCTATGAGATCATACACAGTGTTAGGTGCTTTATAAGTCACAGGCACAGAATTCAAGGAAGTAAAGAAGCATGGAACGAAGGCTGTAAAGTAGTAAAGAAAGAATGATGTAAAAAAGGGGAGTTAAGAAAGAAGGAACCAAGTAAGGAAAACAGGAAGTAAAGAAAGAAGACGCCCACCCCACACTTCCACACTCGTTGCTTTTTTTGGCACGGAGCGTAAATCATAAGGTGTGGAAACATCAAATATTAACAACAAAGCTGACTCAGAAAGTATGAAATGATCATCATCCACACAGTATGATGCAAATAAATGATTTTATTATGTTAACTCTATTGAAATATAAAACTTTATTTATGGAGCAAAAGTCAGAGTGACACAATTACCAACTTAAAAAGGTTGACTTTGATGAAGTCTTCTTAAAGGGATGAAGTCAGAGTGGGAATTCTACCAGAAAATTAAAAATAACTTCTCCTGATGTTCATATTCTTCTTAAAAACAAATCATTTGAAGAAATTCTGTCAAACATCTTAGTAAAGTCATCTAATATAATGTGATCAGGAACATAGTAACATGACAGTATGGTGATGATGTTATTTATACTGTCCAACATGTTCACAGTAAAAACTGCTCTGCACGAACAGATGCATTTAAAGATAAAACATATTTATATATATGGTGACCTTGGATTTATTTTTGAAGCGCGGTTTAAAAATTCTATTTGTATGCCGATGCACGTGCACACACACACACACACACACACACACACACACACACACACACACACACACGCACTCCACTGACACATATACTTTGCAATTCAGCAGCTGAAGCAGATTTGTTCAAAGCTGGACGAGTGGCGGAGCCAAATTGCTGACAGCTGTTCGGATATCAGAGCCTCACCAACACCACCTTCCTCTTCTGCTCTCATAACTGGCCCTCTCACCCTGTATGCACGCCTCTCTCTGGACAACACACACACACACACACACACACACACACACACACACACACACACACACACACACACAGTCCTTATTCCCTTTAGTCTCTTTTCTCACACACCCTTCAGTCCTGCTCTCTCCCTGAGCCTGCACTGACTGACATGAGTACAGTATCATTACATGACTGTGTTGCTGGGGACAAACACTTAATTTGATTTAATTTGACTGAATATTCATATTTGAGATGAAATTGTCATGTATAACTGTAGAATATTGATTCTAATTTGACCGACTGTGTTTCACAGAAACAGTCCATGTTAAGCTGCACAATGCTGACTGCGTATGTATTAAGAGAACGAATGTTTATGTATCTTCAGGCCCAAACATATTGTGATGTAGATGTGACATTAGCAAAGTTCCAGTTTATTAATTTACATGGTGACCACAGAGAAGAAACACAATACTTCTCAACAACTCCTGGAGGCTTTTACTCAAGAGTGAAACATTCGAAAGAAATAATCTAGTTCCTCTTCTTTAAAGTGAAAAATCTGAAACATAATGACCCTATTAAAATCAAATAAGGAAGGAAGGGTGGCGTTGAAATGGCTCCCTCATGTCTTTGTGGTAGGATGTTTCCACTGGGAGTTTATGAGCTGAACAGGCTGAGCCGAGGCCTCGTCCAGTCCTGATCATCAGCTGCATATCGACTCAGACCCCAGGGTCGCTCAGACAGGAATTAATCAATCAATATGCTCACCTCCTTAACAGTCATGTGTTTGTGTTTGCATTTCTTATATGTTACTGAGTGTGTGTGTGTGTGTGTGTGGGTGTGTGTGTGTGCTTGGTGCTATGGACGGGAGAAGCAGTGCTGCTGATGCTCATTAGGGAATGTAAAGTGGCTCTTACTGCTGGATTCAGCAATATTGGCTTCTGGATAGGAAGCCAAGAAAAAGTGGACAGAAACTGCAGAACATTTCTGAAGTTTGGGAAGAAAAATGTCTGCTTTAAAGACTAGAATCAGACAACTGTATTATACTCTTCCTTCTATTGGGGCAAAAACACAAGAGGATGGATCAAATCCACTGATGGATCGACTTCCTTCCACTCGGAGATTTGTACTCCTCTGTGGCTTGTAATTTTTTTTTTTTAAGTACAGTTTTAGCTACTCTTCTGATGTGGCTTTTTTGTGATAATTACCTTTACAATGCTCATGTAGTTACCTTTGTCATATGTTCATTTAACTATGCAGCTGTCCACTGCAAAAGATATCTCACTAGACCTTCTTTTCTTTCAGAAGGACAGATATGACCAAACACATGACAGCTCATCCAGACTGTTTCCATCAAAAGGACACACACCTCCAACAACTGCAGAGATCAGCCTTCACAACCATTTACAGTACTGACTCTCTGTATACACACCATGAGAGGCCCTCTGTGCAGAGAGAGCAGCCAGCATGCATCAGCATTCACTCTGGTCTACTGTCAGAAAATGTTGATAAAATGACGTTTTCATCACCTCTGTAGTGCACTAGGACATCCCTCACACACACACACACACACACACACACACACACACACATGCTCACGCAGGCACATATCTATAGTTTGCACAGACACATACAGGCAGGCGCAGATGCAGCCACATAGCCACAGACACACACACACTGTTGTCTTGTTCAACACATCACACCCATTCTACAAAACACGTCCTATTTATTCTGATAGCCGGCTATAGGGAAATGTGGCAGGAAAATAATTAAAAAGTGTGTGAAGGAGAAAAAAGGGACAGAGGAGACGTGGAGGGACAGTGGCAGCAACAACAGTGACATGCTCATTTTTATTTGTGGGGAACAATTTGAGGTTGTGAATTTAGTGACAAATCAAATCAAATCAAATTTTATTTGTATAGCCCAAAGTCACAAAGTACATTTGCCTCTGAGGGCTTTACAATCTGTACAGGGAGTGACACCCTCTGTCCTTAGACCCTCGGTTCGAGTGAGGAAAAACTTGCCCACAAAAACCTTTAACAGGGAAAAAAGGTGGAAAAAATCTCAGGAAGAGCCACAGAGGAGGGATCCCTCTCCCAGGACGGACAGACGTGCAATAGATGTACAGGACAAATCAACACAAACATACTGTACAACATGACCAGGAAACAGACAGGAGGGGATACATTTCCATTCAGGTTGGAAACATTACACTTATGCTCCAAATTCATTCATTTGCACAAGGAATGTACCTGCTGGACATTTGCAGTAACCGTACCATATTCTAAAATATGTCTGTGTTATTCATTTATCACACCTGGAAGCTAACCTTAAAACCACAGATAATATCAAAAACATGGACATGGTTGGTGGTCGGTAGCATAGTGGGTTAAGCCGCCGCCCCGTGTGTGGAGGCTACAGTCCTCGCTGCAGCTGGCCCTGGTTCGAATCCCGCATCGGACGGCCATTTACTGCGTGTCACTCCGCCTCACTCTGCTTCCTGTCTATCTTCAGCTGTACTATCATAAAAGGCCAAAAAAAACAAAAACAAAACATGGACATGATCTTTGTGATGTCACTCACAGGTTTCTGAAGAGTCATGAAGCTCAGTGTGTCGGCTCTGCTAATCCGGAAATGGGCAAGATGTGGAGGCTGTGTGGAGGTGTGGCAAGTTGAATGAAGCCTGGATCACCAGCTGTGATGGCACCAACCTGTTGATCAAACAGACCACACTCTTGATTCAGCATAACTTTAAGTCTTAATATCATGTGAACAGGTGAGTTGTATATATTTTCACCCTCAGTACAGTTGTCATGAACGGGGAAATTAGCTACAGAGACCAAAACTGTTTTTTGTACCAGGCTGCAAACATGTTTATTTCTGCTGTGAAGTTGGACATTCTAACATGGGGACTTATGGAGACTGACTTACTTCTGGAACCAGTTTCAAGTGGAAGATAAAAGGAACAGCAGTTTTTGACTTCACTTCAAAGCCACGGGGGATGCCGTTTGGTTAAAATTATTGGCAAGAGCAATGCTAAATGTATTCATATATGAATATATGAGCTCCTCAGACTTACAGTAAATGATCTTGACTATGTGACACTATGTAAGTGTCTCATATAGTCAGAGCTTCCTTTAAAGTGAAAGCTCTCAGGAAGTTGTCCTCTCCACCTCCTCCATGGTCTTTGTTCCTCTATAGTTTGCTGCCTGTGATGTTCTCTATACACCGTCCATGCAGCTGTCCTTCATTCTCTCTCTGACTGGTTGGTGCCAAATTAGCCATCTTTAAAACCTGCAGCTGTCTCAAGTGGTATACATTCACTGTCTTGCCTAAATATATGCACAAAAACACAATTGCCTGAATCAGCATCTTCATGTTCTAAATAATGTTAGTACAAGTGTGAGCCAGTATAAAATGCTTCCACAACAGTGTAAAGGCTTTATTGGACTTTGCTTTTGTCTGCTTCAGCAGCATCTTTTTGACCATTCAGAAGATAAGTGTGAACAGTTTTTAAAAAAAAAGTTTTTTTTATTTTCATACAAACAACGGTTATTCCTCAGCAGTCATTAGTAATAAGTCCTCTTACAGTATACAAATATGTATAAAATCAACTTCTTTTAGAATCAAAGACAAAGTAGTGCAGCAGCTAAAATCTAGAAATGATTAAGATGATATAAAATAAAATACTCTGGTCACAACTGCATTATCTTGTTGAGTAGTCTAGTGTGTCAACAAGTTGTGCAGGTATGTAGTAAATGTACGGTATTTATATATATATATATAACTAGAAAATTTCTAAAGAAATTTTGAGTGTGCCTGACTCTGGCCCCGTCGCCCCCAGGGGATGCAAGGACATAGGCCGGAGGGAGGAGAGAACAGGGTCGTTGGTGGATAGAAGTTGACCAGTATTGGGGAAGACTGGTATCAGGAGTTGAGACTCTGGGTGGGGGAAGCGTCTCCCCCTAACTCTATGTCTTAGAGCCCCATGGTTCACGTGTACGAATGAAAGAGAGAAGAGAAAAGAGAGAAATAACAAAAAAAAAAGAGGGTTTTGGGGGGGCGGATGTGAAGATGGCATCAAAGTAGGAGTGAAAGGATGAGGCGTATTTAAGTACATGTGAAACGGGAATGGAATGAATCCAAGGCGTGGACCTTGTTTCTGAACCTAGTTATAAAACTTCATTATGTGTGTGTGGTTGTATTTCAGGCCTACATGTGTAAAAACACATGAGTGAAAAGAGAATTTCCCCATTGAGAGATTAATAAAGTAAATCTTCCTCTTCTTAAAGTGTCATATCGACAAGCATGACAGCTCAACAGTTTTATGGCCTGTGAGATGAAGCTGTCTCTGAGACTGCTGGTGCAGGACCGGATGCTGCAGTACCGTCTGCCAGCTGGTAACAGACAGAACAGTTTGTAGCTAAGGTGACTCTGAGGTGGTTTTCTGATAATCCTGTTGGCCTTATTCCTGCACCACTGGGTGTAGAGGTCCTCCATGAAGGGAAGCTTTTTGACTACAGGGTCCTGGATCCACGTTAAGCCCACTCAGCCTGCAGAAGAAGAGGAGATGCTGTGTCACTGTTTGTGAAGGGTCCACACCAGGTCTTCACTGATCTGAACCTCTTGGAACTTGAAGCTGCTGACTGTCTCCACCATAATTCTGTTGCTGGTGATGGGTGTGTGTCCTACACTCATCATCATACAGGTCATTTAGTGTCTGGCCTGAATATCTCTCCAAATTAGCCACATAATGACTGTCATTGCTGTCAGCACAGCTGCTCTCTGTCACTGACACTGGAGAATAAAGGGGGCAAGTTTAATCAAATATGAAACAGAAGGGCATAAACAATAGAGTTAAAATAATAAGGCTGGTGATGAAACTTTTTTGTCATTAAAACAGAAAACCACTGTTAAAACATGTCCTTAAACGGCAACATTTTTAGAAAACGTTACTCAAACGAGAAGAAAGAGAATTTCTTTGGGACTGTATTTATCTGTGGATACTGGAATACACATTTAATGCTCTACTGAGTATTTAGGGCAGCAGGACGGTGTATGTGGGATTGAGTTAAAATAAACTACAGTGTGTATGTTCATGGTAATGAATGAATGTCATCCACTGCAACAATGTGGCTCACTGATGTGTTTTTAATAGGTTTGGGGCAACAATAGAGCTCTATGGCACAGAGGAATATGATATTTCAGGATTTGGATACACAGATAATAATTGTTACAGGCTCTCCTACACTAGTATTCTCCAGTCTGAAAGTTTGGGTCCAACTGACAATGACACTGTTGGTAATTTGATCGATGCAGTATCTGCAGGGGGACACATTTAAAGTGTACCTTTTGTTCTAGAAGGCTGGTAGTGTACTGACCACTTCCATCACGCCATCATGTCAGTAACCTGACAGTGCTGGTTGGCCTCTTTCCTAACTGACAGTTAAGTTTGCATAGTTTATTGAAAAGACATCATCAATCCTACAACAGAGCAGTTTACTCTAATGCCAAGAGCCCACATTACTGCCACATTATTTTTGCTCTGTTCTCCACACAGATTGAAAACCAGGAGCATTTTGCCCACCAGACTTTGTTAACATGCTCAGGTTTGGTCACATTTTCCCTTTGCTTATGTGGTTCTACCATGAGTGTCAGGCCGGACTCAAACGCAGAGGTGTCAGTGAGCTGATTTATTTTGAACCAACAAAACCCTCTCGACAGAGTGATGCTACAACAAGCTATGAAAAACAGACCTAAGAAAAACAAAAATCACTCCAAACAGGGTAAAAAAAACTCTAAACTGGTTATTGAAAAAGTTATCAAAATCAAAATCACTCAATGAGGAAAATCAAAGGCTGCAAAACATTAACTGAAATCTCTCCAAAGGAGGCTGAAAAAACAACAAAATTAAGCACTATGAAACAAAAAGCTAGACTACGAAAATTACACACAAAAAAAATCACTCTATCGAGGAGGAAGACAATCAGACCGGTGACACATGAGGAAGGGAAAGTGACCTGAAACGAGAGGGCAGGTAAATATCAAAATAAAACAGGAAATGACGAGACAGAACAAAAACCCAACTTGACCTCACCGCGGTGTGACAATGAGTAAATATGCTTCGTAATGAAATTTCCTCCATTTGGCTCACATCTTATGTCAAAAATAGAGCAGCCATGTATTCTCGGGACAGTCCTGGTGTGGTCACAAATATTGTCTAGAATGGCCATGATGCGCAGCGCATCAGGAACATGTCACAGCTGTGTCCACTGGACAAAGCAATGCGACACAGTTAGCAGGCTACAAAAGTTTTCTGAATCCTTCTGTTGAGGGTTAAGTGTTAAGACAGTTTGCTCAAATGTAAAACTTGCCGTAATTTAACTGCAATTTCATAATTGAAAACTATTTTTTTAATATGTAAAATAAAACTCCTCATCAACTCCTGCACATGCAGGACTTGTTTCATATTCTTTACCAGAATGTCACTCCAGCAGTATGCTGTATGTACGTATCCTGTAAGTAAATATGTGAGTAATTACAGAGTCACTCTGCTCTGATTTTGCAATTTCATTGACTTGACAAGTGCTTCAAGTTACTCTGACGTTACCGTACAATATTCCTTGCGGGATTCGATTCACGGGGTGGTGTATTTAGTGCTGAGGTCACATGATTTTAACAATGTGCTCTGCTGGACCCATAAAAGAAAGCCTGCTAATACTAACTGGATCCTCTTCTTTGTGCGATGTACAGGTGTACAGATGTTGTGTTCAAGTGATATAACATGCATTCAAAGATTGAAAACATAAATATGAAAACATATGACACACAGATCAGTCCTTCCAGAGAATAGCGAGGGAGAGGCTGAGACAGGTGTGAGGGGAGTATACGCACGGTGACATACGTGCTGCTGTTAGCTAATATTAAGGTGACATTGTCCCTGGCAGGGAGTCCCAGAGGCCTCCACTGACCCAACAGCCACTCTCCACCACTGCCTCTGCTTTCAAATCCCTGGCTATGCTCCTGCATGGCTCCACTGTTTGGGTCTTTCTTTAGCCCTGGCTGTTCAGCAGGCTATATTGGCAGTCTGTCTTTAGCCCTGGCTATTCAAGGATGCATTGGCAGGGAACTTTACTGTTCCGGCACCACGAAGGCCCTGACAACAGCAGACTATGCCAGCTGTTGCCACCTTTATATACAGCAATATGTCATCTCTTTTCTCAGCTCGTCTCATGTCTCTCCCCTCTCCGCTGGCGTTCTCCCTCCTTTTCTCCCGCCTGCTCACTCTGTCTGTGTTATCCTTCTATCTCCGTCATCTCTTGCTAAGTTCTGTCTCTTTAGGTTGTCTACGTTCATCTGTCTGTTTATCCATCTGTCTGACTCTGTCTGACTCTCTTTCCCCCCCCCCCATCTTTCTTCTTTCTTTTCTCCCTGACGCTCACTCTGACTCTGTCTTTGACCTTTGCTCTTTTCTTTCTCTCTCACTCTCTCACTTCCTCTCTCCCTCCTGCTTATTGTGGACTCCATTTAGAAGCAGCATGCTGTGTCTCTGCATCCTGACAACCTGCGCACACACCCCAAGTATTAAACAGGAGCCAGGGACCAGGAGATGGATGTACAGCACTGTAGATTAATGAAGTGATCTTCAGGATAGTCCATATTACTGACAGACCTTTCAAATCACATGCACACAACTACACACACACACACACACACACACACACACACACACACACAGTTGGGCCGATATACAAAAGTATATTCATGCTCTGGTCTGGCAAACACGTGCACTGCACCCATCCACGCACGCGAAAACACATTCCAGCTGCTTGATGATGAAGGATAGACCTCTGCGAATATCCAAGATGGTGCTGTACTATGACAATATGCCATGAGCTACTCTCACATTGTTGGTGCTTTGTGTGTTGTATGTGATTTCTCCCGCACAAAACACATCTTGTCAGACTTTAATGCACATATGAGTAAGTGTTCCCAACAGTTGAAGACAGGCTTTACCCAAAACATTAGTGCACCTGCAGAAAGGCAAGGTGCCACTTGGCCACTGATTCCTTGTATAATTCAAGCCGTCTCTCAATAATCAGCTCTCAGAGCTGATTTCATCCGTAAATCAACAAAACGTCCTCAGATTTGTAATCTCCTGATAGCTGTAAGATTGTGTTGTGGGGGAGATACTGACCTACCGTGTGTGGTGGAAAGAGACAAAGACATTGTGAATTCATCATCACATAATCGCCATCAGTAAACAGAGAGACTTTAGCCGGCTCTCACTGCCCAGGCGGAGGCTGTTATCTGGGGGACAGTTTACTGAAGAGTCTGCAGGGACGACTGGCCAGGTCACGGTGGCTTTAACACATCTGAAATGGACATTTTTTTTCTCACGCAGCTGTTTGTGTAGTGCTATTTGCTACAAATGCCACACATTGGGTATCAAATTAAAGAGGAAGTTGTGTTTTTTTAAATGAACGCAACTTGTGATTGTCAGTTTCTTTCTGTTTGTTCATAGAGAAGGAAAAAAAAAAAAAAGCTCATTTGAGTGACGGCTCTGTTGCAACATTCTAGACTTCTGCTGGGGTCTGGAGGGTTAACTGCTGTCTATATACACCCGCCAGCCCAATGCCAAAAGCATTAGAGAAGAAATCGTTGTTGACTTCAGGAAGACCAGAGGGATTTTAGGCTCCTATTTCCATCAACGGGTCATCTGCTGAAATTGTTGGCAGTTTGAAATGTGTTGGGCACACACACCACAGACCCACATGATCCCTCAACACCACACTGTCCTCGAGAAGGCACAGCAGAGGATGTTCTTCCTGATGTACCTCAAGAACTTGAGTATGGGAACCGGACCATTGAGAGTGTGCTGGCCTCTAAAACACACTGTTAAGACAGCTACGATCATTGGTGCAGAATTACCAGAACTCCAGGACATTTACAACACAAAAATAAAGGCCATAACATCATTGAGGACAGCAGCCACCGTCCTCATGGACTGTTCCAACTGTTTGAGCCTTCCATCTGAAAAATGTCACGGAGCATCAGCGTGATGCCACCCATCTCAGTCACATTTACACTGCTGGATAGCTGACACTCCACATGCACTGATAACTTTTTGTAAATTCTGTGTAAACAGTGTTTCGTGTTAGTGTGCCGGGAATGTGGTTATGTGGGTTGTTATGTGGGCTTTGAGGGTTGTTGTGATCTGTATTTATTTATGTACGCATAAAGGCTGAGAGAGCCGGGCACAAGCACTCCACTGTAACTGTGACAATAAACTTGAACTTGAACTTGAACTAAAGTCACTGAGGAATATGAGTGATAAGACTTCCACTTTAATCATGCTCTACTATTCATTCATCCTCCTCGCCACTCCCTCTCACCTCTCCATCTCCCCCATCAACTCATCTCCTGTGTTTTATTACAGGGGATTTTCAAACTTTTCTCCTCAGGGGGACTGTATTTTCTCTCCAAGTTTCCCCTCCGCTGCTTTTGCTGACTGCGGTGCAGATTCTACATTATGAGTTAATGTAACAAAATATTACACTGACATTTTTTAGAGAAGTGACCTACTGTGTCACAGTGTTTCTTCATCCTGTTATTTGCTGGAGTGTCTTGGCAACGTCACACGGCTAATAGCTTTGGATACTAATTTTACAATAATTTGAGGACGGTTTTAAATCTTTTTGCGACTCAGGCCTGGACCCTGGCCTAGACTTTGAAAAATGGCTTTCTAATGTATGTTACTGTGATATGTTTTTACACAGCGATGACGTGTAATTGGTCAGCTTTTTCTGTAAGTGCCATGAGTAATATATAACTGCTCAGAGAGGTTTATACTCTCAAATACTGTTCATGCCAAAAAGAGCCACATCTGAAGATTAAGAAATTCCTTTCTTAACAGAACTATATCAGAGAGATATTAAGCATGGGCTCCTATAGAACTGTAAATCATTTTCAGATGCAGCCTATGCACATTTTTCTCACCATCTATTCATTCTGCACATTATAAAAATCCATTAGAAGAATCTTTAACCCTTGTTGATCTGTGTATTTCATAAAACCTCTGTGAACCTCTGCATACGTATCTGTCAGTGTTACATTAACGTTGCTTAGTATGGCAATGTAAGCAGATTTTTAAAGTCTACAGTGTGCAATTAAATTTATTTAAAATAGATATTTAATTATTGTAATTGAAGGTAAAGATAAAAAACAAAGTTTCACAAAGTGCTTTACAGAGGAGTAGACCCAACAAATTGAGAGAATCAAAGAAAATAAAAGAAAGGAGGACAATTAATAAATAGAAATAAAATAAATAAAAATAGATAAAAATAAAAATATACAACATCATAACAAGGCCAGTCTGTAAAAATTAGTTTTAAGAAGTGATTTAGGGCTCATAGGGGGTTAGCATGTCTGCAATATATTTCGGAGCCAGACCCTTGCATGCTTTAAAAGTGATCAATAAAATATTAAAATCAATCCTAAAAGGAGAGATATTTTTTATTGATGCCGGAAAGGAGTGAATTACAGTTGTCCAGTTTTGAAAAAATGAAGGTATGAATTATTTTTTCTAGGTCCGAATGTGGGAGCGTGGGTTTGACTCTGGATATGGTTTGTAATTGAAAAAAGCAGGCCTGGACAAGTTTATTAACATGTGGTTGAACGGTGAGGCGAGAGTCAAACAGAATGCCTACAGTAGGTTTCTGGCAGATGACTTGATATTAGTGAAAAGTGGACCATGGGTATTGTCTACAGGGAGGGAGGAATGTGGTGGGGAGAACAGTAAAAGAATGCACTCTTCATCATAGCAGCCAAGGACATCATTCCCCTCCAGTCTGACAACAGTGTCACAGTGGTTATCATCAATCCACACTTCTGATACGCTGATCTATCACCACTTATTCAAACTCATACATGACTATGTGAACGTCAGACTTCTGTGTCGAGCTTCCCTCAAAGACCCTTTGTTCATTACAGAAATGTTCATGGTTTATCTGTGATATAAAGTCACTGCAATTTGTTGTACATGGGCTAAAACATGAAAAACATCTGGTTATCTTCATTAACATATCAACAAGTATGAAACAGATTAAGATTTGTTGGCTTTTAGGGGTAAAACTTATTACTTACTGATCACTTATTTGTCATCCACAAACAAACGTCTTCTTCATTAAGGAGCCAACTCGACATATTATCTTCAAACACCAAAAACAGAATCAGGGTTTTTCAACTGTTTGTGTATATAGAGAATAAAATTAAAGAACAAAGAACCCAACCTTGACAACAAAAGATGATTTGGAGAACTTGTTAGCAACTGTTGCCTATTCATGCAACCAGCAGTTACGTAGCTACATTATCATTCATTTTGAGTTGTGTCTGTGTCAAGCTGATGAATGCAAGTCCAATATTCCCCTTCTTTTTGTCTATGCCAACTCCTGAGGGAAGAATCTGTCTCTTTAGATGCTAACTGCACTGTCACTATGTTCACCAGGTCACGAGTCACTAACTGCTGAGCAGGTAAAGTTTGGTAAAGCCAAGAGAAGCTGCAGATTCAGCTGATATCCTCCTTTTTAACTTCACATTGTTTTAACGTTGTCATTTCAAACATTGTTATTCTAAAAGTATTTATTACAGGGACTACTTTACCTGATCATTTTCAACATATTATGTCATGTCATATCAGTAATGACTGTTATGCAAAGATGGACTGTAGAAATTGCTTTAGTAAGATTGGCATCTTTACAATCAGCCCCTCACAATACTAATTTAACCTCCTCCACCTCACCCCTCCCCATAACTGACATTTTTTAGGGGGCACAGGGCATTTTTAGGTGGAGACACCATGTGAGCAGTATACAGCATAGAAGTGGTATACATCATCTGAATCTCGGCATAAATCTGTATTAAACATATCTTGAATACATTTTGAGTTTTGTTTAGGTGTCTATCCAAATACAGAAAGTTTAGAGTGTGTAAGGGCTGATTATTATGTTTCTATTATGTTGTTATGTCCCAATGTTATGTAACAATTGTTGTAACAAAACCACCCTAAAATCTATAATAATGGTTAAAACCTCTCCAGTACCACATTAAGACACCACATAAACAGTTCATGCTGTGATCTGGTATCAAAAAATGTTTGACATTTAAAGAATTATGGGTGACTGGATATATGTCGGGAAGCCATACATCCCCCGAACACCCTAGGTCTTTGTACAGTTTCACGAGGCTGTGATTATCCCAGAGGTCACAATAGATCGTTTTATACAGTGAGCCAATGTTTAAAAAAAGTCTTACTAAATTAAAATGGCTCCTATGAGGACTAAGATCACCGCACTTGAATCTCAGTAAGACCCAATTTATGCATTTCCAATAATTGTTTCCTGACAACATTCTGCCAAAATATTCAAATACACTAGCCAATAAAACACATTCACACTGCATGCAAATAACTGCATGGCTTTTACCCAAATCTGCATGTGATAAGTATAAAGTGGACATGTCTGTAAAGAAAAGACTTGTGGGTACACATTGCCATTCAGATATCTTGTTGAGAGGTCAAACGACCCTTTTGAAAAAGTTCATGTCAGTTTTTACATCACCAACATTTAGTCTAACTGTGGAACGTGATTTAGGTGAACTGAGCTGCAGCCTGATGTTGGTTGAGGACGCCAATGTCCGGTTCATTCATCTGTCAGGCCCAGACTCAAAGGAGGACTCAGATGCAGAGATTTCACCAGCTGGGTGGAACTTTATTAGAAATACTCCAACACTGAGAGACTCAAAGAAAAGACTATGAAAATTATCCTAGAGTCAAAATAAAGATACTATTCAAGAATTTACTCTACAAAGCAAAACCACTCCGAAGAGGGAAAAAACATAAAAAGCAAAGAGGAAAAGGTAACAGAAAATCACTCCACAAGGGAGGACAAAAGCCAAATCCGCTATAAGGCTGAACAGAAAACAATAACCATAAACTATGAAATTTACAACAAAAAATCACTCACGTGGAGGCAAAAACAACAAACACACGTTATGTGGGGAAGCAAGGAAGATCGAGGACTGTGGGAACGACTGGCTGGGGTGAACGAAATGAACGAAACACTCTGGCACAGACAAAGGGAGACGCAGACAATATATACACAGGGTAATGGGGAACAGGTGGAAACAATCAGGGCGGGGAAGACAATCAGACCGGTGACACATGAGGAAGGGCAAGTGACCTGAAACGAGAGGAGAGTTATCTTTCAAAATAAAACAGGAAATGACAAGACAAGACAAAAACCCAGCTTGACCTCACCGCGTGACATCAAACTGATGCTTGCCTACATGTTTACATGCAAACCTACAGCTCAGAACTCCATGATGTGTGAAAACTGTGTGTCCATGTGACTGTGCAGTACTTTTACAGTACCGTAAGTGTCCACCATGCACCAGTATAGATTCAGAGCAGTCTTACAGCAGGCTTACACTAATGGCTATCTGCACGTGTAACACACAGGGATGGAGGGCCCATGCTAAGGGGCTCAGGTATTGTTGGTGACTCAGTAGTGCTGACACTGGGCTGCGGCCAGTAACGACAGCCAGTGACCCCGACCCCAACATACCCTCCATACAAATGAACATCTCTCTCTCCATGTCAGCTATCCATCTCTGTCAATCTCTCTCTGCCAGTCTGCCTGTCTATTTATGCTCTCTGCCTGTCACCGATCTATCTCTGTCTTTATCACTCTCTCTCTCTCTCCACATCACTCGCTCACTCTCTCACTCCGCTCGCTCGCTCTCTCTCACTGTCTGTTTTTGAAGTCCTCTATATCTTTGCCCAACTCTTCGTCAAAGTCAAGGTTTTTTACTCTCACTCAGTTTTAGCCCTCATCAGTTGAGTTTCATTGATGTTTTCCTGGACGCCCTCTGTTTCCCACCAAGGTCTTTCCTCCTCCACCTCTCTCTCTCTCTCTCTCTCTCTCTCTCTCTCTCTGTCTCCATCGCTCCGTCTTCACAGTCACTCTGAATCTGCACAGAAATCAGGAGTGATTTGTAAACACAAGGTTCTACAGGAAACATAAAAAAATCACTGAAATTCATTTATCCCCAAACAGAAACAATCATCCACCAAAAAATTATATCACGCGTTTTACTTCTGCTCACAATAATTGAAGAGCAGAATGCATAGCGTTCTATATTATTTTTAGATAAAGTGAGGCCAGTGAGCTGAAGAATTACAATGGAATCAGATGGAGGGGGAGGGTGGGTCTGCCGTGGCCTCCATATATCTGAATTCAGCTGAACCAGCCGGTTATTAGGAATAGTTTGCAACTTTTCATGAGAATCTCTCTTAAATATGTGCATTGTTTTCCAGGTGAGTTAGTGGCTGCATGTAGAATGATGCATATGCAGTGATTAAGTGTATGCTGCTGTGTGCATGTGCTCATACTTGTGTGTGTGTGTGTGTGTGTGTGTGCGCATGCTACTGGGGCAGTATATATCTGCATCGGCTGTTTACTGCATTGCAGGAGATCTGTCCCAACTGGCTGTGGTACAGCCTCCCGGTGTGAGCGACTCATCTCGTGGAGAACGCCAACGTCAAAATCTGCTTTTTCCTTAAGAAACATTACAGCCGCGTCCCCTTCAGTGATTATTAACGGAGGAGCTGAGATTATAAATGAGTCGCAGATTCACGGAGCGATGATGGAAGTGACAGGAAGAATTGGCAAACTTTTTTCTTACTTACTCAGCGTTTCTTCTGTCTTTGTTGCTGTTTGACTGTATTTGTATGTTTGCTTCTGCTTGTGCGGTCAGCTGTAGAGTTATCTTTGTTTTCATACATATGGTCTCTGAGGTGGTTATGACAACACTAACAGCTTCATTGTATTGTAATTTTGTGCTCAGGTGAATTACAATAATATTTCTTCATATGGTAATCTTCCATGCTTTTGTAGAAAAGCACATTATTAAACAGCCACAGTTTTGTCTCTTTACACTCCTGAAGTGGACACACTTAAGGAGAACTGTCAAACAGTGTTTATGCAAACACAAAGTCTTATTTTAATGCCATCCTTTCATGTTATAGCAAGAAAATATTTTATAAATTATATATTAAATTAGATATAATCTTTTAATAACACATCTATGTCAACAAATCACTTCATTTTGTTACGTCATAAACACAATCAAATGTTATAAACAAATCATTGTTATAGGAAGTCAGCTGTCAGCTCTCAGCCTCATTTAATCTGCCTTAATATTGTTCACTGTTGTTTATTTCGTGCACAGCTCTTTAAGACATGCTTCGTGATATCGGTCCACAATAAACTTTGATTTGACAATAACTGGTTTACATGAATCCACACACTGTTAATAATGCGGCCATTAACATTTATGAGATGTGTTGTCACATACTAATAAATGTAGATGTTACTGATTGGATAAGCTGCCAGTAAAAAAGCCTACTTATTGTCAGAAGCTGCCGCGTGCAGTTTATAGAGGTAAAATCACGCACGTGCAAAAATGGTGCATATTCTCAAAAATGTGGATATATCCAGATAAATAAAATGTAACGTGTCTGATGATGTGTCCTGTTTGGATTTGACCGTAATAATGAAGTTTAGTGATATCAGACAAATATAACATTATAACATGAAGCAGATCTTGTCATAACGCGAAACCGATCTTGCATGTGAGTGAAAAATTGTTGTCATTACTGTGAAAAACTGCTCAAATGGTTTTACTGCCATGGTGGCAGCAATGTGCTGTACAGAATGATCTGTCAGCTGTTTTAGAGTCATTCTGTTTTACCTTGTCTATTCCACTGACTATGCACCTTTCAGGAAAGAACATTTTAATGATATTCACACACTGGAAACATACATCATGAATACCACAATACAGATTATGTGTAGTCTTAAGCTGCTGTAGCCCTGTTTCTGACAAACTGGAGTAGTATTTGCGGGTGTAGCTGTGTGTCTGCATGTATTGACAGTGGTGTAATACATATTTCACTGCAATAACAGAAGAGTGGTGTAGCTGGAAATTGAACCGTGTGGAAAGTGGTAATGAAATCTTTCTATTTGGTTGATCGAGATGGTGACGCACACACACTTCCCATTTTTCCCCATCATTGCATTGAATTGTAGTTTGTGTGGCACAAACTCACCTGGGGACAAGGTCACATCGGCATTATCAGGAAGCAGTTTGCTTTGTGCTCAACCCTCTTCCTCCTTGGCACATGCAAACGTTAGCAGCAAGATCGAAGCATTAACATTCTGAGGGGAAGGTGCTGTGTGTGTGTGTGTGTCGGGGGTGGCTGCTGAAGGTCTGGTATCAGTCAACCTGTCTTCTTCATGCATGAATGATTGGCCTCCCCAAAGACCTAATGTGGAATACCGACAGGAAGGGGAAGAAGGGTGGGGGGAGGAAGACGAGGGTGAGGATGTTGAGGGTGAGAGGAGGAAAGAAGAAAAAGAGCGAGAGAGAAGTGAAGAAGAAAGAAGGTGGGGACATCCACTCTGTCTCATCACAGCCAGGGGAACAAAAGTCAATTTAACAGCAATCACTTGGCTGATAACAGCCACCCTGTAACCTGTTACTCCCTCAATGGCTCCATCTCATCCCTCCCTCTCTTACTCCCCCTCACTGCTTTTCTGGCCTCCCCCCAAAAGAGTGTTTCATGTTTTCTTTCTTGTTTCCTGACTTAAACACGTCCATTCATTCACCCCTTTGCTTCTTGTTTATTCTCCTCTTTTCAAACGTCTCTCTCTTTTTTACACTCTTTCTTCCCCCTTGTCTCTCAGCTCTCTCTACTCAACTCTGATGTCAAAGTCCCGAAATCGCAGCCGTTCAGCCTGTCTGCTGCTCATCCTTCATGTGTAAGATGAGAAAATTAAACAGACCCACCAGGCTCTTTCTCTTTTACACACTCACACATTCACAGAGATGCTATAACCTCACACATTGACAGACCTATTTTAGTCTCCTGTGAAAGTTTAGTAAACTCAGCTGGCCCTTTGGCCCATATCCTCTTGCTGCCTTATCCTTAGCTTTTGTATGTGTGTGTGTGTGTGTGTGTGTGTGTGTGTGTGTGTGTGTAGCACACGGCCAGCTACATCACAGGCTGACAGAGCCCTTTCCTTTTATAGCTGCCCCCTGAGTAACCAGCCCAGAAAAGGGAAGAGGACAGGGGACAGACATCGTGTCACATTCTCACGCACACCTGCTCGGTAAGAGACACACACACACACATACATGTACACACTCCAACACACACTTACACAAATCTGCTGTGCGGAAACATGGAACCACAGCTCGTATGCACACAGCAATTCAAAGGTGCAAGCACACGTATCAGAATATTTGAATGCAGATAAACACAGATGTACATAACAACACATAAAATCATATACCTTCTTGGTATGACACACACACACACACACAAAGGCCAGATACATTCATGTGCCTATAACAATAAAGGTGATCTCTGCTCAGCAATAAGCTGAGATATACAGTTCCTTTTCATGCTGCTGATCTACATGTTTTCTAATTAACAACGATAATTCCTACCTCTCCTCTATTTACTGCTGTGGTAATAGGGGATATCATGACAGGTATTAAGCCAATTATCATGAGAATTATAGCCCCCTCCATGCCCTAGCTGTGTTCCAGTGTGAAACAGTAACCATCACCATCCATCCTGCCTCGATAACAAAGCCCATTAGGAGCCTCACGGCCACCGTTATGACCCAGTGGATGTTTGCATGAGAGGAATTAAGCTTTATCTAAATAGCTCATGTTGAGTTTAGAAGTATCAAATTTTTATAAGGTGTTTCTGTCTTTCCTCGTGCCTAAATATACCAATGCGAGCAGAAGTCACCTGGACTGTGGAGGAGCAGCAGAAACACCATCTAACGCTGGCTAGTTACAGAGTCTGGCGGCGTTGCTTGCTTAATGAGATAAAACACATAACAGTGTCATTACTGATCAGCCTCTCTGCTCTCTGTGCTGCACTCATCTCTGTTGGTGACATCCAGTCACTCAACTGTCTTCAATATATGACCATGCTCAGTGACTCTCACATTATACAGATGTAGGTGTTGAGTACAGTAGTATGAGTCCATTTTAACACAGAACCTTCATGATGACCTCAGTCTATTGTGTTTATACAGTATGGTAATATTTATTCATATAGTGATGCTTCTTTTTTTTTTCTCCACAGACTTACATAGATACTTGTATAGTACACTTTTTAAACATCCTCATAAAATGTTAAATATTTTATTTATGTAATTCTTTATTTAAATTTTTATTTTTCATTCTATTCAGTCTTTTATCTCTAGTGCTGTTGTTAGTTGATACCGCTCTTATGCTAACCTGTTTTTCATCTGGCACATTTCATTTGAATGTGCTGTACTTACTGTTGACCCTGTCCTAACCAACCCATGGCCAATAAAACTCAAACTGTTTACTGAATCACCTTCAGTCCTTGACCAATTGAGTCTTTTTAACTCATGGTGAAAGTGTCGTCATATAGTCAATATAAAGTACACGTTACATCCTGGCAGAATATAGCAGAAATGTAATTTTCCATTTCTTCTCTGTAGTTCTCTGTGCTTTTTGTGGTCACTGTAGTTTTTTTTCTTCACCCTGGGAAGTAGAGGGTGAGGTGACAGGGTTGCAATCAGCAACTTAGACCACTAGATGCCACAAAATGCTTAAAGACCTTAAAGGTCCAGTGTGTATGATTCAGTAGCACCTAGTGATGAAGCTGCAGATTGCAACCAACTGAGTACACTCCCATGCCTCATCCTTTCCTTACAAGCATGTAAGAAAAACTCAGATTGGTTTGTCTGTTCTGAGCTACTGTAGATTCGACATGGCAGACTTTGTGGAAGAGGACCCGCTCTCACTGTAGATATAAAGGGCTCATTTCAAGACAACGAAAACACAATTTCATATTTTCAGGTGATTATACACTAATGAAAAAACATACTAATGAACATTGTATTCCATTCCTGCTAATAATTACTCCTAAACATTACACACTGGACCTTTAAAAAGGCACAGAAACACAACGATGTGACAACTCTGCGAGGTGCCACTCACCAGCCTGTAAAAATGGTTACAAACGATATTCTTTGTCTGTAGCCTCCACTTGACACCCAGTCAGTGTAACTAGTTTGTTTCGTTCCACCTCCCACACTCTTTTTTTTGACAGAGACAGCTTGAAGAGTGACAGGAATGTGCTGAGAGAGAGATGAGGGAACAACATGCAGCAGAGCGCCACAGGTCAGATTCGAACTCTGGACTGAACCTTTGTACATAGGGTGGATGATGATGGATCTACCAACTGAGCTAATCGACACCCCCTACACTCATATTTTGAGTGTAATTTATTTGCCAAAGAAGAGACAAAACAGTTTGTTTTTTACATTTTCTATTGATAACATTATTGTAAATTGTTTTGGCCCTGATAGAGTGAAAATCTGATATAGTGACAGCCCAACATTACAAAATATTTCTGTATTTAAAAAAAAAATGTCTTTACTTTAGTTTATGACCAAATACCTGAACAACAAACAAACAAACCAGAAAGTCGAGTAGAACCTCGCAGAGGTGCTAGCCTGGCTGTAGACTCTGTTTTAATGTGTCTTCAATGTAATGAAAGTGGAACACTAAATCAGCTCTTTACAAACTGAGACTTTATAGGCTAATATATACTGAACTGAATAAAAGGGCACCAGCTAGCAACTTACTGATGTGTGTTTGAATGACAATGTGAACAAATAAACATACCAGTAAAATGATTCAACACTTCCTCCCTTACCTTTACACAAAATATCAATATTATTGTCTTCTATTCTATTCACCTAAATGTTTTGATTCACTCTTCATCATTGGCTCCAGAATGTAAAAAAGCTAAGGTGTGAACTGAAAGCCTCACACTGTTTTGACACATGGGCTTCCTATGTGCATCCCCCTCACGCTTTGATATATGTAGTGGCCTGTATAGTGCATGACAACATTAGTATGAACAGTAACATCAATCTGGTCTCTCCAGCATATGAGACGCAGAGGGAGAGGTAGGGTGAGAGGAAGCATGTGAAGGATCTGATTGTTAGGAGAGGATGGATTTTTAGAGGGAAAGTCAATTACGGTTCACAAAGCACTTGGTTAAAATATCAAGGTCGGCATACGGTGATAGGCCCTGTATCCGTGCTGTGTCAAAGTGCCATTTTTCATGGCTTTGTGTCTCTTCTGGAGGTCAAACCCATTTGGGCTTCATTTATTAACCCTAAAGTGCTGCTGCTGGCAGGAGCTGGGCTCTCAGCGCTGAGGGGCTGGGGAGCAAAGCAGAGGTCGGCCACATCGGGAGAGAGCAGCGTACCGGTGCATACTGTATGAGTGCGTATGTGTTAAACAGTGAGTGGATGTGAATGTGTTTTTATGTGTGCGCGTGCACATGGAAGTGATATTCCATCCATCCATCTAATAGAATAACACCAACGGGGCACAGTGTGACGGGCTGAGGGGACACTGAAATCCACACAAACTCAATCTGCCTTTATTGTCAATAAACATTAGAAAGATCATCAAGGAAAAGGGGACGCTTGTTTTTATTGCAATAATGACACAGTGCTTTAGGAGATTAAAAATCAATGGAGGCCAGCAGCTCGCTGAGACACTTTCTTGATGTACAGTGTCCACATGTGTTTTTCCATTCCCGCCACAGAGGTCAGAGGTGAAGGTAAATCTATTGCTATGTCAATAGGAGCAATGGTTCTTGAACAGATGTGAGTTCTTTTCCAAACTGCATGTCTCCACTTTTGAAACTAAATTCTTAAAATGTAAAGTATAAAGTATGTATTCAAGGGGAAGTTGAGATCAGTGTGGGTTACAGTGAGGTGTACAGAATCGACGTCGTATCCGTGACGTCACCCACAGGTTTCTGAGGAGCCATTGTGAAGTTCAGTGTGGTGGCTCTGGCCAACAACGTGTTAGCAGCTAACAAACTGAGCTCAAATTAGCTAACGGCAGCAGCTACAGTTGGCAGCAGCTTACTTCACTGTCCATCAGGAAACTCACAGAGAGTTCAGACGGAGCAGCCGGAGGAAACAAAAAATTAAAATATGATCCAGTGCCACCAAAATAAGCTAAATGCTTGCTGATACATGACTTGTCCCACAAGCATAAAGTTACATAGTCCTCCTTCTCCTTATATACAAAGCTCTTAATGGTCAGGTACCATCGTATCTAAAAGAGCTCATAGTACCTTACTACCCCTCTAGAACACTGCGCTCTCAGGATGCTGGGTTGTCCTTGTGGTTCCTATAGTCTCCAGAAGTAGACTGGGAGCCAGAGCTTTCAGGAATCAAGCTCCTCTTCTGTGGAACAAACTACCATTCTGGGTTCAGGAGGCAGACACAGTCAACACCTTTAAGAGTAGACTTAAGACTTTCCTTTTTGATAGAGCTCATCCCTAAGTTATACTGCCATCCTCTTTCTCTCTGTCTCTGTCTGTCTCTCTCAGGGTTATGCCTAGTCAGGCACGGTATTGGTTGAAGATGCAGTCACATCTCCCTTTACTGAAAACTCTCTCTTTCTTTCTTTCTTTCTTTCTTTCTTTCTTTCTTTCTTTCTTTCTTTCTTTCTTTCTTTCTTTCTTTCTTTCTTTCTTTCTCTCTCTTTCTCTCTCTCTCCCTCCATCACCATTACCACCACCATCTGTAAACATACATGTCAATTAATGCATGTTACTAACTAAACGTCTTCCCCGGAGTTTCTGTGCTCTCTTGTCCAGCAGGTTCTCGTGGATCGTGGCTGTGCATCTGTGGTCCTGCATGATGTCCACTACATATATTATTACTGTCAAAATTGCTACCATATCTCCATTACAGTTTATAGTTAGTTAATGATTTGCTGCTGCTGTGCATCTTGGTCTCTATCTCTATCACAGGTTCCACTGCTACTGTAATCATTTTATCATTTATTGTAATTGTACAGTATGTTTGTGCTGATTTGTTCTGTACACGTGACATCTATTGCACGTCTGTCCGTCATGGGAGAGGGATCCCTCCTCTGTGGCTCTTCCTGAGGTTTCTTCCACATTTTCTCCCTGTTAAAGGTTTTTTGTGGGCAAGTTTTTCCTCACTTGAACCGAGGGTCTAAGGACAGAGGGTGTCACTCCCTGTACAGATTGTAAAGCCCTCCGAGGCAAATGTACTTTGTGACTTTGGGCTATACAAATAAAATTTGATTTGATATGATTTGATTTGTTGAGATATTTCAATGTGGCCCAAATGGAACAACCCATCCAGAAACCAACATCACCATCCTGACAGCCAGGCTGCTAACATTGCTGTAACATTTTTTACTACCACTATGAAACATATAGCAGGAATGGAAATGCTAACACTACATGTTTGCAGCTTTTATGAACATTTACAACCAAAGTGATTAAAATGATGGTGGCTGTTTTAAAATCCTGTGCCAGGGAAAAGCATGGCCAAATCACGTAAATGTCCTTGGATGTACCAAATCTGGGAATTTGCTGTCTGATAATTGATTCGGTGTTAATGGTTATGCTTGTGCCAGTCTTTTGTGTCCATTGTGAGTGCGTGCATGTTTAATTTATCTGCTGCTGGTCCTTGCTGTCCTATAGAAAAGTATAAGTGAGCTCATTGTGAAGGGCTGTGATTGATCAGCCCAGGTACTGTAGAATGTGCTTTAGTGGAGTGCTACTTAGTTTGAGTGTGTATACGGTTCTTTCTATGTTTGTGCATATCTTTATGTGTCACCCTGCATTTTGGCTTGTTGGTATCAAGTGGTCTGAAATGAACAAAGTCCATTAATACCTTTCTCTCTAAAGGTGGTCTGATGCTGACTCTGAGGTTCTGAAGAGGAGGTGATTCTTGAAGGACAGTCCACTGATGACGAAGTCCCCCTTTACAACCCCCAACCCCTGGAGTGAGGGATTGTGGGCTTGGCACTTCAACCCCACCCCTGCCCCTCACAAAAGGGAACCGAATAACATCGGGGGATAAAATGCTGATCTGAAAAATCAAGAGGAAACCACTTTAGGGTCAAGGAGAAAAGAAACACAAAGAGAGAGGTGTAATGATTTAACTCAACTTAAGCGCTTTTTACAAGAGAAAGAGAGGCCAAAGGAATGAGTGAGATGAAAAAAAAATAAGGCGGAGGGGAAGGGAAAATGAGCCATAGGGAGCAAAAAGAAGACAAAAATAGCCAGAAGATAGATGAGTGTGTGAACAAGATAACACACGGCATACAGGAGATAGAGAGTGATGTGTATGAGCAAGAAATACTCTGATATTATCCCACACTCTTTTTATGACAGTTTTTCAGTGATAAGAGGTGATAGCTGAGGTGTTAAAGGTGTTGGCTTGGAAGAGAGATTGAGAAAGAAAGAGAGAGAAAAAGAGGTAGAGATGTAGAGAGAGACAGAGATTAAATGGAGAGAGGATGGTGACATCACTTAGGAGATGAAACCAGCCAAAGAATAGTATGCCCTTCAGGAGAGGGAACATATTGCCCCTCTCTCTCTCTCTCTCTCTCTCTCTGACACACACACACACACACACACACACACACACACACACACACACACAGTTGCAGTGAGTTGGACTAGTATTATTACACAATCTTTGCATATTTCACCTGGATAATGAACAATATGATCCCAGCTTTTTGTATAGACCACATTTTAAAATAGGAATAGACGACTTTATAACTTACGTTTATGTAAATAAATAAATGTTACGTTCACAGTATAATGCTAAAGAATAACCATCCATGTTTAGATGGTTCTCTATAAGCCTCGGCTGTGGTGTCTAGGCTGGGGGTTGGGCTCCAGGTGCTCTCGTTACAGGGATGGGTGTGGTGCTGTGGAGCTTTCCTGCACACACCTGACAGCCTGATCATCACTCGAGCAGTGATTAGAAGCTGGCCTCCTGCAAGCTGCTGCCAGATTGTCACCGCGTCGTGGTAGATCAACCAGGCTCCCTCATAAGACTTGTTATAACGATTTATCTGAGTATTGACTTTTTATTCTGTCTCAAGACTCCAGCTCTTCGCCCTCCTCCTCCACCAGGCTTTCTGCACCAGTCCGCCCCAGCACTAAACCCCTCGACGGCCTCTCCCTACCCTGCGTGCCCCGGGCTGCAACTTCCCCCTGAGCTGCCCCATGCCCCTAGCTTGCCCGTCGGTCCTGGGCCCGTGGCACCCCCTGCCCTTTTTCCGTGGTCTAAATAAACGGCTGCCTTATTTGGCGAACTCGCTCCTCTGCATTTTTGGGGTCCACTACCGCGAGACACACCCCCACAACACAATAGGCCTCACTATTCACTCACATTTCCCAGGAAAGTGAAGGCTCGAATTACAAGACTTACATACAGCTTTAATGAATCAACAGGCTGTATAAAACATGGACATGGACATAGAGCTGTGAAGCTCAGTCACAGAGAGCAAAACTTTTTTTTTGTACCAGGCTGTAAACATATTTATTTCTGCTGTGAAGTTGGACATTTTAACATGGGGACTTATGGAGACTGACTCACTATTGGAGCCAGCCTCAAGTGGACGTTTCAGGCACTGCAGACTAAACTGACCTGACTGAACACAAAGGGGAACATACAAACCACAAACTACAAATCAAAGAAAACAGGATGCCGAAAAGCACCAAACTAAATCTCTAATGAAGAAATCCTGACCCCGTCCCCTGTCCCATGATTTGACAGGCGCTTGGTACTTTTTTACTTCTTTAGTGCAGAGGGCTGTGAAGAAGTCATGAGAGAAAGGAACAGGGTGGCAATATAGACTGTTATGAATCAGTCATTAATCTTTCTACTGACTTTCTACTGAGTTAGTAATGTGGCATTTAATACTAGAGTTGGATAACAAATTATATATATGCATTATATATAATGCAGATAGACAACCTGGATCATAAGAGCTTCATAATGCACTCATAAGAAACATTTCATCGTGCACAAGTTATCACGTACCTGTGGAGAGCAGCTGACCAGATGTGATATGTTTGTTCTCTCTTCGTGCATTGATTCATGTTTGCAGAGTGAGCACATGAACACATCACATTAAAGCACACCCTTAAATCTACGCTTATGCTCAAGTGGATGTCCAGTAATAGAAGCTCTGAGGTAGAATCTGAATCCATAGTAGGCAGAAGGTCGTTTACTACTTTAGCAAGTGCAGTATCAGTGGGAGTGACAGGCTCTGAAGGCAGAGGGTTAAAAAAAGATTACTGTGGGCTCAAAGTTGCTGAATGTAAGACTGGAGACTGGTTTAATTATTTAAGACTCTGGATCAAGGTATGATTTCTTAAGTACAGGTTTAACCACTGCTGCTAGTGGGTTTATCTGATACATGGCTGGTTTAGAAGCAAACACCAGCTTAGACAATGTTCCAAGACAGACTAGCTGGAGACAAGGAACTCATTTTGTATCTAATTTCAAATGTTTTCAGCTGAAAATGGATCATAAGCTATAAAGTGACACAAAGCAAAATTGTAATTTAATTTACGTTGTGCGTCTCAGTCTCCTCATGAGAAGGAGCTGTGTCACTGTTACAGTTTTCAACAGGTCCTGTCGCTGCAGTGAAAGGAGCCAGGACAACAGTGTCTCACCAAATGCAGATAAAGTTGACAGACTGGTGTAGTGAGTTACATCTATAGTCTTACAAAGGAGCAATATGGAATCATGGCCACATGCTCCAAAAAATAGGTCAATGCAATGACAGTGTGGTGACAGAAGTAGACAGATCTGGCTGTGATTTTTTTAACAATAAACAGATGAGAAGGATGCTGAAATAACTACAGTATGATGAAATCGTCTGAATTCATAAGACTGTCTGCAAGATGACAAGTAAACCATTTTTAAGATGCTTCTGACCAGAGTATACAGATTGATGAGGGCTAACTTAGTAGAGCAAAGCTGGAATCAAGTATCAGGTATATTTTCAGCACTTACCAGGTAGTCCAACTTCCTCTCTTACTTCTCCAAGCAGTCTCCTTGTTTGTCCAGTCTCTGTATATATATGTCGTAGAATCACAGAGCGGGCGGTGGCCACAGACGACTATCACAACAGTGTGTGTCTGCACCTCTGTTTCAGCAGACAGCAAACATCCACCTTTAATTTCAAAAGTTAAAAAAAAAACATGTGAAGAGAAGTGCTTACAGCGTTGGAGGCGGGGCTGTGTTCATCCTAATAGGGGGTAGTCAATTCTGATTTCAGGAGGTCTGGAGAGAGAAGATTTCCTCATGTTCAGGTCCACAGCATCATCATGTTTAAGTTGCATTATAATTTAGTTACACATTCTAATTATTATATATATTGAAGCAGCATTGTCAGCATTATAATTCAACGTTGTGGCAGCAATATTTATTTTCAGTGACACTCTGGACTCTGGAGAGCTACATACAACAATAAATAATACATCGAATAAATAAGAAAAGTCAAAGCAAAGTCAATTTGACTTTCATAGGTGGTGTTATGGAATTTTCTATCCTTATAGGTTACACAAGGTCATGTGTGGGCCTTGAGGTCCTCAGCAGTATTAGTTGTTTGGCTTTGGTTGAGAACAGTAGGTGCCAGTCTATCTCAACACTGTGGTGACCAGGGTCGAAGAGACCTGTTGCTGCCTTCATAGACATAATAGATAGTTTGCCATTGACGTTCCAATCTGTGTAAACAGACATCTGTGTCTCCAGACTAGAATATGCTGACAATAACACCTCCATGGGTAAAAACATTCTCTTTGACTAATTCTGGGCGTGTAGTATTTGTGGTGTTATCTCGGGGTTTAAAGTCTATCCACCAGGATGAGTTGGGCAGAATGTGAGACCGACTCAGGCACTTCTGATGAACTTTGAGAGTGTCTCTAATTCTCTTTGATCAAGCGTCAATAAATAATACAGCATAAGACATCAGAGGCTCCTGAACTCTTTCTTCCCTCCTGACCTCACCCTTGACCTTTGACTTCAGCAATTTCTCAGGAAAAATACTAGAAAATATGGGCCAGGCTAGCTTGCTAATTTCATTTAATATCCATGCAACACAACAGCTATAGATATGTTTGGCATAATGTTTGACATAACCATAATTCCAGTCATTTTAAACATTACTCTTCTAAGTAAATTCTATTACAACACCGTAGTAGTAGTTGAGAGATTGGAAACTATGAGCTGTAAATGCCTAATTTACAAGTCTGTACAGTAGCATGTGGACCTGATGCATAACTGTAATTTGCTGCAAAAAAAGAAAGACTTTGCAGTCACAGGCTAAAGGGTTTAATTGCATGTATATTACTAGCAGGAGCAGTAGGTCTACTGTTTGGCTGTGCAGGCATTTAGAATTTGAAGAATGTTCCTGTAAAAAGCAGCATGTGCTCATTGCAGCGTGGTGCCAGCTATGCATATAGAAACTCATTGCAGCTACCCACACTCGGCACTCTGATCTATGTTTCTGAACAACACTGAATGTAGGACAAAATGGTAATTTGGGACAATATGTTAAATCAGCTGGATTCCAGGTCCTCGATTTCATTCAGCCAATGCCACGAGAGGTTAGAGTTGGGACTTCTGTGTTCTAATAAAAACAAAGTATTACCCAAACCACTGACTTTTAATGGAATCTGAATTTGTGTGGATATAAATAAATTATAAGTAAGTGAATAAGAACAAATTATAAAATGCAAAAAAACATGTTTAAGTTGCATTATAATTTAGTTACACAATATAATTATTTTATATATATTGAAGCAGCACTGTTATTGTATCAACATCTGCACTGTGCGAAGTCAACGACTCAAATCAAACAAAGAAAGCTATAATTCAACGTTGTGGCAGCAATATTTATTAAATAAATAAATATAAATAAAAAGTACTTTCATAATAATAATGATAATAATAACAAGTTATTGAGTGACTTGGCTGCAAAAAAAAAAAAAAAACATGGGTAAATGTGAATGTAAATAATTGTATCACTGAATTTATTGACTTTATGCATTTATTTGATATTGACTTCACCAGCAGATTAATCATGTTTTAGAAACGTTTCCTCCCTTTAATGTCAGTTGTAGCATGAATAAACACATGCTAAACCTCTTGGGCTTACTCAGCCCCAATCGATTCCAAACTGTGGAGACTTCTGATTCATTCAGTAAAGGTGATCTATCACAGCAATTGAATTTTGCGTAAGTGGCATAAGAACATTAATATCCGTCTGTTGTTTAGATAAAAAAACAAACAAAACCTCTGTCAGCATAAATTCACATTAACGTTGTGGCAAAGATATTTCTGAATGTTAGGGGGTATCTTATATTTGAGGAAACATTCACAACAGGATGATTCCGATGGAGGGATTTGAATTCTCTCTGGTAGAAGTTTGAAAAAAGAATACAGTAAATAGCTTTGCTTGCACAAGTCGAGTGTTTACTGTTACACTTTTAGTTGGTGACTGAGGTCGTGAGGCGTTATGCCTACTACTTGGGGTGGTTACGTAAATGTTGACTCTTTATTATCCTCTCACATGTTAGCTGAGAAGATCAACTCTCATGTCTGTGCACTAAATATGAAGCTACAGTAGGGTGACCATATATTCAAGCCCCTGAAATGGGATCCAGAACCGTACTGTATGTTCACGTGCAAGAACATGTACAAGGGTGGGCGTGCATCACACGTGAATTTATCAGGATTGGGCACAATTGTTTCAGTGTTTTTTGTATTTTTGTTGCCAGTTTGGTGCTACCTCCTGGAACTCTTTAGAATATAATCTTTAGAATACGCTAACTTTCTCTTCAGCATGAAAGCTCGAGAGCCTATGACTCTTGTCTTTGACTCATATTACAAAGACTCACTGATTGATACATGTACAGATAAATCAGTGTTGAATTTAGACATGTTTTGTATTGTTTATGTATTCAGATTTGAAAAGGCAATTAGTGGGACCATACTGTACATCTATCGTTGTTGATGATGATGATGGCAGTTTAAAAAGTGGTATATTTATTCTTTAATAGTAGCTATATTATGTACACCAATGCAAAAAACTGTTTCTGGAATGCTTCTGAAAGCACATCTTTGTTTCTAAAAAGCAACTAGCAACAAATCAGCAACTTTTTCAATAGCATCAGGGAATGTGTTATATTGTAATCCATACAATTTTTGGCTCAGGCAAGAAATACTTCTAGCATGTAATTCCTTATGCTTTTTTAACTTTCACAGAGAGCCAGGTTAGCTGTTTTCCTGTGCTTCCAGTCCTTATGCTAAGCTAAATCAATGAACTCCCGGCTTCAGATGCACAGTTAATGCACAGACATGAGAGTGGCATATTTCCCCAAATGTTGAAACTATTGCAGTCGGGTCCCATTCAAGTAGTTGTGGACTTGTCTACAACTGTATATTCACTGTGAGAACGAGCTGCTCAGTCAGTTATTTCTTTCTAAAAGTTCCCTTCAGGTGCATTGATTCTGTCCTTCTGTGATTTAGCGTCTGTCTTTTCTTGTAGATTTAATATTTTAAAGGGAAAATACAGAAATAGAGAGAAAAGGGTGTTTCAGTTGGTTTTTCATGAATATCTGGATTGGTGTTCATACTGAAAACTAGAATCTGAAGTGATGTGTCATCGTCTTCTCAAGTCCATTTCCTTTCCCTCTTCCTCTTCCTCTCTGTCTCTTGTGATATAGGTTTGTTTTCATTTCTTTCTGGTCTCTTCAGTTAGCTGCTCTTGTAGACAAAATGTTGATATTTTTCTCAGGCTTGGGGACTCTGATCAGAATATTCATAGACTATTGATTATTTCAGCTCAGGAAATGCAGACTGCCCCTCCACACTTCTTTGCTTTCATACACACCCCTTCTCAATCTTCCATTAATGTGTGTGTGAAGGCAGAGAAAACTTAAAGGTTAATTGGTAGAAAGAAGTTATATGTTTGGAAGAAGTGCTTGAACCTCATCACAGGAGTGTATTATTGGCTCTAGCTGTCTATGAAACTGATAGAGACAGACTACATTAGTGATAGCATTATTAGTACTGGTCCCAGCAGTGGTGTGTGAGACATAAAACTTTGTTTATTTGTGTGTTTGGGGTTAGCTGGAGGTCTCTGTGCCCTGACAAGGATCTGACAAGCTGGATTTCTGTACAGTTCTGTGATTACAGTTGACAAACCGCTTTAAAATGTCAGAGAGCAGTGTAGCATATGACAGAACTGGTGAGAAGGACGGACTCACAATATAATCTGGGGACTCTCCTTGAAGTACTCTCCTCATTACATCTAACCCTTAACAATGCAGCCTTATGACAAGGAGTCCATAGAGATGTCAATAAAATGTTCTTGCAGTTGCAATTTTGAACCAATATGATGAGATCTGTCTCAAATTGAATACACAGTATGCGTGTTTGTGTGTGTGTGTGTGTGTGTATACAGTTAAAGTGTAAGTGTCTTTATGATTGATGCACTCAGTGTGACCTGGAGGCTAATCAAGAGGAGGGTGGCTGATCCAAAGATCCAAAGTTAAACGCACAAATGCTCGAGAACCAAAACAAATTTTATAATGCGATGGTAACTCAAAGGTATACTGCAGGAACATAAAGTATGTTTTTTTAAATGATTCTGCTGAAAGTTATATCCAAAGTTATCAACCATTTATTGTCAAAGCTTTTACCTTTAGTGAAATACGTTCAGCTCAGAACTGGAGAGCCTGAAGCTACTGACAATTTTAAATGTAAGTTAAACAGTTAAACTGATATTTAAACCAACAACTACATTATGATGTCAACTTATTTCTTTCTAACCTCAATACATGTTGTTTTTTTGTTGTTGTTTTTTAACTGATTTAACTCTAATTAAAACAGAAACAGAAAACAATGATAAGAAGTCACAAGGAACATACTGACTGATAAAGTCATAAGGAACTGGAACCAGTGAGTCAGCACCTTAAGTCTGAGGTCATGGTACCAGAAGATGGTGGAATGCTCTCTCTGGGTTGGGAATTAGTTGCTGCCCCAAGCAAAAGAGTTTAAGTATCTCCGGGTTTTGACCACGATGATGGGAAAATGGAATGTGAGATGAGCAGCAGATTGGTAGTAGTGCAAATATTGTACTGGACTGTTGTGGTGAAAAGGGAGCTGAGTCAGAAAGCAAAGCTTTCCATTTTCTTGTCCTTCGATTTTCCAACCTTCACTGCTGGTCAAGAGCTTTGAGTAGTGACTGAAAGAACGAGATCCTGGATTCGGGCAGCTGAAATAGTTGGCTGGGCTCAGCCTTAGAGTTTGGATGAGGAGCTCGGACATCCAGGGCTCAGAGTAGAACTGCTGCTTCTTGTGTCAGGAGGAGCCAGTTGAGGTGGTTTAGGCAGGTTCCTCCTTAGGTGCTTTCCTTTGGAGGTGTTCCGGGCACGTCAAATTGGCAGAAGACCATAGGGCAGACCCAGAACTCGCTGGTGGTAGTACATAGCCCATCTGGCTTGGAAACGTCTGGGTTAGGGTTAGCCCTGCTAAACCTGCTGCCACTGCAACACAACCCCGGATAAATATAAAGAAATGGATGCATGACTGTTCAGTCTTAGCTGTACTTTGTATTTAGTACTAGTTAGCAAATGTTAGTATGCTAAACATTATACCTGTGAAACATCAATATGTAAGCATTATCATCGTAAGCATAGGCTTGATGTGCTAGTGTAATTTATAGTTTCTGCAGCATCATCGTGATCATGATCTTTATCAATAGTTGTATCAGCATGTGCATCTGTTTTATATTCTATATTCTGTATCCTTCAGTCCCACTGGGGCTCTGCTCAGTGGAGCGGGGTTAGACTGCATCATACTGAAAGGTGTTTTGTGCACAACTCATTTACATACACAAGGTAGACGAATATTAGAATCAAATCAAATCAAATCAAATTTTATTTTGTATAGCCCAAAGTCACAAAGTACATTTGCCTCTGAGGGCTTTACAATCTGTACAGGGAGTGACACCCTCTGTTCGAGTGAGGAAAAACTTGCCCACAAAAAACCCTTTCACAAGAATCACCCTCCTCACATACAGACACACACACACAAACACACAAAAGGAGGTTTACCATGATAACGGCACTCAAAATAACTTTTTGTCATGCCAAAATACTGCAATTGCCAAGAGTGCCACTGCTCTAACCTGGTCAGCGTCCTCTTTTCTCCTCCTCACTCTATTATCACTCATCTCTCTCCCTTAGTCCCATCACCCCTCACTATTTTCTCTACCAGCAGCTTGAATATACTGTAGACAGCATCAAGTGAATTTCTTAGTGAGTTTCCCAAATATTTTGTAGCTGGAGGACCAACTTTTTTCCCTGTTTGAGCGGGTCATAAAATTATTATGAATCTATGTGTTTTTTTTCTTCTCGGCTCTAAAAAGAAATTATTACCCTGAAAGCCGTTTGTGCAGAGCCTCTAGCTCTTCCTCAAGCCACTGTTTTAGGGAGTGGGAGTGAATCAGTGCATGAGGGATGGTATTCTTGACACAGCTGTGTGCATGGTTGTATTGTCGATTTATGAATATTAATTGAGGTTTGACACTATTATTGCCTGAAATGCATGCTGAAAGATGGCATCTTGCCCGAATCATCTCTACGGCAATAAAAACTTAAATTGGAGTGCTGCACTGTATTCTTTATCTATGATTTATGCACTTTGCCACGACTGAAAATAGAATCTGAGAACAAAATAAAACACCTGAATGAAACTACATCCTTAAAGCATCTACAGTCATGATGCCATATCAATCAAATGTTGTTTTGACTTGATTCAAAGACGTATGCCATTATATATTACAACCTGCATTATGTGTTGATTGGCCACAATCTGTACAACACTGACTTATTATCACCTCATGAAGTTGATATGTCAAAGTCCTGCATTGGTGATCATGTGTCAGGAAGTCCAGATGGAGTCAGAAATCTATGAGGTTGAAGGCCACGACCTTATCATGGTGACAACCATTTTATCTTTAGTCGTAACAATCGCGAGGTCACAGCAGTCACATTGGAAACTCATCAGGAATCTGTGCTGTCATATTTGATTGGCCAACTCCTTTCACGTCACACAGTCATTTGATCCTTGTTAATATCAAGATGTAGATTAGAGCAGCTTTACTGTATTTTAAGAAGTGTCCATAGTCTTGAAAAGTTTCCTTTTTGATGATGCTGGGTTTTCCTTGGTTTTACAGTGATATCTATTTACAATTTTGTTCCCTAGCTGACATCGAGGCGTTAAGGAGTCAGGCCATGATGATGCCTTTTAGGTAGACACCTTCATTTTTAACAGACATATAAAAAGTCTATCTGAGGCAGCCCAACAGGCGTGAAATGTGAAAGGAAGACATTCGAGGACAGAAAATGCAGAGGACTCAAATTACACCCCTCATCGCCTCGCTACCTACCACTCCTTAGCACAGTCACTGCTCTCCCAGACACCGAAATGCCTTTTAAACCATCATTTAATCCCACCTAATGAAATAGAATCCCTTTTTCTCTTTGCTGGCTAAGTAGGGCTTAACGGTAATTGAATGGGTAGTACTACTCTGCATAATTTTTCTTGTGCTAAGAAAGGGAGGAGGTAAAAGGAAAGATGTGTGAATTTAATGTGAGCTTACAAAGAGGAAACTGGCCTTGAGTCCACAAAACGATCTTAAGAGGAGGGGCGGGGGCTGCTCAGTACTTGCCTGTACCACCCCTTTGCTGACCTTTCTGAAATGGACTTTAATGCATAAAGTGGAATAAAGCGGAATTAATCATGTGCAGGGACTAGGTCATGGACAGGGGTGTAACAAAGATGGCTGAGTGGCACTATTAAATGTGTGTGTGTGCCTCGAACACACACACATTCACACACACACACACACACACACACACACACACACACACACCCATAGGCATTCTTCATTAAACAAAGGTGCAGACCAGGTGAACACACACACAGATAGCGTTTCCCTTTAATCACCCGGTTGAGTTTGAAGAGTTTCAAAGGTTAACGCTGCAGCTGTAGTCAACTCATGACCTTTGTTTGGCTTTTCTGTCGACTGAGTAACATACGAACCTCGTGTGTGACTGGGCGGATACGTACAAGTGATTCTTTATATGCTTCTAGACATATTCTGATTCCATTTACTTGCAAACTAGAATTTTAAAGTAATTTCCCCCAAATAAAGAACATCTCAAGGCTCATTCAGACAAGACAGGCTTGTGTCAAAAAGTATGTTTTTCCATTCATTTGAGTTGGAGTAGGGCCCAATTTCAAGCCCGATTTCACACTGCAGTCGCCAATCAGACAATCAAATAGGTCAAACCCTCCACAGTCAGTCTGAAATGTCACTGAAACTGAGACTCTCCAGTTGGATTCACAGACTACTCTACTTGTTGTGTTGTGGTTTATTTCATGTACCCAGCTTCTAAAGTGCGAGCACTGGTCAAGAGACATAGACAGCAAATCAGAGTGAGGGAGCACCAGGATCAAGAAAGTTGGTTGATCAGTGAAATAGAAAGTTATTTCCTGATTATTTCACAGCAGTTTCATTCAGCACAAACACACTATCTAACTTATACTTAATAACAAAACACACATCAAAAACAGCACCCCTGAACTAATGTCTAACAGAAATATTCTACGTGTAATCAGCACTATATACAAAACAAAACCCTGCCAAGTCCCAGTAATTAAACACAAAACAAACCTCCTCAAACAACACGAGTTAGCCAGAGTTAACGTTCACAATTTCGAATAACGAGGCGAGCTCACAAACACCAAAAACAAGCCACCCGGATGCTCTGGCAGTTTGAGTTTAAATGCGCATGCTGGGTCCTCATGCTGGGAGGACGCCGCACCAATCCCGGTCTTCTCGCTCTCGAGGAACGCCGCAAGGCGTGACCCCACCTCTGGCCGTTGGGGCCAACCAGGAACACCTGAATTTACATACAGAAAACACTACACACAAGATATACTGGGGCGAGACGGCGACAGCCGTAACAAGTGGCTTTAAGTTTTTGTAGTTAGTCTAATTAGTCCATCTTTGGCCATTACAATCAGGTGCTTGATGATCTGAAACCCAGTCAAAAACCTGGACTTAGTTTGATAACCCAGTTTAGGCCTCAGAGAATATGACAAACACGACAAGTGTTTATTCATGTTTTTTAATATAAAGAAAGGCAGTTGTGTGTCTATAATTAGTCCAAGTGGAGGATACATTTTTAAATAAAGTAGAAATATGTAGAATTTGACCCCTGTACCACTGGGTTGAACAAGTTTTCTATTTTCAGTCAAATAATTTTTTTTGTGAGCATTAATCCAGAATGTGGATATATATTTTTTTTATTTATTTGTGTAATCTGTGACAGCTAATTAGAATTAACAATATGCATCCAGGCACCAATTTAGGGGAAAATAATAAGTTTGCATCTTTGAATGTTGATGCTGAATTTTATTAATATTATTATTAGAAAATGTTTCAAGTGCATTTTTGGTTTGGTTAACCAAAGTTCCATTCTGCAGACAAATGTGTTATCACACCCAGAGTTCACCTGGCTTTCAAAGCAGAACTTTACACATGCTAATGTCAGATGTTTAACCAACTAACTCTAACTAATATGCAATAAAGGACAGAGATATCACACCTAAATATTTATTTTAATTCCAAAGTACTTCAGCGGTATACCACTGAAACCTATGACATTAAATGCTTGCATTCAAGTGAGTGTGTTTCCCTGCTGTACATATGAGCTGTGTGAGTCGGTGCTGTTAACATTTCAGTATTCAGGTGAACAGCTGAAGCAGTTGTCTGAAAGAGAGCAGGGCTGTAGGTCTATCTCTCCTCTGATCCACTGAAGCCTCAGGGTTAGAGACATGAGTAGAGGGCTCACTGCTGCAGCTTTGAGACCGAGTCACTCTCTGAGCTGGACTCGACCCAATGGGAGCCAAGCAGGGAGGGCTGTAACACTTCAAATACCCTGTAAGGGTTATGCGATCCTCTCACCACAAAAGAGCCACTCTAGTGTGAAAAAAATGGTGTGAGCAACTGGGGGAAGGAAAGGCCGAGTGAGTGAGGATGAGGGGAACGAGAACATGGGAGAGAAAGAGAGAGCACAGATTGAGAAGAAGAGAACCAGAAGTCATAAAGAATAAATCACTGAGCTAAATGAACAAGGGAATGAATGAAAAATGTGAAGGTGAGAGAGAACAGAATGTGTCGAGGCGAGAAAGTCAGATAAAAAAAAAGGAAAAAGGAAATAATAGACTGAGAAAAGGAGGGTGGAGGAGTAAGAGAAGTGTGTGCAGTGTTGTAAGCGATGGCAGCATAGCGACCTAACTGTGGTGCTGCTTCACACTGTGTGTGTATGTGTGTACACTTAATGTGTATATACGTGTATTTATTAGGTGCATACAGTAATGTGCACACCAGTGCATCTTTGTCTGTACAGTATGTGGATGGTGTTGATATTATATGTGTACTGTATATAAAAAAGAGATAAATGTCATTCTTAAAATGAATAAAAAAGAGCAGTTTGATTGATATTCACTTGATGATTTATGAAATAAAAAAAGTTATTATCGAAACAACACAACACCATAACGACACAACACCATATCCCCTGAAATTCATAATAAATCCAGCAAAATAAATAAAAGTGTCTATTTTTGCAAATAATTCCTTCATATGTGTGTGCATGTAAGTGAGGGATACATATGTTTCATGTATGTTCATGTGTTCGTGCAAAATAAAGGTCAGGCAGTGAGAGGGCATGTCCGTATCTGTGTGTGGTGTCTCCATGTGAGTTTAAACTGGTTGTGAATGTGCAGTCAGACGAGAGGCCAGAGCAGCGATCCTCTTTCTCATCCACCTGATCAGTGTCGCCCTCGCCATAAGATGTGACAGCCACAACCGTTAGGGTCCAGGCCAAAATAGCCACCGCATGGCTGTTACAAGCCACAGTGACAGAGCTCTGCTTACGGCAGCTGACAGCATCACATTTCAGCGCCGGCCGAAGACACAGAGGGGAGAGATGAGGAAGTTGAAGTGAGCAAAGTAGAGAAAGTGAGAGCCACAGAAGCGAAACAAAGGAAAGAAAGTGAAGATGATGGTGAAGGGCACCTGGATGACAACGTATTATTAACAGATACCTGTAAAGAATTAACTCCACAGATGACTGCAGCAGGCGTGGTACATTAGCTGTTTATTCTGTAATATATACAGGAATCACAAGTCAAGGTTTAAAGAAGCTGAGTATAATCAAAAGGTAACTATTGTCAGTTTAATGTGGTTTCACCAGGTGGCATGTTTTTTCAGTTCAGCGTGGCAGTTATCACTGTGAAAACTTGATCTATCCAGGTGTCCTCATTGGTCATGAGGGGCGAGAGCCTGAGAACACCCTGGACATGGGGAGAACATGTGAACTGAAAGATCCGACTGGCGGGTTTGAACCCAGAACCTTCTTGCTGTGACGCAACAGTGCAAACCACTTCACTCCTTCAGTTGTGACTGGTAAACATACGCATCACTTCATGTGAGTGCGTTTTGAGGAGTTTACCAGGACATCATGGTACGCCAAAGATCATCTGACTCACCATGACTGAATCCAGCAGTCAGAGAGATTCTATTATAATAAACTGACTTTACTGTGAAAGACACCATTTCACATGACGGTGACCTTGTAAATGAGCAGAATCATAATTTAAGTTTATTGAACATTTTAACAGAGTGTAGGTTTTCTCCTACTGAACATAAAATGCTGGCCAAGTGGCCAGGATATATTTCAGAGCTACAGTCACATGATCTTGTTGTCAACAGAAAATAATTGCCATGGATGTAACTTAAAAAACCTCCCGCAAAGATTACTGTGGAAGATTTTTGGTTGTTCGTAAAACTTTTAACACAGTGGTCTAAAACACACATTCATATCACTCCTTCCACAGAATTACTGCTGTAAGCACAAACAAACGCACTTTTTACAGCAGAAATACAATATGCTAAGTATATTGGCTGCTTCAATCATAATGCACTGGAGCAGACCTGCTGTGAACTGAATGCCAAGAAAAACACAAATTCATGCAAAGGCCAGCATAGCAATAGACACTACTGTCTAATAAGATACAAGGTTTTATACAAGGTTGGAAGTAATGGCTTTAATATTGATTACTAAATCATTTATTAATGCTTTATATATCAGTGATAACCTATTATGGCAGTAAAAAAAGCATCATATATCATCATATACATATTTCTATCAGATTTTCTATTTGTGCATAAAGCAGTTATAAATGTTGATATTCAGCTAATAAATGCTTAACAATTTATTGATAAACTGATTTTGTTTAGATCCTCTGCTGCCCGTCTCCAGAGTTATACTGACCAATCAGTTAAATGGATTTTTCACAACCTGGCAACCCCAAATCTGTTGTTTGTGGGTTATGGCCGATGATGCCATTAGCTACATTTACAATACCAGTCAGAACCTTCTCATTCTCATTTCTTCTACATTGTAGATAAACAATGAAGAAATCAAAACTATGAACTAACACATATGGATTTTTTAAAATTCCATATATTTAAAATTTTATTTTTTAAATTCCATCTTTTGCTTTGATGACAACTTTTCTTAGTCAGATTCATGAGGTTGTCACCTGGATTGATTTAATTAACTTTTGAACTCTAACATTTCTAAAGGACCCCTTTGGATGCTTTTCAAAAGTTAATTCGAGGCATTTTGCCTTCTCAATACATTTAAGGATGATTGTTGGGTCTCTGTAAAATACATATAAAGACAATGATATAGACCTGCACTATATGAAAATTGTCCTATTTGACTACTGTGTTAATCCATATTATGGCAAGAATCCCTTAACTACGCAAAGAGAAACAACAGTCCATCAGTCACAAAATCCATCTGTGGAGGGGGCGTGGTGCATCACCTGCAGGGGAGAGAACAGTTACCTCTTTTCTTAACACGGTAGTGTGCTGGACCAACAGAAAGGAGTCAGAGCAGAGAAATACAGAGAGAGAGATGGCAGCAAGAGAGTGGCAGAGGACCAGAAGCTGCAAACGTTTCTATGCACTGTGTGTACTATTGCAAATAAACAAGTGATCAACCGTCATCTGTCTAACGTGATCTTTGCTGAACCCACGGTGGCAACAGCAAATGCCATACTGGCACCCAACGTACCTCAGCACAGGCGAGTCACGAGATGACGGAGCTGCAGCAGGTGCAGCCGGTGACTGTCCAAGCCCAAATATTTGCGGAGATCGCGTGATGAACCGTGACCAGGCTGTCATCAACAGGCAGCACCTGGCGGCACTTCAGGCTCAGACGGAAAGACAGACCCAGCTGCTGGAGGTGATGGTGGTTCGAGCAGGGGTAGTGCCACCCCCTCACTCGCAGGAGTCACCCTCCATAAAATGCCACTAATGGATGACCAATGGCGTGCGGGTGGCTGGGGGCAGAGTGGGCCTGCTTCCCCTCTTATCAGGGGATATGCAAATGGCAGCACCCTGCATGCCCCCCCTCGAAGCCGATCACCTCATTTACTCCGCTGAGGACCATCGCTGCTGCTTCCAAGGAACCAAACTGGGTCCCACCAACCACCCATTTGTCTAGCGACCCAATGTTTGCAGTCCATAGTTCAACAGAATCTGATTCAAGCCGGGGCTTTGATAGAGGCAGTGACACTCGCTGCGCACCATCTCTGCAAAGGGTGTTGTGCAGGCACTGATCCAGGTTATCTCCCGAGTTGGGATCCCGAAAGAGATCCTGATTGACCAAGGCACTTTGTTCATGTCACGTTCACTTAGGGAACTGTACAGATTATTGGGCATCAAGTCTATTCAGACCAGTGTGTACCACCCTCAAACTGACGGCCTTGTAGAGCACCCTAATAAGACTTTGAAGTCCATGATCTGTAGGTCTAAGCACGATGGTGGCCACATTTGTGATAGGTGGCTAGATCCTCTGTTGTATGCAGTGCGTGAGGTACCCCAGGACTCCATTGGATTTTTTCCCTTTGAACTGCTGTTTGGCAGGAAACCACACATGGTTCTGGACCATCAAACACTATGATTACAGTGACCAGCGTTAGAAAACACCAATTAACAGCACCTCACAATAGGGCCCACATAAATGCTTTCAAATGAGTTCAAGTAGCAGACACATCTCAACATCAGCTGTTCAGAGGAGACTGTATGAATCAGACCTTCATGGTCAAATTGCTACAAAGAAACCACAACTGAAGGAGAGCAAGAAGAAGAAGAGTGCTTAGAATAAGAAACATAAAGAATAGACATTAGACCAGTGGAAATCTAGACTTTGGCCTGATAAGTCCAAATTTGAGATTTTTGGTTCCACCCACCAAGAAGTGAGCGTCTGGTTTCTACATGTGTGGTTCCCACTATGAAATATGGAAGAGGAGGAGTGATGGTGTGGGGATAATTTGGTGACACTGTTGGTGATTTATTCAAAACTCAAGGCACACTTAATCAACATCTGCAGCAACATGTCCTCCCATCTGGTTTTGCCTCAGTGGCTCTGTAAGGTACTTGACCTAGACAAAAGAGTGATGGAGTGCTGCATCACATGACCTGCATCACATGACCTGGTCTTCACAATCACCTGACCTAAATCTAAATGAGATGGTTTAGGGTGATTTGGACCACAGAGTGGAGAAAAAGCTGCTCTGCATATATTGGAACTCAAAACCATTCCAGGTGACAACTTCATGGAACTAATTCAGAGAATGTCAAGAGTGGGCAGAGCTGTCATCAAAAGGTGGCTACTGTGAATAATCTAAAATATAAAACATATTTTTCTTTGTTTTCACTTTTTTGTTCACCACATCATTTAATATGTGTTAGTTCATAGCTAGGAATAGTGTAATAGTGAAATATACAGTAATACTGTTATTTCATGCATCATTCCCATCATTCCATCTTATGGCTTGAGTGCTGAAAAACCATCACATTAGTAATAATAAATGCAATACAGGGTTTTCAGCACTAAATTACCATGCAGTAAATGTACAGCTGCAGAAAAAGACAGACAGAGAGAGAGAGAGAAAGGAGAGAGATCAAACAGGACTAAAGTGGCTTAACTGCAGAGAAGACAACAAGATGAAAAACAGGTTGCTCATCTTTGCAGCCATACCGTCTCTGCAACATCTGACCCCTGAACTCTAAAGCCTCCTCAGAGCCCTCTCCCAAACCGGAGCCCTTTAAAGCTACCCTGCATCGCTAGGGAATTTTGTACAGTGCAGGTGCACTCTGTAACTTGTACAGCCTTTATTACTCCCATATATCCAGATTCTTCAAGCCGCCAAATGCTGCTGATTCTAACTTTACCGTCTCAAATGTTCCATAGCTTTCCTTTAAAAAGCTCAGCAGTGTCTCCTCTGCAAACCTGTGTACCTGACACTGAGTTATGCCCCTATGGAAGTCTTTTATCCGCCGCAGCAGTCACTTACTTTTATTCTGGTAGGTTGACTTCACGTCGCTCAGCAGTCACTTACTTTTATTCTGGTAGGTTGACTTCACGTCGCTTGCTGTTACTTTTTTTAGAGTAAACCACAAAATAAAAATATATCCATGATGCCGCAGATATGCTTTCCGTTGTTAGCTGTGATGTTCATATAATTTGATTTTACCGTGACAAGTGACAGCTGAATGAAGCCAGATGGCCTTATGTTTGCTGTACCTCAACAGATGCAAAACAATATGTAAGTTTGTGCAATTATAGCGCACTGTGTTTGGACTTTGTTTAAACTAAAACACAAATCTCACTCATACCAGGCTTTATCAAATCCATGTTTTTTTTCCACAATTTTCCATAACTTCACTTATAGTCCATCTATGTTATGGCCTAAAATGATCCGTTCTTGTTTCTTTGCTGATGTTGGTTTTCAGCTCAGAAGTGGAGGGGTGATCCGTATACTGATACTTTTACTGAATGTTTGCTGTAGAAAATAAAAACAGCTGATGATGCAAATGTGTAAAATAAGTTGTAGTTCTGTGGAGTTATTTTCTTCTTTTAAATTTCACAGAATTAAGATACAACTTTTACTTGTGACTCGTGAACATGTCGAATAATAACAATGATACTAGATTACATTTATGCGTCACTTTTATCTTGGATAATTAAAGCACTTCACAGTGAAGGGGGAGAACTCACCTGTAGTACCTCAAAAGCCACTGTGTGCACATCAGCCATTTTGCACCAGAACACTCACCACACATCAGTTTGAGGTGGAGAGGAAGGGAAACAGTCAATTCTCCTGATTTGGTGGCCAGATGGAGAGAGCCAGCCTAGGGGTTTTACCAGGACACCAGGGAACCCCAGTGGTCTTTGCAAAGTGCCATGAGACCTTTAATGACCACAGGACCTCAGTTTAACGGCTCATCCATCTCCCACAGCATGGTCACCTGAGGCCTTGTACGAACGACAGTCGTTCAGGTCACCTGAGCTCGGGTGTGGCTGATGGTTGTTAGAGTCACATGAAGCTAAGTGTGAAGAGCTGTTCAGTCTCCTGGGGAGCGATGAAAGGACAGTAGGTCCCGGTAGGTGGGGAATAAGTGATGTCTGAGGCCTCCTCCTATGTTGAGTGAAGGTTTCTCTACTTTTACACAGATAGCCTCCTTCACTCCACTTTCAAATCTTCCCTGTCCAAAATGCGAACATCATTGTCAGTCATCAAACATGCTGGCTGAGCTTGTATGTTACTGGTGTATGGGGAACAGCTGAGTAATGTTACATACATTGCTTGTAATTAAATATATTTATATACGTAGCTTTCCAATAGTATGTACATAAACACACTACAGCCTATCCAGTTAGCTAGAGTTCAAACATAAAAAGATATAAAAACACATTCCATAAACTTACCACTCAGAAATGACCTAAGGTTGCAATGGTATGTGTTTACCTGCAGCCATGCCCAGTAGCTTGTGCTCATCTGTTGTCATGGCAACCTGATGCTGAACTCACATCAGCATGGCGGAAGGGGGGGGAATGAACAGCAGCCGACAGTGGTTCATTTGCATTTAAAGGGACAGACACTAAAATCAAACACCTGAGCACAGAGCGCTGAAAAACAGGGCTGCTGTGCTTGATCCGTGAGGAATTTTGACCAAAGGATTTCACAGACATGTCATTAAGGTGCCTGGGACCTGTGTGAACTGGTGAAAAAAAATGCATAATATGCCTCCTTTAAAGATAATGATGTTCGCATCTTGGACAGGGAAGACAGGTGGTTTGAAAGGAGGCTATCTATGTAAAGGTAGAGAAACCTTCACTCAACAGAGGAGCAGACACCATTTATCCCCACACCTACAATGCTGTCCCATGATTTTATTTCTTTTTTTTTCTAGTCTTCACAAAATGGACCCTCACCAACAGTACTGCTGGAAATTGATTGCTCCTTTTTAAAAGCTACACTCAGATCTGCTCAGTTAACACCGAAGTCATCGTCTCCTCCCTTTCCTGAGTACAATATCCTCTCACTCAACCAGTCCTGTGTAAGGTTATCTATAATAAATGAGATGTGTGGAAGAGGCAGCAGACATATTAATAAAGCCTTAGCTTCTATACATGAAGGATGAAGAAAAGAGACTGCAGGCAAAGAGACTATGTCTTGTCCACAATGTCTTTTAAGTCATAAATAAATAAAAAGAAAAATCAATAACGTAAGAATCTTCAAGAATTTCATGACACATGTATAAGCGGTGTCGTCTATGATTGCTGTTTACCTGCTTTTTATTCAGGGAGACACTAAACTCTTAGAAAGGGATTACATGATGTGATACCACTGAAAGAAGATTACACAGCAAACCTGTTCAGAGATCTCAGCAAACCGGAGATTTTTTTTTTCTCCTCTCTGTCCATTTATTCTTCCATTCTCTGTGCCTCCAGGGTACATTGAGTGTAGGTAAAAGAGGACTCTGTGTACCCCTCAGCAGATACAGAGAGTCTATGAATGGGTCAAAGGTTGTTAATGAATGTTGTTTTCCTCCTCCGCTGATACTGTCCCACTGCTAAGCCCTTGTGTTTAAAGGTGTCAAGAGGCAAGCCAAAACCATTACCGTCTCGGGATAAATACAGAACATTCACCGTAATCCCGCGTGCGAGTGTGTGTGTGTGTGTGTGTTGCTGCACGTGCAGTACCTTCTGAGAGGGGTTGATGTTGTCAAAGTCATCGGGCAGCATTTTTACGACGAAGAAATTGGGTTAAGTTGGTAGAGCTCTGTGAGTACACAAACAAACAAACACACAGACACACACTTTTGTGCCGCATGCAGGAAAGCAGGAAATGGCAGAATGTGTGTGTATAAATACCCACATCATCAACAGTGCTGTGGAAGACAGTGTCTGAGAGTGTTTTGGAGCTTTGTGCTCATAAATCATACTGAACAAGAGAGACAGAGAGAGAGAAAAGGAGAGAGAGCGAGCAATGGTGGAAATGCGGAAACTCACTTGGCTAGCTGGTTTTTACTATTTCAAACCCCATCTTCCACTTTTCTTTCTCCAATCCTGCCTCCTTTTTTTCTTTCACCTTCCCCCGTGACCATTTCCCCTCTCCTTTTTTGTTTTTCTCCCCTTCCATTCTCACTCTCTCTTTTATCACCCTGGGTTCTATTCCCCTCCTTGTCCTCTAATCCTCCTCTACTCTTCTTCCCTCCGCTCTCATTGTCTCTCCAATCGTCCACCCTCTTTGGCCTTTTTTTTTTTCAGTCTGTCCCTCGCACAACTGATAGCAGGTACACCCTGGCCTAGCCAGGACCAATCCATCTCAACACAGACCTGCAATCTCTACTGCTACTCGACACTTCCCTCTTCCGTTATCCATTACTCTTTTCCCACCGCCCTCTGTTTTTGCCATTCCTTCACAGTCAAGCAGAGATAGTAGACATTCCTTGTCTGTCTAGCGCACATCCATCTCCAGCCTGAGCGCCAATCTGCTTCAGAAGCAGAAAACACTGAAGTCCAGAATTCACCTTAATATGTGTGCCAAGAAGAGAAGGTGTGAAATCACCTGAATGACCAAATCACAGCACCAGCACAAAGTCTTTAATAAAGTTTTGCAGATGAACACACGTATGCATACAAACTGGAGTGCATACATGCAGTGCCACCGGTGCGGCACACTGGGCTCCAGGAGCTGTTCAGTGCCGAGAGTTGCTATAACCTTTTCCATCTATTTCCATACTTCCGACAGATTTTCATAGCACTGCCCCCAATTTAGATAAAACTAAGGAGTTGCATAATTTCATAATTATGCTGCAGCATGCAAATGACTCATTTTATTTACTTTTTTCATAAGTATTTTAGGACACTTTCACATCTGTTGGTTTTCTGTTCATTTGTTCCAGATCATGAAGCAAAATGATGAATTATTGCCATTCAGTTCTGCTTCATGTTCACACAGACTTTATTACTTACCTGGCAGGAGAGAGAGCGGAAGGCTCAGCCATTGCACTCTGGTTGTGCTGACCGCTGGGAATATCTTGACTGCATCATTCCTGGTAGTGGGGGACTGCCTTTCTCGCTTTTGGTTTTGGGCGGCAGTAGCTCTGTAGTCTGTAGGGACTTGGTTTGGGAACTGGAGGGTGGCCAGTTCAAGTCCAGTATGGACTAAAGTATGGAACATAGACTAGTAGCTGGAGAGGAGCCACTCTGTGTGGCTGCCCATCAGTCCACCATCTCTCTACATCTGTATGTCCATGAGTCCTTTGTGTGTGTGTGTGGATGTATTTCGGGCCTATGTTTATGTTTGAGGTGCTCATGCATTGCTGTAATGCTGCCTTTTTCTTTGTCTTTTTCTGCTTCTTCTTCTATGGTACCATGCCAATCTTCCCGCAGTCCATTTCCTGTAGTGTGTATGCTTGTAGTGGTGTTAATAAGATTTGCTCTGGCTGAAATCTTTGAAAAATATTTTATTTAACAGTATGTGATCAAACAGTGGGGTTTTATAAAACGACGCATGGACACTAAAATTCCGAGTTAAGGGACAACTGCACATGTGTTCTGCGTCCTGAATAATTAAGGGAGTACTGTACAAAATGCGTGTAAAAAGGTGTATAAAAGTGTGTGGTTAGGGGTTTTACGGCCTTAAAACATGTATAATAATTGTAAAACTTACTTCGCGGATTTTGTTTATTGCGGGTTATTTTTAGAACGTATACCCCGCGATAAACGAGGGACCACTGTATGTTGTTTAAGTGCTGTATTACAAGGCTGCGTTGATTTGACAAAATTAATTGAGAAAAACTTGAAACAACAGATACTGTAACTTAGAGGATAATTTAATTATTTTCAACCTGCGCTTTAATTTACTAGTTTTTTTGCCGTCATGATGATTGATTGTGTTCACTTACTTCTCGGTAGAGCTTGATGTACCTCCACTTGTCTGCAGTGCTGCTCTCCAGCACACAGCCAGAGGGCAAACACATTCTCCAACAGCTGAACCCAGAAAGCAATTAAAAGCTTTAGACTCCATGACAGCCACACAGCAACAAGTCTTGCTTTAATATCCAGCGTTTGATTATCCCACACGTCGTTACATGTAGATTTATGTAAGATTGTTCACTGTCAAGTGGCAATGAGCATATTGGTGTTCACACTGGACTTTTTTGGCTCTTTTGTCCCACTCTTCAGGTATCTCCAAATACTAATTTCACTCATACATTTTTTTCAGCATTTCCGTACAAACTGGGATCAGACTGGCTCAGATATACCCCGGCTCAGATCCAACTGCATCAGATGCCATCAGGCCCCTGCCACTCTGGGACATATGTTTTGGCCATGCTAAAAAACTACATATATTCTGGTCAGAGATTTTCAAACACGTCTCCTATATTTCTAAAAAAAGAACGACCCAGATCCATTGTCTCAGTATTCGGGGTTACCCCTGGCAACACGAGCTATCAAAACATCATTCAGACTTCATACATTCTCAGCATTACTAGCCTGCCGACTTATCTTTTTTCCTTATTCACGTTAGGTCTGCGAGGTGATGGCATTCCTTAAATTTGCAAAAATCTGATGCACAATTCAGGCTCTGTAAAAAGGTTCAAAAATTTTTGCATGACTTTTTTAGAATACTTCACAGTGAATTTGATGCAACCACCTGGATCCATATCTCTAGCCCCCCGCATTTTCTTTTCTTTTTCTGCATCTTTGCACATGGGTGACCATGAAAATGTAACAAATTGAAGCAAAGAACTAATATGTATGAGTATGTAGGTATGTATGTTGAGAGAGAGGAGATGTGTATCCATTAGGCAATTAATGCACGTGTCGTTTCAACTGTTATTGTCCTTTCCTCACTATTTTTTGAAAACTCATAAAAAACAATAATTTGAAATTTGAATATTGAATTTGCCTAATGAAGGACTGATTGACTCCAAGACTTACAGACTTTCTTCTTTTCTTCTAATGTTAACATTACTTGCCCCTCCACCAACCGCTGCCGTTACTTGTTTGTGCGCAACAGTAACGTTAATCTGTTGGCTATTTGTCATCTGAGGATGATTTACCCTCTGAAGTCAATGGTCAATGTGTCGGTGTTCTGGTGTAGCCAGCAGATATCCAAAAATGGAGGAAATCCTTCTCTGCAGTACCATTAGCAAATTGATGAATAAGAATGATGCTCTGTTTTTCCCTCTTCATGTCATGACATTGATTAATTAAGTATATTATGAAACTTGTTGAGCAGGAACAGAATAGGTCCCACAGGTCCACACCAAGTCAAATTACAGTTGAGCCAAGCATGTCCTTTAATTGAAACGTGGTTAAAAAACAGAGGCAGAAGACATGAAGACTAAATACTACATGTGCCTGTGTGTGTGTGTGTGTATGTGTGGTGTGTGTGTTGTGGTGTTGTGTGGTGGTGTGGTGTGAGAGAGAGAGAGAGAGGAGAAGAAGAGAGAGAGAGAGAGAGAGAGAAGAACAAAGACAGAGAAAGAGAGATGAAAAAGTAGAGCGCTAATCCAGTGATGAATCTGTGTGTATTTTGGTGCTGGCAGCTCTGATTTATCACCAACACTTTATTCAAGGTCCTGAAATTAGTAAGTCGCTCCACCAAGATGAAACCCCCGACTTCAGAGATGTGACAAACTGGATGCCGCCAGTTGTGTGTGTGTTGTTGTGTGTGTGTGTGTGTGTGTGTGTGTGTGTCTGTGTGCATGTGCATGTGTGTGTGTGTTAAGGTAAATATTCCTCTTTTTACGTGCCTGCGTTTAATGTGCTCACCTGTGTGGGTTGTTCATGACTGCCCGTAATATATACATCTGCATTTGGTGTGTGTGTGTGTGTGTGGTGTGTGTGTGTGTGTAAGATGTGGCTGCTGCTGGTTAATTCAGCTCCGAGAAGTACAGCGGGAATACTAGTGCCAGTCATGAACGGACCTAATAGAAACATTTTACCTCTGGGACAAAAGTTTCTTCTCAAGGTGCACATCCACTTCCCAGAAGATGAACAAATATTAGCTGAATGATAGAACGAAACAGACTGAGGCTATTATAAAAGAAAAAAGGTAGGGGAGCAGGGGGGGGCGGGTTGCCTGAGGACATATGAGAAGCGGTATGTGCTGCTGATATGAAAAGGCTGCAGGGTCTGGCTGGGAGAATTTGTTGAGATATAGGAGCGATACACAGGCCCTGGGCTCAGGGCGGACGCTGCCAGGGCTGAGCAGTGAGATAATAACAAGTACCTTTTACAACCTTAGCTCCTCTCTCTCCTGCATCCTCATTCACTTTGCTATGTCTCTCACCCATTCACCTGTTGGATAATAAAGCCTAAATTTCAGTGCCCCTCCTCCCAGATCTCCTTCCATTTCCTCAAATTTTTGTCCAGTTCTAATGGAGGTTTTGTTTACACGAAATACTTAATTTAACCATTTTGCAAACAGTGCTGCTGTGTTTCTGCAATTTCAAACAAACAGAATTTGAATCCCATACTAAATATAAGACAGTTTTCCAATGTGATGTGTTCCATGAGTAGTAGAAGATATCTTGTTTGCTAAATAACATTAAGAAATTACTAAATGCTGCTGCTTCCTAGACAGCAGATGTGCGTACGTTAGATGTACGTACGTTAACGTAACGTTTGACAGACGTGAAAATTGCACCATGCTGTATGTGGGAACTAACACTGCAGAGAAATATTTAAAATATTTTGACATTTGGTGGAGCACAGATTTAAAAACTGCATTGGATAAACTCAACAGCAGCATAGCTTTCTGAAAACAACGTTTGGAGCTCAATAGCTGCGTAAGACCTGTGTCACCTACAGGTTTCCATCCCATCCACCCATTGCTCTACTTCTTCAGAGTGCATGTTTAATGGTTAAAAACATTAAAATCCTCTCTCTTGAGATGACACTGGATTAGGGGGTCTGTGCAAAATTATCTGAAACATTTACACCCGCAAGAAAGCAGTTGAGAACTTGGACTCTTTTTATAGCTCACTTTCCTGTAAACAACACAGAATGACTGAGACTAGAAATGTTTGCCCTCTCTATGACAGCTAGCCTTCCACTCGAGAGTTGTTCAGAACAATTTAAGATAAGACATTATA